>NC_140990.1:199653268-200013268 GCF_052327205.1 Somniosus microcephalus | reverse complement strand
ACTGAGGGTAAACTGGTATTTGTTTTCCTGACATCTGGGCCTTTTTTGAAAAATCATGATGTTGGTTTTCTTTAGATTTACTGTTAGAGCCCAATTTTGACAGTATTTGTCGAGTAGGTCTAGTTGTTGCTGTAATCCCTGTTCTGTGGGAGACAGCAGAACCAGGTCGTCCGCATAGAACAGGGATTTCACTTCTCCATCCAGGAGACGGAGACCTGGTGACTCGCTTTGCTCCAGCATGTCTGCTAATATGTTGAACAGGGTCGGGCTCAATTGCAGCCCTGCCGGACGCCTCTTCTCTGGGTGAAGAAATCGGTGCGTTTGTCTCCAATTTTGACCCCGCATTTGTTTTTCAGATACATTGATTTAATAAGGTCATAGACTTTGCCCCCTATTCCACACTGAAGAAGTTTATAATAGAGCCCTTCGTGCCAGATAGAGTCAAAGGCTTTCTTGAAGTCGATGAAACAGGCGAATATTTTCCCATTTTTTGTTTGGTGTATATGTTTTCCAATGAGGGTGTGAAGGGTATAGATATGGTCGGCTGTGCGGTGTTTTGGAAGAAAGCCTATTTGGTTTTTCCTGAGGATATTATGTTTGTTAAGAAAATCAAGTAATCTACTATTTAGAATACTGCAGAATAACTTCCCTAGACAACTGTTGACACAGATGCCGCGGTAGTTATTGGGTCTGATTTGTTTCCACTTTTATATATGGGGGAGATTAGTCCTTGGCACCAGATATCGGGAAAACAGCCTGAGCATAATATGATGTTGAATAGTTTGAGTATCGTACCCTGCATCTCCATATTGCTGAACTTGAGCATTTCATTTTTGATGTTGTCTGGGCCACAGGCTTTCTTTAGGTGGAGAGATTTTGTTTTTGTGGCCAGTTCTTTCCATGTGATTGGGGAGTCTAGAGGGTTTTGGTTGTCTTTAATTGTTGCTTCTAATGTGTGGAGTTTTTCTGTGACCTGATGTTGACTTGGGTTTGTTTCGTTTATTGGGATGTCTTTGTAGAGGTTTTCAAAATGTGTTCTCCAGATGTCGCCATCTTGGATTGGTAATGCTTGCAATTGTGTTGTACTCAGGTTATTCCACATTTCCCAGAATTGTTTTGGATTGGTGGAGTTTTCAATTTCTTCGAGTATTTTGTGGGTATAGTTTTGTGTTTTGTTCCTAATGGTGTGTTTATATCTTTTGAGGGTTTCATTGTATCTAGTACGTAGGTCCGGATTGTTTGGTTGGCGATGCTTTTGGTTTGATATTTTTCTCAGGTCTTTTCTGGCATTTTTGCATTCGTGGTCAAACCATTTCTTATTTTTATTTTGTCTTTTGTGACGCTTCCTCTTCTGTTTCACAAGGTCGGCTTTTACAGCTGCCTCATGGAAGATCATATTTATATCCTCTATGGCCATGTTTACACCATCTCTGGTGATCTCGTATGGGTTTTCTTTAAATTTTGATATTTTACTTGTGAGATCAGGTGACTTTAGTGCTGTGATGAATTTTTCTCCACTGTCTGGGGCCCATCTGTATGTCTGGTTTATTTTATGGAGCTTACTGGGTTCCTTTTTTGTGTCTGTAGTTTGGGCAGAAAGTTTAAGGTACATATTTATTTGGTTATGGTCTGAGAGGGGGGATTGCTGCCTGACAGTGAATGAGTTGATATCGCAGGGGTCCAGGTCAGTGATTGTATAGTCCACCACACTAGACCCAAGAGTTGAGGAGTATGTGAGTCTCCCTAGGGAGTCCCCTCTGAACCTACCGTTAACTATGTACAGGCCTAAGGCTCGGCAGAGTTGCACTACCTCCCTACCGCTTTTATTTATTTCACGATCAAGGTTGTTCCGATTTGCGATGGCTGGTGTGACATCTAAAGGGGTCTGGCCAAACACATGGTTGTTTCCCTGTGGGTCTATGAAGTCAGGTTCACAACCGGTCCTTGCATTTAGGTCCCCACATATTATCACCTTTCCTCTCTCTCTTTCTCTCACTCTGTCCTTCTGGTCTATCTCTCTCTCTCTCTCACTCTGTCCTTCTGGTCTATCTCTCTCTCTCTCTCTCACTCTGTCCATCTGGTCTATCTTTCTCTCTCTCTCTCAATCTGTCCTTCTGGTCTATCTGTCTCTCTCTGTCATTCCACTTCTCTTATCTAAATTTGTTGATGTCTCTTTCTGCCCACAATCTCTGCTAATTATCTTTGTCTCCCCCACCTCTACTCCCATGTGTTCCTCCTTCTCTGCCTGTCTCTCCCTATCTCGTCCCGAACCTTCTCTCCTCATTTCCCCATCTCGCTGCTCCAAATTTTTGCTATCTTCCAGCCACCAGACCTTTTGCCTCATTTCTGCTCCCATGCATTTCTCCAAACCTATAATCCTTCCCTGAACTCTTCTCTACATTTTCCATCTTTCTGCAGCTCCCCCAACATCTGTATCCATGTCCTCGATCTCTTTATTGGTGTGACTATGCCTCTCCACCACAATCAGTAAAAAGAACCTGGGACATTGCCAGTCAGGTGACAAACCTTTTTATTTGGTCGGTTGGAAAGAAATACAGAAGGGGCTGCAAAGAGAAACATGACAGCGAGGAGCTGCAAATAGCAGTGCGATAGCCACAGAGAGCAGCAGGGTGGATGGGAGAGGCAGGAAGAGGAGTGGGATGGATGTGACAGGCTGCGGAGACCAGCAACGTGGTTGGGGGCCATAGGGTCTTTGAGGCCCAGGGGTGAGGAGTGGGAGGTTGTGTGGAATCATGGAGGCCAGCTGCTAGACAGCAAGGCAGGTAGGCAGGCGGATATCGAAGCAGATGGCCCGGGGCCAGTACATCAAGCAACTCCAGAGAGCAGTGAGCAGGTAACCAAAGGAATAGCCTCACACAAGCAGATGGTATAGCTGAGTTGTGGATAAAGGAGATTAAATTACAAAGCCACATTTGAAAAAGGATGTTAAGAAAATATTACCAGAGAGTTATACATTAAGAATAGTAATCAATTCCAGCCGAGACAGATGGGATGAAAGTGTCACTGTCTGTTGGCTAGAAAGCTCCTCTGTGAAATGAGGTTGAACACTTTCAGCCCATTTTCTAATAAGCATAGGTCCATAGTGTAACATTGCTTCTAGTGGCACATTATTTGGAAATCTCAGAGTAACATCAGTATAGCTGTTGTGAAAAACAGTGTTGCAATCTAATGGCAAGGACAGTGTAAAAAGCTGAGACAGAACAGGAATGGGAAACCAAAACCTGACATAATAGATGACAAATTTCTACATCCTGCGTGAGCCTTGTAATAATGTTATTGATATGTTTTGAATTTATACATTTATGTTTATATTCAGTTTCTTCAGCCAGGAAAAGAGATATTGTCTTCCTAATCGATGGCTCTCCTGCAATGGGGAGATCATTTCTTGATGTCCGTAAATTTCTTACGCATGTAATTCAGGAGCTCGATATTGGACCTGACAAAGATCAAGTTGCTGTGGTACAATATAGTTCTGGCCCAAGAGTTGAATTTGGCCTCAATATTCATTCAACTAAAGATGAGGTGCTGAATGCAATAAAAAAGCTGAAACTGAAAACAGGAAGACCCCTCAACACTGGTGCTGCACTGGACTATGTTACAAAGAATGTCTTCAGTCCATCTGCTGGGAGCAGAAGAGATGCTGGAGCTTCACAAATCCTGGTGCTCATCACTGCTGGGAAATCCAGAGATGATGTTGGACAGGCAGCAGAGACAGTGAAACAGGCTGGTATAGTGCCCATTGTCATTGGAGCCAAGAGTGCAGACCCATCAGAGCTACAACAGATCGTATCTAATCCTGATTCTGTTTTGAAACTGAGTGACTTCCAGGCATTGCAAACTATTCAACAAGCGCTGCTATCTAAAGTTAGAGCAGTGTTTGTGATTGAAGAACCAATTCCTCCCACTAAAGGTAAAAGTCTTTGATAATCCATGGTTGATTTGGTTTACTCAATTTATGTAAGAGATCATGAAATGAAAGAAAGTTACTGATATTGTACGAGAGAGCTAACCAAGACTGAGGTTGCACAATTTATACATTTTTCCACCAAGTTACTTCATTGACTGAATTCTAAATTCACCATAAGAAATAAAATTCTCCATGTCTTTCTACTCCCAGGAATCAACAGAAATAAGATGCATGAACCATTTTCCCTTTTTATAGATGTTTCCAGCTATACCCTTTTCTATGCAGTTAATTTATATTAAAACATCATTATATCATTGGGATATTTGCCAGAACGAGGCAAAGGGCTCCAGTTAGTATGAGGCTCTGTCGTTGGCTTGAAGCTCAAAATGTAATGTTTTGGGTGGCTAAGGTCTGAGGAAGTTATACTTTGTGCATTTGTAGAAATGTTTCTCATATTCAGCTTAGTTTTACCTCATAGTTCAATGCTGTGGTTCTGATCATGTCCATGAGGATATTATGTATACCAGACACCTGCGGCTACAGGAGAAGTCACGGCCTCCTTTTCTATAGTTTGTGGATGTTTCTTAGGCCTACCCAAAATTAAGGCACCTTTTCTTTGCCACTTTTGGATCTGGTTTAGTGTGAGTCTCTGTTGGAGGCCCGAGAAGTACAGAGAAAATATCAGTGATTAAAAATAAGTGTAGAATTTAGGAAATTTTCTAAAAACTGATTGCACTGAAACCTGCTGGTGAGAGCAGATTTACCAAGGTGTTATGTTATTTCTAGAAATTTTGTATGACCTGATGTGTATTTTTTATTCCAGTCTTACCAAAAGTAATGAGCGAGAGAGATATCGTGTTCCTTATTGATGGATCAGATAATGTTGGAAACACAAATTTACCTTTTGTCCGTGACTTTATCATAAGAATAATTCAGAACTTGGCCATTGGACGTGACAAGGTGCGAGTAGGTGTGGCACAGTACAGCGATGACACAGAAGCTGAGTTCTACCTAAACACTTATTCTTCAGAGGCTGAACTTCTGTCTCATGTCAGGAGCCTCAGCCTGAGAGGTGGGACAACAGTCAACACTGGCTCAGCGCTGGACTTTGCCATTAAATACTATTTTACTAGTTCTGCAGGAAGTCGAATAAAGGAAAATGTTCCTCAGTTTTTGGTGCTTATTACTGGTGGAAGGTCCAACGATGATGTAGAAGCACCAGCAGATGCATTGAAGCGAGCTGCTGTAATGACCTTCGCTGTTGGAGCCATGAATGCAGACCCAGCACAGCTAGAAGAGATTGCCATTGACCCAAGTTTGGTCTTCCGTGTAAAGGAATTCCGCTCACTGCCAGATACACAGAATCAAATGATAATACCATTGACAACGCTGGCTTTTCCAACAGTTATTATTGAAGAACCAACAATAAAAATTGAAGAGCAACCAGTTCCTACTGCAGAAGGTACCTACATTGTGTTTATTCGTTTTTCAGCTATTATTGCAATACTAGTAGTGTTAATATATTTATAAACAATCTTTACACACTCAAAGGTCCAGTGCCTGTCAAAAATACCACACAAGGCCGGAGATGCAGGAGGAGGCGATTCAGTGATTTGTTGACTGACATAAGCTCCACCCGCGCCCACCCTCACTGTCGTACTTGATTTCAGGATCCACATTTCAGTGCTGCTAGCTTCCAGGACCCTCCCCAATAACTCACAGATCTTCTTCAACAACCCATCTCGGGTTTTAGGGTCAGATTTTACTATGTAGTGATCCTAGTACAGAGCTTCAGACAGGAGCATTAACCTGAATCTCAGACACACAGGATAGTGAGCCTAATTAGTAAGTTGTGAAATGGGTACACTCACCTTCACTATGTCTGCTCAATATTCCACTGACCGCTGTTGTTGCATGAAGGTTAACATTGGGAGCACCAAATGGCAAGATCAGCCCCTGTGTCCTAACTTCCTGCCTCTTGATGCACCCACTGCTATGCTCATCAACCTTTCCTTAGCACATAATCTGACACTTGGAGAAACATAGGGGATAAATTGGATAGACCCCGAAAACGGGTGCGAGGATTGTGATGCACGATAACTCCACACACGTTCAATATGATGCAGGCAGCATGCCATCTTCGTGCTGCCTGCTCATTTCAATGATTGTAGCATGTAGCCAGCACCAAGTGTGCTATTCACTGGCTGCACGCATCAGCAGGGGGCCAATATCATGGGAGGCTAGCACCAGTTAAAGCTAGCCTGCACTGCTTAAAGCCAGCTGGCACCTCTTAAAGGGGAGGTGCATTGTGGCTGGAGCAGGTGGTGGAAGTCATTGTACATGTCACTCTGGCATGGAAAAAGACTGAATAATGGCACACCATGGGAGACAGTGTGCTCCAAGATTCTCGGACACTGCACTGGAGGCCTTGGTGGAGAAGTGCTGTATCCACAGGGGGCCAGGAGGCCCTCCAGACAAATGCTCAGAAGGCAGTGGGACCAGATAACCATGGCAGTTAATGCCAGGTATGCACAATGAAATGCTTGGTGCATTGGCAGGCCTGCCAGAAAGCTTGTGTGCAATGTCAAGGAACACGGAGGAATCAAGTCGCAACTTGGTGCAAAGCTTAGCCCAGAGCTTGGGGCCCATCCTATCCAGCATGGAAGTGGTGGCCAACTCCATTAGCAAACTTGTGGACCCAACTATAATGCTGCATCTGATGGCCAATGACTCAGCTTCCATTGCAGAACAAGCAACAGTCACCTAACATCTGGGTGTTGCAATGGAAGCTCCGACTACTGCCATGGAAGCTCAGACTGCTGCCATCATGGCTGCGGATAGTAGTGTTCAAAGGGGCTTGCAGGGTGTCACAGCAGTCCAGCAATCTATCATCCAACAGATTACTAGAATTACTGAGGTGCCGTCCTAGGGGAGTGACAGTGGCTCCATGGAGCACGAACCTGCTGTCCTCTCTCAGGATGACAGCATTCGTCCTCCCACCACTGTCGCTCCACCAGTGCCCTTGCTGTTACCTGTCAGCCAGCCAGTCCAGATTGCTGCCACCCATGCTGAGATGGTGCAGTCCGCAGCCATGCCTTCTGGGCACAGAGCTGCCGAGGTCATCCTCCAAGGCCATCTGCAGTCTCCCCCACTGAAAGTCAGCAGTCTTCCACCAGCCATGCTGTAGCCACTGGGGTAGCATTGCGTAGGAGCACTAAAGACAGGCACTAAGGGAATGCATAAGGGTGATTAGCTTACGTTTGTATGCAATGTGGAATGATTTGATATATAAATTTGGTTTGGAATGTTTCTTTTGTGGTGGCTTTTATTTTTGCATTGTGGCCAAGTGGATGCTGTGATGGTCAGTAACAGAGGGAAGGTAATGTGTGGAACTGTTGGGGAATTGGGGTTGCGTTTACTGGTATCGCACTTGGATGAGTTCTTCATGGACAGCCTGGCCAGAAAGGGGCTGTTTAGGTTACCTCCTCCCTTCCTCTTCCTCCTCCTCATGCTCCTGCTCCTCAGCTACTTGCCGTATGAGGCTGTCACCTCATGATGGCAAGGTTGTGCAGCATATAGCAGACCACCACAAATCTTGATACCCGCTCTGCCGAGTACTGCAGGGCTCCTCCAGAGCAGTCCAGGCAGTGGAAGCGTTTCAGCATGCCAATTGTGTGCTTGATCACATTTTATGTGGCAGCATGGCTTTCATTGTATGCATGTTTCCCACATGTGCATGGGTTGTGCACTGGAGTCATGAGCCATGTCATCAATGGATAGCCCTTGTCACCCAGTAGCCACCCTTTGGTTTGCTGTGGTGGCTCAAATGCAGATGGTTCAGTAAACTGCTGCAGTCTGAAGGCAGCGTGACTACTGCCAGGATACCGGCCAATGGCCTGCATGATTCACTGCTTATGGAGGAGTGGAATCCCTTTCAGTTGCGGTACATCTCAGAGTTGACATGTGGTGCCCACAAAGCAAGGTGCATGCAGTCAGTGACACCCTGCACCCTGCAGTCCTCACAAAGCCATGTTCTCACTCCAGTTGCTGCTCACTGGCAAGAGAGAATGAAATGGAATCAGCTTTCTTGGAATACAGAGCCTCAGTGACCTCCGTTATGTAACAGTGGACAACAAACTGGGAGATGTTGCAAATATTTCCAGTTGCAGCCTGGAAGGAGCCCGATGCATAAAAGTTTATCGCCACAGTAACCTTCACAGCCACTGGCAATGAGGTCCTCACAGATGGCAGATTTCAGTGAGGATGTCCTTACTGAAGCATAGACTCTCACACACTGTTCCTCTCTGAGGTTCAGGTCGGAGAATTGCTCCCTGAACACCTGGGCGGATATGGCCTCCTGTTGAGTGCCTCCTCCTCCTCCCTCTTCCAGCAGCTTGTCCTGCTCTGCGTACCCTCTGTTCATTCTCCCAGCCATGCTGTATTCCAAGGGGAATGCCTACTACTGCACCCTTGTCTGTCAGCAAGTGGTTTGTACAGAAGCCTTGAAGTCAGGAAAAAGTACTTCAGCACCTGCCACACCACTCCCTGTAGACTTTAGCAACATTAAATAACTCTAGAAAGCACTAAACACTTCTATAATCATAGCAACAGCCAGTAGAAATCAATCAGCAACTAACCTGAAAGTTGGTGATGATCGCTTTAAATAGTGCTGGTGGTGGGGTCCTTCCTGCTGTTATTCATGTGCTCGGCTGTGCGAGTTTAAGAGAGGGCATTAGCTGGAGCATTGAGCTCCAAAATGGCAGCACTGGCATCAAATCAGTGTTGCACTCTGATTGCCTACTCTGCATACCTCTGGCAGACGTTCACTGTCCGCGTGCTAATGCCCTTGCCAATATGGCGTCTGGCGTAACTCGCACCAGAAGTGTGCACGCGCGCCGCTGAAGCCATTTTGATGGCAAAACAGCACACGCAGCGCCAAAAAAACGGATGCTAAGGAGCCGAATTTTGTGCCCATTAAATTCTATCCACATTTTTATTTTATCTAATTATATAATACTCCATACAAGTTACATGGAATACACACAGAACAATATTTACTCCACCCAAATCATATTGTATATAAATCCTTTATATAAATTACATATACATAAGTACATTTTAATATATTACTTTAAAGATTTTTGTTAATCTATTTTAACTCCCATTGCCTTGATTCATAAATTTGTAGTTGTCTAGATATATTTTAATATACAATTTCAGTTTATTTTTCAACTCAGTTAATTTGAATTTCTAAATCATTTCTCTCCATTAACTGTATTTTAATTTTTAAAAATTGTAACTGATATTCCCTTTGTTTCCCAACACACCAGCACAATAATACATTTTCAATCAGATCACAAGGTATATTTTGCAAGACCCCATGGTGCCAGCAGATTTTGCATTCAGCCAGTGAATATTCACTTAGCAGTCCTTTTACAAATGGGGCATGATATACGTGTATTCAAGATGCCACACCTCCTAACCAGCCACTTACACTACTGTTCCTGGTAGGATTGAGGGTGGGGGTGCATCCCCCAGGGCACCAGAGGTCTGCTGCTCCTGACCCCACCTCCTGACTGCATGAACTTTGGACTTCACTAAAATGTATACTTTCACCTCTCACACTAGCCCAGAGTTGAGAGTCAGCTAGCCAAATACAGATTGTGCAGTCTGAGCACGTGCAGTGTACTCAACTACCTAGGATAGATCAGTCCTTTTTAGTCAGCTGTACATCGGGAATATCTTTCTGTAGTTCTAGTAGATTCTGCTCAGCTATTGTCCAAGATTACTTGAAGAAAAACTAAAGGACATTGTTACAGAGAAGGAGTGTGTGTTTGTTTTAGTGTGTATAAATATGAGTGAGAAAGAAAAAGAAATGTCAGTGCTCTGATTATACTCCCATTGCAGCTTTTGTTTTATGTTTTAGAAACTTCTGACAGTGCCTGAGAGAGACAGTGTCTTACCTGTTCCTAATTTTAATTCATTTTTCATAAAGTGCTGAATTTTGAAGCAAACTGAAAGTTTCTAATTATCGCACCAATGTTTTGTTGAAAAGTAAAACTTTCTAATTGCTGATATTTATGAGACAGAGGGAGAGGGAAAGAGTCACAGATAAAGAGGTATGCAGACAAAATGTTTTCCCCATCCTAATTAAATTTCCTTCCAAAAAGCAAGCTGAATTTTGAAAACAAACAAAGCCCCTTTGAGGGAAATGGAGGGGAGGGAGATGAGGGGAAAAGGTTGACTGTATGAGTGAAGGGGGATCTGACTTTTTGCTACCCATCCTGGAATGGAATGATTGGACATGGATGGAGATTTAAGGGAGAGTTGAGTGTCAGCGATGTAGTGGAGTTGGGGATATAGTGATTGAGCTGGTAATTCAAAAGGGAAGAGGTAGGGACCGGTAGGGAACTGACTAGGAGTAGGAATTAAAGTGAATGAGTGGTGGGGGGTGGGGATAGTGGGAAGGTGAAGGGATAGAGGACATTATAGGAGCAAGAGTGTGGGGGAAGCACAAATGATGGGGAGGGAATAGGAAAAGCCCACAACTCCCAGTGCAAAATGCAGCATCCAGCCATTGGAAATATCGATACTGATAATAAAATATGACAAATTTCTACATCCTGAATGAGGCTTCTAATAATATTACTGATATGTTTTGATCTTATACATTTATGTTTATATTCAGTTTCTACAGCCAAGAAGAGAGATATTGTCTTCCTAATCGATGGCTCTCCTGCAATGGGGAGATCATTTCTTGAAGTCCGTAAATTTCTTATTAAAGTAATTCAGGAGCTCGATATTGGACCTGACAAAGATCAAGTTGCTGTGGTACAATACAATGCTGACTCAAGAGTTGAATTTGGCCTCAATAGTCATTCAACTAAAAATGAGGTATTGGATGCAATAGACAGGCTCAGACTAAAATCAGGAAGACCCCTCAACACTGGTGCTGCACTGGACTATGTCACAAAGAATGTCTTCAGTCCATCTGCTGGGAGCAGAAGAGATGCTGGAGCTTCACAAATCCTGGTGCTTATCACTGCCGGGAAATCCAGAGATGATGTTGGACAGGCAGCAGACGCAGTGAAACAGGCTGGTATAGTGCCCATTGCTATTGGAGCCAAGAGTGCAGATATATCGGAGCTACACCAGATCGTATCTAATCCTGATTCTGTTTTGAAACTGAGCGACTTCCAGGAATTGCAAACTATTCAACAAGAGCTTCTATCTAAAGTTAGAGCAGTGTTTGTGATTGAAGAACCAATTCCTCCCACTGAAGGTAAAGGTTTTTCATAATCCATGGTTGATTTGGTTTACTCAATTTATGTAAGAGATCATGAAATGAAAGAAAGTTACCGCTATTGTACGAGAGAGCTAACCAAGACTGAGGTTGCACAATTTATACATTATTCCATAAGTTACTTCATTGACTGAATTCTAAATACATACTCCATAGCCGTAGGCAATGTCAACATATTAAGACAATAGCGCACAATAGACACTGTATTAGTTCTTACGTGTACTCCTAACATGGAATAATTTTGCTGATGGTGATGAGAATGAGTGCACTGAAAATATGTAACTGCTGTCATTTAGAATGTAGGAATGAGACGTAGCATTTCAGCTCATTCAGCTCTGTCCTTGTTTCACCACCTGGTTTGAGCACTTTTTAATCTTTTTCCCACCATTACCAACCATCGCCTTTCTCTTAAGATCTCACTTTTCTTTAAAAAGGCAAAAGCAGGGATAGATAAACCTGAGACATTGAAAGTTTGAAGACTTGAAAGGTGTCAGACTGGTGCATTAGGATGCACCCTTCTGATTGGGGCATATTTGATATGGACACTGCCAGAACTCGGCCAAGTGCCCCAGTTAGTATTAACCTATGCTTTTGGCTGGAAGCCAACGATCTGAGGAAGTTGTATTTTGTGCACTTGTAGAAATGTTTCTCATAATGAACTTAGTTTTACCTCATAGTTCAATGCTGTGGACCTAATCAGGTCTATGTGGATATTATGAATACCAGACACCTGTGACTATAGGAGTAGTCACAGTCTCATTTTCTATAGGTTCTAGATTTTTTTAAAGGTCATCCATTACTTGAGAGACCTGTTCTTTTCCGTTAATGGGTCTGGTTTAGAGCAGGTCACCCCTGGAGGCTCAAGAAGCACAGTGATTAAAGTCTCCATTTGTTATAGAATTTAGAAAATTATGTAAAAAATTTGAGATTCACCTGGTGTTATTTAATTTCTACGGATTTTATACGACCTGATGTGTAATTTTTTTTCCAGCTCTGCCAAAAGAAATGAGCGAGAGAGACATTGTGTTCCTTATTGATGGATCAGATAATGTTGGAAACACAAATTTACCTTTTGTCCGTGACTTTATCATAAGAATAATTCAGAACTTGGCCATTGGACATGACAAGGTGCGAGTAGGTCTGGCACAGTACAGCGATGACACAGAAGCTGAGTTCTACCTAAACACTTATTCATCAGAAGCTGAACTTCTGTCTCATGTCAGGAGCCTCAGCCTGAGAGGTGGGACAACAGTCAACACTGGCGCAGCACTGGACTTTGCCATTAAATACTATTTTACTAGTTCTGCAGGAAGTCGAATAAAGGAAAATGTTCCTCAGTTTTTGGTGCTTATTACTGGTGGAAGGTCCAGCGATGATGTAGAAGCACCAGCAGATGCATTGAAGCGAGCTGCTGTAATGACCTTCACTGTTGGAGCCGTGAATGCAGACCCAGCACAGCTAGAAGAGATTGCCATTGACCCCAGTTTGGTCTTCAGTGTAAAGGAATTCCGCTCACTGCCAGATACACAGAATCAGATGATAATACCATTGACAACGCTGGCTGTTCCAACAGTTATTATTGAAGAACCAACAATAAAAATTGACGAGCAACCAGTTCCTACTGCAGAAGGTACCTACATTGTGTTTATTGTTTTTTTCTGCTATTTGTGCAATACTAGTAGTGTTAATATATTTATAAACAATTTTTACACCACCCCCTTTTCCTTTCTGCCTATCCTTACGAGATGGCAAATACCCCTGAATATTCAGTTCCCAGCCTTGTTCACCTTGCAACCACATCTCTGTAATGGCTATCAGATCATACCCATTTATTTCTATTTGTGCTGTCAACTCATCTATCTTATTATGAATGCTGCGTGCGTTCAGATAAAGAGCTTTTAATTTTGTCTTTGGTGAGGTTGGGCGCAGGTGGAGATGATGTCAGGCAACAAATCACTCCTCCGTCATCTCCGGCCTTGTGTGGTATTTTTGACAGGCACTGGTTATAATCTACCAAAATTCCCTAGATTCTGGAGAGGTCCCAGCAGACTGGAAAACCGCAAATGTAACACCCCTGTTTAAGAAAGGAGGGAGGCAGAAAGCAGGCAACTATAGACCAGTTAGCCTAACATCTGTATTTGGGAAAATGCTGGAATCCATCATTAAGGAAGTGAGAGCAGGACATTTAGAAAATCATAATATAATGAAGCAGAGTCAGCATGGTTTTATGAAAGGGAAATCATGTTTGACAAATTTGCTGGAGTTCTTTGAGGATGTAACGAGCAGGGTAGATAAAGGGGAACCAGTAGATATTGTCTATTTGGATTTCTAGAAGGCATTCGATAAGGTGCCACACAAAAGGTTACTGCACAAGATAAGAGCTCACGGGATTGGGGGTAATATATTAGCATGGATAGAGGATTGGCTAACTAACAGAAAACAAAGAGTCGGGATAAATGGGTCATTTTCAGGTTGGCAAACTGTAACTAGTGGGATGCCGCAGGGATCAGTGCTGGGGTCTCAACTATTTACAATCTATATTAATGACTTAGATGAAGGGACCAAGTGTGATGTAGCCAAATTTGCTGATGATACAAAGATAGGTGGGAAAGCAAATTGTGTGGAGGACACAAAGAATCTCCAAAGGGATATAGTTAGGCTAAGTGAGTGGGCAAAAATCTGGCAGATGGAGTACAATGTGGGAAAATGTGAGGTTATCCACTTTGGTAGGAAAAATAAAAAAGCAAATTATTTAAATGGGGAGAGATTACAAAATGCTGAGGTACAGAGGGATCTGGGGGTCCTGGTACATGAATCACAAAAAATTAGCATGCAGGTACAGCAAGTAATTAGGAAGGCAAATGGAATGTTGGCCTTTATTGCAAAGGGAATGGAGTATAAAAGTAGGGAAGTCCTGTTACAACTGTACAGGGCGTTGGTGAGACCACACCTGGAGTACTGTGTACAGTTTTGGTCTCCTTATTTAAGGAAGGATATACTTGCATTGGAGGCAGTTCAGAGAAGTTCACGAAGTTGATTCCGGAGATGATGGGGTTGTCTTATGAAGAAAGGTTGAGCAGGTTGGGCCTATTCTCATTGGAGTTTAGAAGAATGAGAGGGAATCTTATTGAAACATATAAGATTCTGAAGGGGCTCGACAGAGTAGATGCAGAGAGGATGTTTTCCCTCATGGGCGAATCTAGAACTAGGGGGCATAATTTCAGAATAAGGGGGCACCCATTTAAAACAGAAATGAGGAGGAATTTCTTCTCTCAGAGGGACGTGAATCTTTGGAATTCTCTTCCCCAAGAGAGCTGTGGCGACTGGGTCATTGAATATATTTAAGGTGGAGAGAGACAGATTTTTGAATGGTAAGGGAGTCAAGGGTTATGGGGAGCAAGCAGGGAAGTGGAGTTGAGGCCAAGAGCAGATCAGCCATGATCTTATTGAATGGCGGAGCAGGCTCAAGGGGCCAAATGACCTACTCCTGCTCTTACGTCTTATGTTCTTATGTACTTGATTTCAGGATCCACATTTCAGTGCTGCTAGCCTCCAGGACACTCCCCAATAACTCACCAATCTTCTTCAACAACCTATCTCATACAGATACACCACTTTGAGTGCTGTTGGGGGGGATGGCTTATCAGAGGAAAGCAGCAGCAGCCAACTTCCTGGCACCAGGGGTGGTTCTGCTGCACAGGACGGGAGGAAATAGAGGGGTACAGCTATAGTAATAGGGGATTCTATTGTAAGGGGAATAGATAGGCGTTTCTGCGGCCGCAAACGAGACTCCAGTATGGTGTGTTACCTCCCCGGTGCAAGGGTCAAGGATGTCTCAGAGTGGCTGCAGAACATCTTGGAAGGGGAGGGTGAACAGCCAGTTGTCATGGTGCATATAGGCACCAACGATATAGGTAAAAAGCGGGATGAGGTCCTAAAAGCAGAATATAGGGAGTTAGGAGGTAAATTAAAGAATAGGACCTCAAAGGTAGTAATCTCAGGATTGCTACCAGTGCCACGTGCTAGTCAGAGTAGAAATAGAAGGATATTTCAGATGAATACGTGGCTAGAGGAATGGTGCAACGGGGAGGGATTCAAGTTCCTGGGACATTGGAACCGGTTCTGGGGGAGGTGGGACCAGTTCAAACCGGACGGTTTGCACCTGGGCAGGGCTGGAACCGATGTCCTAGGGGGAGTATTTGCTAGTGCTCTGGGGGAGGGTTTAAACTAAAATGGCAGGGGGTTGGGAACCTGAGCAGGGAGACAGAGGAAAGGGAAACAAGGATGAAAGCAAAAGATAGGAAGGAGAAAAACAAAAGTGGCAGTCAGAGAAATCAACAGTTTAAATCAAACGTAGCCACAGTAAATAATAATTCTAATAGGTCTAAGAGCATTAAAAAAACAAGCCTGAAGGCTTTGTGTCTTAATGCGAGGAGCATTCGTAATAAGGTGGATGAATTGGCTGCGCAAATAGAGGTAAACGAATATGATTTGGTTGGGATTATGGAAACGTGGCTCAAGGATGGCCAAGGCTGGGAACTCAACATCCAGGGGTATTCGATATTCAGGAAAGATAGGCAAAAAGGAAAGGGAGGTGGGGTAGCATTACTGGTTAAAGAAGGGATTAACATAATTGTAAGGAAGGATATTAGCTCTGATGATGTGGAATCTATATGGGTAGAATTGAGAAATACTAAGGGGCAGAAAACGTTAGTGGGAGTGGTATAGAGACCTCCAAACAGTAAGGCGGAGTTTGGGGATGGCATTAAAAGGGAAATTAAAGAAGTGTGCAATAAGGGCACAGCAGTCATCATGGGTGACTTTAATCTACATATAGATTGGGCTAACCAAATTAGTAACAATACTGTGGAGGAGAAATTCCTGGAGCGTTTACGGGATGGTTTCCTGGACCAATATGTCGAGGAACCAACCAGAGATCAGGCCATCTTAGACTGGGTATTATGTAACAAGAAAGGATTAATTAGCAATCTTGTTGTACGAGGTCCCTTGGGTTGGAGCGATCATGATATGATCGAATTCTTCATTAAGATGGAGAATGAAGTAGTTGACTCAGAGACTAGGGTCCTAAATTTACATAAAGGAAACTACGATGGTCTGAGGCGCGATTTGGGTAGGGTTGATTGGGGAATGTCACTCAAAGGGTTGACAGTGGCTAGGCAATGGCAAACATTCAAAGACCGAATGGATGAACTACTGAATTTGTTCATCCCAGTTTGGCATAAAAATAAAACAAAAAAGGTAACTCAACCGTGGCTAACAAGGGAAATTAGGGATAGCATAAGATCCAAAGAGAGGACATATAAATTGGCCAGAAAAAGCAATAATCCTGAGGATTGGGAGCAGTTTAGGATTCAACAAAGGAGGCAATGGGATTAATTAAGAAGGGGAAAATAGAATATGAGAGTAAGCTTGCAGGGAACATAAAAACTGACTGTAAAACCTTTTATAGATATGTGAAGAGAAAAAGATTGGTGAAGTCAAGCATAGGTCCCTTGCAGTCAGAATCAGGGGAATTTATAATGGGGAACAAAGAAATGGCAGATCAACTAAATACATATTTTGGTTCTGTCTTCATAAAGGAGGACACAAATAACCTCCAGAGATGCTGGGGAACATAGGGTCTGATGAAAGGGTGGAACTGATAGAAATCAATATTTGTAGGGAAATAGTGTTAGGAAAATTGATGGTACTGAAGGCCGATAAATCCCCAGGGCCTGATAATCTACATCCTAGGGTACTTAAGGAAGTGGCCCTAGAAATAGTAGATGCATTGCTGATCATCTTCCAGAACTCGATAGACTCTGGAACAGTACCCATGGATTGGAGGGTAGCTAATGTTACCCCACTATTCAAAAAAGTTGGTAGAGAAAAAGCAGGGAATTATAGGCCAGTAAGCCTGACATCGGTAGTGGGGAAAATGCTAGAGTCCATTATAAAAGATGTAATAGCAGAGCACTTGGAAAGCAGTGACAGGATCGGACAAAGTCAACATGGATTTACAAAAGGTAAATCATGCTTGACTAATCTACTGGAATTTTTTGAGGATGTAACTGGTGAAATAGATAAGGGAGAACCAGTGGATGTGGTGTATTTGGACTTTCAGAAGGCTTTCAATAAGGTCCCGCATAAGAGATTAACATGCAAAATTAAGGCACATGGGATTGGGGGCAAGGTATTGACTTGGATAGAGAACTGGTTGGCGGATAGAAAGCAATGAGTTGGAATAAATGGGTCATTTTCCGAGTGGCAGGCAGTGACTAGTGGGGTACCGCAAGGATCGGTCCTAGGACCCCAGCTGTTCACAATATATATTAATGATCTAGACGAGGGAATTGGACGTAATACCTCCAAATTTGCAGACGACACAAAGCTGGGTGGGAGGGTACGCTGAGAGGAGGATGTCGTGAAGCTCCAGTACAATTTGGACAGGTTGTGTGATTGGGCAGAAACATGGCAAATGCACTATAATGTGGATAAATGTGAGGTTATCCACTTTGGTGGCAAAAACAGGAAGGCAGATTATTATTTGAATGGCAATATATTGGGAGAAGGGGAAGTGCAAAGAGACCTGGGTGTTCTTGTGCACCAGTCGCTGAAGGTAAGCATGCAGGTGCAGCAGGCGGTTAAGAAGGCAAATAGTATGTTCGTAGCGAGAGGGTTTGAGTACAGGAACAAGGGTGTCTTGCTGCAGTTGTACAGGGCCTTGGTGAGACCAGATCTTGAGTATTGTGTGCAGTTTTGGTCGTCTTATCTGAGGAAGGATGTTCTTGCCATGGAAGGAGTGCAGCGAAGATTCACCAGGCTGATACCTGGGATGGCAGGAATGACGTATGAGGAGAGACTGTGTCGATTGGGCTTATACTCACTGGAGTTTAGAAGATTGAGAGGGGATCTCATCGAAACCTATAAAATTCTGTCAGGCCTGGACAGACTAGATGCAGGAAGGATGTTTCCGATGGCCGGGGAGTCCAGAACCAGGAGTCATAGTCTAAGGATAAGGGGTAAGCCATTTAGGACTGAGATGAGGAGGAATTTCTTCACCCAGAGAGTGGTGAACCTGTGGAATTCTCTGCCACAGAGGGTGGTGGAGGCCAGTTCATTAAATATATTCAAGAAGGAGTTGGATATATTTCTTAAGGCTAAAGGGATCAAGGGATATGGGGAGAAGGCAGGGACAGGGTACTGAATTTGGATGATCAGCCATGATCTCATTGAATGGCGGAGCAGGCTCGAGGGGCCGAATGGCCTACTCCTGCTCCTATCTTCTATGTTTCTATTTTGGGGCATAGGGTCATATTTTATAATGTAGCCCGTCTGGCAAAGACCTTCAAAGACACGAGCACTGACCTGACTCTCAGACACACAGGATAGTGAGCTTGATTAGTACATTGTGAAATGGGTGCTCACCTTCATTATGCATTGGCATGTGTGCCCGATATTCCAATGAGCATTTCTGTTGCATGGAGTTCAACATTGGAAGCACCACATTTATTTAATTAATTCTTGGGTTATGGGCATCGCTTGGTTACTTCCTCAAAGTACTGTATTAAATTTGTTAAACATGACTTGCCTTTTACAAATCTGTGCTGGCTGTTCTTCAGTAACCCAAGAACTGATGGTTCTGCTGCCAAAGTTATACTGAGAAATCAGGAGAACCTTCAAGGGAATTGAAGGCCAAGATGTCCAAACTTATACATAAGATTAACAATATAATTTTAGCTCTTCATAATCCACTTATAAAATGATAAGCCTGGAAATTACTATTGGGAAAATTAGGAGAAGGTAAGTTTAACATGTTCGTAGGACATACCTGTGTTAAATATATTAACATGGGCATTAACCCAATTATTTTAAATGGATTAACATTTTTGCTAAAATAGCAAACAAAGGAATATTATACAAATAGGTTAACTGTTCATCCACACTATCAGCAATAGAGGTTTCTAAGGTATAATGATATGGTCTCAAATGAACAGCATTGCATCCTAATGAGGGTGAGGTACAGAAAACAGACAGTGCAGCAGTGAATAGTACTTAAATTTCAAATTACTGTAATTGTTTTTGAACATTCACTTAATATTTCCTCAATATACACCTTGAATCTTTAGCCAAATATTTACATTGTATTTATCTATATTCATTTTATTTTGACTTTCTTCAGCCTCGAAAAGAGATATTGTCTTCCTAATCGATGGCTCTCCTGCAATGGGGAGATCATTTCTTGAAGTCCGTAAATTTCTTATTAAAGTAATTCAGGAGCTCGATATTGGACCTGACAAAGATCAAGTTGCTGTGGTACAATACAGTACTGACTCAAGAGTTGAATTTGGCCTCAATCGTCATTCAACTAAAAATGAGGTATTGGATGCAATAGACAGGCTCAGACTAAAAAAAGGAAGACCCCTCAACACTGGTGCTGCACTGGACTATGTCACAAAGAACATCTTCAATCCATCTGCTGGGAGCAGAAAAGATGCTGGAGCTTCACAAATCCTGGTGCTCATCACTGCTGGGAAATCCAGAGATGATGTTGGACAGGCAGCAGATGCAGTGAAACAGGCTGGTATAGTGCCCATTGCTATTGGAGCCAAGAGTGCAGATACATCAGAGCTACACCAGATCGTATCTAATCCAGATTCTGTTTTGAAACTGAGCGACTTCCAGGAATTGCAAACTATTCAACAAGAGCTGCTATCTAAAGTTAGAGCAGTGTTTGTGATTGAAGAACCAATTCCTCCCACTGAAGGTAAATGTCTTTGAGAAATTTAGTAGCAGACTGAGCACAAAACCAGGAGACACAGGTTTAAAATAACAGTCCTGAAGTGAGACTTTAGACACAAAAGTCTTTCCCACCTACCCCTACCACCAGAGCAGTGGGTATTGGGAACAGACCCCAGCAATATTATTTGAAACTAAGTCACTTCACTCCTTCAAAGCAAACAGGGTAAATATCCATTTGAGAACAGAACAGGTTATTGGATTAATTAGCAATCTTGTTGTACGAGGCCCCTTGGGTCGGAGCGATCATAATATGATAGAATTCTTCATTAAGATGGAGAGTGAAGTAGTTGACTCAGAGACTAGGGTCCTGAATTTAAATAAAGGAAACTACGATGGTATGAGGCGCGAGTTGGGTAGGATTGATTGGGGAATGTCACTCAAAGGGTTGACGGTGGATAGGCAATGGCAAACATTCAAAGACCGCATGGATGAACTACAGAATTTGTTCATCCCAGTTTGGCATAAAAATAAAACAAAAAAGGTGACTCAACCGTGGCTAACAAGGGAAATTAGGGATAGCACAAGATCCAAGGAGAGGACATATAAATTGGCCAGATAAAGCAGTAAACCTGAGGATTGGGAGCAGTTTAGGATTCAACAAAGGAGGACAAAGGGATTAATTAAGAAGGGGAAATAGAATATGAGAGTAAGCTTGCAGGGAACATAAAAACTGACTGTAAAACCTTTTATAGATATGTGAAGAGAAAAAGATTGGTGAAGTCAAGCGTAGGTCCCTTGCAATCAGAATCAAGGGAATTTATAATGAGGAACAAAGAAATGGCTGACCAACTAAATACATATTTTGGTTCTGTCTTCACAAAGGAGGACACAAATAACCTCCCAGAGATGTCGGGGAACATAGGGTCTGATGAAAGGGAGGAACTGAAAGTAATCAGTATTTGTAGGGAAATGGTGTTAGGGAAATTGACGGGATTGAAGGCCGATAAATCCCCAGGGCCTGATAATCTACATCCTAGGGTACTTAAGGATGTGGCCCTAGAAATAGTAGATGCATTGCTGATCATCTTCCAACATTCGATGGAATCTGGAACAGTACCCATGGATTGGAGGGTAGCTAATGTTACCCCACTATTCAAAAAAGGTGGTAGAGAGAAAACGGGGAATTACAGGCCGGTAAGCCTGACGTCGGTAGTGGGGAAAATGCTAGAGTCCATTATAAAAGTTGTAATAGCAGAGCACTTTGAAAACAGTGACAGGATCGGACAAAGTCAACATGGATTTACAAAAGGTAAATCGTGCTTGACTAATCTACTGGAATTTTTTGAGGATGTAACTGGTAAAATAGATAAGGGAGAACAGTGGATGTGGTGTATTTGAACTTTGAAAAGGCTTTCGATAAGGTCCCGCATAAGAGATTTGCATGTAAAGTTAAGGCACATGGGATTGGGGGCAAGGTATTGACTTGGATAGAGAACTGGTTGGCAGACAGAAAGCAAAGAGTTGGAATAAACGGGTCTTTTTCCGAGTGGCAGGCAGTGACTAGTGGGGTACCAGAGGGATCGGTCCTAGGACCCCAGTTATTCACAATATATATTAATGATCTAGACAAGGGAACTAGATGTAATATCTCCAAGTTTGCAGACGACACAAAGCTGGGTGGGCGTGTGTGCTGTGAGGAGGGTGCTGAGAAACTGCAGGATGATTTGGACAGGTTGGGTAATTGGGCAGAAGCATGGCAGATGCAATATAATGTGGATAAATGCGAGGTTATCCACTTTGGTGTCAAAAACAGGAAGGCAGATTATTATCTGAGTGGTAATAGACTGGGAGAAGGGGAAGTGCAATGAGACCTGGGTGTCCTTGTGCACCAGTCGCTGAAGGTAAGCATGCAGGTGCAGCAGGCAGTTAAGAAGACAAATGGTATGTTCGTAGCGAGAGGATTTGAGTACAGGAACAAAGGTGTCTGGCTGCAGTTGTACAGGGCCTTGGTGAGACCAGATCTTGAGTATTGTGTGCAGTTTTGGTCGTCTTATCTGAGGAAGGATGTTCTTGCCATGGAAGGAGTGCAGCGAAGATTCACCAGGCTGATACCTGGGATGGCAGGAATGACGTATGAGGAGAGATTGAGTCAATTGGGCTTATTCTCATAGGAGTTTAGAAGAATGAGAGGGGATCTCATTGAAACTTAAAAAATTCTGACATGACTGGACAGACTAGATGCAGGAAGGATGTTCCTAATGGTCGGGGAGTCCAGAACCAGGGGTCACAGTCTAAGGATAAGGGGTAAGCCATTTAGGACAGAAATGAGGAGGAATTTCTTCACCCAGAGAGTGGTGAACCTTTGGAATGCTCTACCACAGAAGGCAGTTGAGGCCAATTCATTAAATATATTCACGAAGGAGTTGGATATATTTCTTAAGGCTAAAGGGATCAAGGGATATGGGGAGAAAGCAGAGACAGGGTACTGAATTTGGATGATCAGCCATGATCTCATTGAATGGCAGAGCAGGCTCGAGGGGCCGAATGGCCTACTCCTGCTCCTATCTTCTATGTTTCTATGTGGGAGTAGATATATGAGACAATTTTCCAACTATACTCCTGGTGGGGAGCCTTGCACACCCGAGTGGATATTGGAACGTCAGTCGTGTGATGTGCATGAATTTCCAACTGTTAGTTTTAGTCGTTGGAAAGTCATGCAGAACCAGGCCCAAATTGCTTCTAATCGCCAAGAAAGTGTGGTTCCCCACTGGAAGCACAAAGTCAGAACAATGCCTCTATAGGCTCCAGAGGATAAATACCCTGGTTCTCTACAGCTGGAGCAGGCAACAGTTGGGAGGGTTATTTGTGCAGGTCAGGGTCGAGTGAAGATATGAAGATGGATGAATATTCTGGAAATTTGCTCGTATTTATTTTGAGAATCAAGGAGTATAATATTTACAAAGGACTTCCTCTTGAGCGATTAGATGGGGTAGAGTCCATGGTTGGTAGATATATAGGCCGCGAATTTATGCTTCGAGGCGGCTTGGGAGCGGTTCATCTGCCTTCCGGGTTCCAGTCCCACCCCCAACTACATCCGGCCCACAGACATAATTTTATGTGAATTGGCCTTGTTAAGTCCACCCTGCGGGCTTGCTAGCCAATTAAGAGGAAGCTGGTGTCAGATGACGTCATTTGATGACGCATCATCTGCCGGTTTTCTTAAAGGGATCACGCACAATTTTTTTTGACAGTTGATTTTTCAGTGTTTGACAGCATTGAGGTGCTGCAAACACTGACAATCATTGCACAAAGGTAAGCCCTTGCACACAGACTCTCCAGTAACTCTCTCCTTAGGCTAGAACAGATGGCAGCTGTAGGTGAGGTTACAGAAGCGATCTATCACTGGTGAGAGAGGTTCTCCCAATGAGGTGGGACTACACATACAATTCAAAACTTGTTACCTACAGAAAAGTCTAAATGCTTTAAAAATGTATTTCCCAACATTTTCTTACCTCTGAAACTCACCAGTGCACCATTGGATCCTTCACACCACTTCTGCAGTTGTCATCAATGCATAAACATTACTGCAGTCTCACAACACGCCACACTTACCGACCCACTGTCAATCTTTGCGATTTTGCCGGATGTCCCACCTCCAAACCCGCCCCCCGAGCGCCGGCAAAATTCCGGCCATAGGGTTCATGGAAGAAGCCGGTATAGGTCGAATGACCATGTCATGTCCTTATCATTTAATTAAATGCTAGTTTTATAGAAGCAGAAAATAAAGCTGACCTGTGATAGGTTTCAAATAGTTGAATGAAAGACATAAATCATCAATTCTTAACTGACATAGACATCCCAAACAAAGAAAGGAGGAAATGTGCTGAAATTACAAGTAATGTATTCAATGAGAGGTAACAATTTTGCCCTTTTATAATTACACGTGCAAGATAGTCCAATTTCACTTGGCATTTCCTGGAAACTCATGGTCCATTAGGATGTGCTGAAAGTAAAACACAACTAAGTGGAGTTAAATAGCTGTTGAATCCAGTATAAATAGCACACTTGTGCCAATTCAGCTGTGGAGAGTGTGATTTCCGTGAGGAATGAAGGGAGAAAAGAAAAGACACAAATCAAGATTTACAGATCAAGACCTGCAGAAGTACCAGGCCAAGTGCATCAGGTCCTCAAGCGACCTTCATACCTATGTAGAGTAGCAGAGTACAAATACCTTCATGTCCACATTGCCATAAGGTTAGGCCCTGTGGCACATGTTAAACACACAGCGCACCTTGATTATTATTTTCAATAAAGACACTAGACATTATGGTCATTGTTGGTTTTCAATATCAATGGTTTCCATCTGAACAGCGCTAATAGGAATGATTGTGGAATTTTAAAAAAATCCAATGAAACAAAGATAGACTTCAAAGAAAAGGAATACTTAATCAAAGCTTGTCAAACTCATGATACTTGCTGCCATAGCTGCTGAGCTTCTGCTAGGTCCTTGTTATCATAGTCTGCTTCCACCTCCTGAGCCATAACTGGTTGCTGTTTATTTTCCACAAACATTCATATTGTTCAGCATGCAGCACACCATTAACATTCTTCCAACTCTTACCAGGGTATATTGCAGAACTCCCCTGCAGTGGTACAGGCATCAGAACTAATGGCCTGGATTTTAGCCCGGAGACACATCCCGTGCCGGGGGTGGGGGGGTGGGGTGCGGGGTCGGGGGGAGCTGTTTTGAGGTCGGGAACCCGGAAAAATGAGTTTCATGAACGATTTGCAGTTTTTAACTGCAAGTCTCCTTTAAATATTTTTCTGTCAGTTTCTGGCCTACAGCCAGCCTGATTGACAAGCTGGTGGCCTGTCGGGTGAGGAAGCCTGCCACACAAGGCCGCAGCCAAGCTGGGCTGGGAGCAGTTAGGTCTAGTGGGCGGGGGAGGATTCAGATCGTGGGGAGGGTTCCGATCATGTGGGGAGTCCCGATCATGTGGGGGGCTTCCGCCCATGGGGAGGCTTCCGATCATGGGGGGTTGGGGGGGAAGTGGTTCTGATCATGGGGTGGCAGATAATGATTGGGGGGGGCAGCTGGTGGTCGGAGGGGGTGTCCAATGGTGGTCAGGGGGGTGTCCAATTGTGGTCGGAGGGGGGGGCAGCTGGTGGTCAGGATGGGTCCAATTGCAGGGGGGTGTGATCGCGGGGGATAAGAACATAAGAACATAAGAAGTAGGAGCAGGAGTAGGCCATATGGCCCCTCGGGCCTGCTACGCCATTCAATAGGATCATGGCTGATCCAAATCTAGACTCACGTCCACTTCCCTGCCCTCTCCCCGTAACCCCTAATTCCCTTATCTGCTAGGAAACTGTCTATCTCCATTTTAAATTTATTTAATGTTGCAGCTTCCGCAGCTCTCTGGGGTAGCAAATTCCATAGATTTACTACCCCCTGAGTGAAGAAGTTTCTCCTCATCTCAGTTTTGAAAGGGCAGCCCCTTATTCTTAGATTATGCCCCCTAGTTCTAGCCTCACCCAACAGTGGATGGTTGTCGGGAGGGTCCGATGGTGAGGGGGGGCACTACAGATCATGGGGCGGGGGGGGTGGGGTGGTTACTGTGTAGCTTGTTGGGCCTGCAGGAAACACTCCTGCTCCTAGCCCACAAGCAGTGCTGTAAAGGCAATTATCTCATGCATTCAGCCCTTCTCGCCATCTTTCAGCTGCCGAGTTTCCCGAGGCCTTGGAAACCTGGCCGGCGAGTTGAAAATAGAATGACTGTTAAAATGAACTCACGTAGTCTCATTATAATATTTAAATGATCAACCTGGCCCCTGCGAGTGGATTGGTCGACCGCTCTCCTCCCGCCTCCATTTAAACCGGATGTGGGTGGGTTCAGTTCCTGTTTCAGATTTCTTGAATTTTTACCTCTGACCCGACTCCAAGCCACCTGTTTTTGGGAGTTAAGATTCAGCCCAATGTTTTAGCATGCCAAATACCTGCTAAGCTGCGTTGCTGCCTCCTCATGTGTGTCATTGCATGCGCTTTCCTTGGGAAGATGGGGAAAGAAGTGGTGTCACAATTTGGAGTGGGTATCAATTTTCTCCATAGATGCAACTGTCTAACCTGGAGTAATGGAGAAAACCTTGATTTCCCTAAGATATAGTCATCATGGGCACTCCCTGGAAACCATGCACTCATGCATAATTATTTGGCAGTGACTATTGCACAGGAGCTTGAAGGACCTCATAGATACAATTGATTGCCCTCCTGTACACTGGGAATGCCACATCTTACAAAAAAAACCCGTCAGTATCTTTTGCTGCTGGATACCAGTGCAGAATTTCTATGTTTTCGATATCAGGTTGAAACAGGGTGACTGCGACCAGGGTAATGTGACAATGAACCACAAACTGGTCATTGCCAAGATTCCTGCAGTTGCCTGGAAGGAACCTGCTGCATAAAAAGAAAAAAAATGAGCACCAGTCACTTTACCACTACACGAAATGAGGTGCTTTGGTTGCTCTTTGTAGGGCAGCTTTGGGACCAGGTGATGGCACAATTTATCTATGGCTTTTTTGGTGAGACAGCCTTCTCGCACTTTGCTTCTGGTGAGGTCAAGGTTGTTCCTTCACCAATGGTAGACATGCTGCGCAGGGGTGCAGTGGATTCCATTGATTGTCCTCCTGTACCCTTAGTCCTCTCTGGGTTATCATCCCCTTTCATTGCTCTTCCTCCTGCAAGACAAGACTTGCTGTGTGTACTGAAAGAACAGAGTCAATCCTTACAATGTCTTCTGCTCGGCTTTCTGCTGGACATCCGCCACTTTTCTCCACTGCCTTTCCAGCACCTTAGCATGAGCATCATTAACATGATGTGGGCTGGAAGACAACCACATGCACATTTCTTATTTGAGTTTAACAAGCTTTTAAATAATTCAAACACATCTTGCAGGACATGCGAGTTGACTTGCATTAAACCAATTTGGTGCTGCAAGGAATTTTGGGGATGTGCGTAAAAATGTTCCACTACTCAGTTTACCACTGATGCACCAAGTTACTGCACAGGAACTCACACTCAGTATGTGTTGGCTCTAATACTGAGTCAAGCCAATCATTTACCTTCTACCAGTCTATATAAGATGCTTTTATGCCAGAGGAGTACAGCTGACAGCGGAGTGCAATTCTCCTGTCTGCGGCTGTGCTTGTAAGCATAAATAACTCATGTGCCAAGAAATTAGAGCGTTGGAGACCCACAAAAATGTAGCTATATGAGTATGTCAGGGTATAAGTGGCTCCTATCTCTCTCTTGTGCATTTGCACTGCTTTAACAAATAGGTCTCTGCACTTCAATTAAGAGGCCCAGCAGGCCTATCGAGAGACCTTACACTGAAGACACATGTAAATGGAGGAAAGCAGTCCGTGGAGATCAATTTCACAAGACTGGAATGAGAATGATGATAACATAAAAGCACCTTATAAACACATGACCAGTGATGGTCTTCATAACACTGGTTAAACATGACACAGTACGCTTCCAGCACAGTAACTTAAAAGAAGCAGTGTGTTTCCTTAACAGACAGAACCATGTGATGCAGAATTGAATAAGTTCTCACAGTGCAATCCACCAGTGAGAACAGGCATTCTGCTGCTTTTATACAATATCTAGAGACTTCATGTGATCTGCTGTGAATCACAATCTTTTTATTTTTCCAGTTGTACCCCAGGAAGTGACCAGGAGTGACATTGTGTTCCTTATCGATGGATCAGTTAATGTTGGGAATGTTAATTTTATTCATATCCGTGGATTCATCACCAGGCTAATTGAGAACTTGGACATTGGAAATGACAGAGTGCAAGTAGCTGTGGCACAGTACAGCGATGATGTAAAAACGGAATGCTATCTAAACAGTTACTCAACAAAAGCTGAGCTTGTGAATCACGTGAGGGGGCTCAAAGTGAAAGGTGGCAGAACAGTTAACACTGGGGCAGCACTGGACTATGTCTTTAGAAACTACTTTACTAAATCTGCAGGAAGTAGGAAAGAGGAAGGTGTTCCTCAGATATTGGTGCTACTCACTGGTGGAAGGTCCAGAGATGATATCAAATCATCGGCAGATGCCCTAAAGCGAGCTGCTGTAATGACCTTTGCTGTAGGAGCCAGGAATGCAGATCCAGCACAGATAAAAGAGATCGCAAGTGATCCCAGTTTGGTCTTCAATCTAAAGGAATTCCGCTCTCTGCCCGATATACAGAATCAGGTGATGACACCATTATCAACACCAGCAATGACACCTTTGTCAACGATGATTGTTCCAGCAGTTACTATCGCTGAAGGTACCTGGATTGTTTACTGTCTTGTTCAATTAGCATTGGACTCTTAGTTGTGTAAATAGATTTATTTATCACACTCCTGTGGGAAATACCAGTGGAAATGAATGGTTTCCCAAAGAGTGGTAAGAATGTAGAACTTGCTATCACAAGAAGTAGTTAAGGCGAATTGCATAGATGCATTTAAAGGGAAGCTAGATAAACAAACGAGGGAGAAAGCAATAGCAGGATATGCTGATAGGGCTAGATGAAGAGGGATGTGAGTAAGCTTGTGTGGAGCATAAACACTGGCATGGACTGGTTGGGCCGAATGGCCTGTTTCTGTGCTGTAGACTTTATGTAATTCTATGTAAATAAAGGCCAGACTTACATTAGTATAACATCAGAATGACCAAATCATATCTGAGGATATCTTACTTCAATTTTTTGTGGCACTTAAATGTTGCTAGCAGCTTCAGGGAAAGAAAGGTAATAAAATGAATGTGCCAGTGTCAGCTGTACAATAGAAAAAGTAGCTCCTGCTGATGATTCTCCATAACTCACTCACAATTTCATCACTGTGTGTTAGGTGGTTAATCTTACATTAGATATCTATCACAACATTGTTTACCACCGCAAATTGTGTGATCATTTTCACGCAATTTTAGGCCAATACAGATGGTGAGGTAGTGGGGGGCTTTAATTTGGGGCATAATCCAGATCTGCCTGGTTTCCATAACTTTAAGGCCGCTCAGCAAATTGCACTTGATGGCGGGTGCTTCTTCTCTTGTCTTATGTTACGGCAACACCTTTGGGGTATTTCTGTTGATGTTTCCTGGAAATTCTGTCGGGAGCAACACTAATGACCCACTGGGTCTGACAGCGGGTCTAGGTTCTGTTGTGGGCCTATATTAGGGCCTAAGGTTGAAGAAGCAAACAGCAATCGATCCAAGAAGGGTCAAGAGTCATGGTTAAAAGGGGCCAGATATCTGGGGAATAAAAAACACTTTTCCCCTTACACCTCTTTAGCCTAGGGACTCTCTGTCTCCCCATTTCTGAGCAGCAGGGTGCTGCTCCGAGATTCTGATATGTCCATGTGGTGTTTTTTTATTTGTTCACAGCATGTGGGCGTTGCTGGCCCTATTTGTCTTTGAGAAGGTGGTTGTGAGCCGCCTTCTTGAACTGTTGCCCCAATAGTGCCAAGGCAGGCGTGGTGACAGTCTCTATTACTTAAAAGACCTCATTCTCATGATTTGGGATGGGGTCTGTTGAGAGTGGAAATTCTACCCCACCACACAAACTTCCACCAGCACAATGGCACAGTAGAATCTGAGCCCTTTAATCTGTAATACTTTTCTTCTGTTGGACATAATATGTACTATAATTTGTAAATTGAGAGACAGATTATTGCCAAATCTTTCATCCAAAACTCTGCTGCCTGTATCCTAACTCGCACCAAATCCCATTCACCCATCACTCCTGGGCATCCTGACCTACAATCGCTCCCAGTCCAGCAATGTCTCGATTTTAAAATTTTCATCCTTGTGAGAAGAGTTAGGGCTCGTGACCATGAGCAAGATCAAAGAGATTGGTTTTGAGGAAACATTTGCAGTTGGTGGCAAAGAGGAGTAGTAAGGTAGAAAGAATTAGAGAGAGCATTTCAGTGTGTGGGGCTGAGATAGCCAACGGCTGTGTCACTGAAGGTGAAATAGAGGGAGGGGGAATGCAAAGGAGGCCAGAGTTGGAACAACAGAAGGTATGTGTTGGGACATAATGCTGAAGGACATTGTAGAGGTGGGGAGGTCAAGGCTATAGGGGAAACATATGGACATTAGGAACAGGAATAGGGCATTCAGCTCCTCGAGCCTCCCACACCATTCAATTAGATCATGGCTAATCGGCACCTCAACGACATTTTCCCGCCATTGATCCCTATATCATGATACCCTTGCCTAACAAAAATCTATCTATCTCAGTCTTGAAAGCTCCAATTGTCCCAGCATGCACTGCCTTTTGGGGCGAGTGTTCCAGATCTCTACTGCCATTTGTGTGAAGGTGTGCTTCCTGACATTACCCCTGAGCAGCCTCGCTCTAATTTTAAGGCAATGCCCCCTTGACTCCCCCACCAGAGGAAATAGATTCTCGCTATCTACCCTATCAAATCCTTTAATCATCTTAAAAAAAAACTCAATTATATCACCCCTTAACCTCCATACTCGAGGGAATACAAGCCTAGTCCATGTGACCTTTTCTCACAATTTAATCCTTTTAGCCCCGGTGTCATTCTGCTGAATCTGCGCTGCACCTTCTCCAAGCCCAATATATCATACCTAAAGTGTGGTGCTCAGAACTGAATGCAGTACTCCAGATGTAGTCTAACCAGAGCTTTATACAGCTGTAGCATAACTTCCACCCCTTTGTATTCCAGCCCTCTTGAGATAAAGGTCAACATTCCATTAGCCTTTTCAATTATTTGTTCGTGATTTCTGTACATATACCCTTAAATCTCTACTCCTCCACAGTTCCTAGCTTCTCACCATTTCAAATATACTCTGATCTAGCTTTCTTAGGTCCAAAGTGGATGACCTCATACTTTCACATGTTGAACTCCATCTGCTACAGCTTTGCTCACTCACTTAATTAATTAATGTTCCTTTGCAACTTTCTGCTTCCATCTAAACTACTTACTGTGCCACCTAACTTGGTGGCATCAGCAAACTTGGACATACAGCTCCCTATTCCTTCATCTACGTCATTTATAAATATAGTGAAAAGCTGAGGCCCCAGTACAGATCCCTGGGGGACACCACTAGTCACATCCTAACATTTGGAGTACATATCCATTATCCCTACTCTATGGGCTGGATTTTGATACTGGGGCGGGCTGGATCGTGTAATCCGCATTTTGTGTTAGCCACCCGATTCTAAATCGATGTGGGAGAATGATGCGATTTTAACTTAATTGGCCAATTGAGTTCCAAAGTGTGGGAACCCATGGACAATGAGTTTTTCCAGTCTGAAAGTCGCCTCCAATGATGTCATCATTGCTGCTGCATTTAAGGTCTGCAACAAGCCTTGCTTCTTCTGCAGACTGCCAACCTTTTGGCCTTTGCAGTGAGAGGCACCTGCAGGAAGAATGGCCAGCCAGAGACCTAGGTCTGCACCCCGCTTCGATGACGTTGAGGCTTTAGTGGAGGGAGCAAGAGCACATAAAGAGGTGCTCTTCCCTTCTTCAGGGAGGAAGAAGCCTCCCCAGCACACCAAGGCTGTGTGGATCCAGGTGGCAGAGGAGGTCAACACTTTGTCAGTAACCCGCAGAACCTGGCTTCAGTGCAGGAAGAGATTTCATGACCTGCGCACTGGAAAAGTGAGTATGAATTTCCCATCATCCTCAATCTGATCCCCATTGCCTCTCCTCACCAGCACTCAGCTTTAGCAATCTCTTCCTCCACATCCCACTTGACACTGACATCCATGCACCCTTACCCATTCCCTCTCTCTCTATGGTCACATTCACCTAACTATTCGACTATGCAGCCCTCACACTCCCTATCACTGTGATGCTATGAAAACAACTGACAACACACAGGGAGGGCCCTTGGTCTTGCCACCTCACTCCATCTTTGTCTCCTTCTAAGCATCTATGCTATGGATTCTCTACACTCACTCCTTCATTCTCACTCACCCTCCACCTGTCTCACTCATTGCAGGAAAAGAGAGCTCCCAATAAAAGGGAAAGAGCGAGGACAGGAGGAGGGCCACCCTCAGTAGCCCACCTCACCCCCTGGGAGGATGCGGTCCTGGAGATCGTGGGAGTGGAGGAGGATGCGCAAGTGGGGGACGGACAGACGGGTGCATCACAGCAAGCTGGTGACAGAATAGTTTATCATCTCTCTCAATGACATTGCATGAGTCGCTGATAATGATTCTGAAGCTCTAACAGATGGACTTATGATCATCTGCAATATGCAATGTGCATGTAACCTTGGCATCACATCTCTGACTCTTTCCTTTACTCCCCCACAGGACCATTGCAAACACCTGTCCCCATTAGCCAGGAGGAAGAGCCTGAGCATCCAGACTCCTCAGAGGAAGCTGCAACCACTGAGGGCGCAACGTCAGCAGAATTCAGCGCACCCAGCACCAGCGCAGACACTCACACCTCGGTGGGACCATCGCGAGATAGAGTAGTGTTGTCACCTGGTGTATCACAGCTCACAAGTGAGCATCAGCAGATTGTGGAGACAGGGACAGCAGTGGAGGGTCCTAGTCGGAGGGCGCAGGACTCTGCCAGCTCAGCTCAGCTGCATGTCGACCCTCTGCCTCTGGGTCCATCCATAAGATCAGCGGTGCTAGAACTCCAGGAACAGATGCAGGAGTCTCTGGCAGATTTTGTCTCCAGGGTCGCTGCGAGTGTGGAGTGAATGGAGGAGTCCATTGCGAACATGAGCAGAGCCTTTGTGGAGTCAATGGCGCATGAACGCATCACCATGGAAAGGATGGCAACCTCCATGGAGGTGATAAGTCGCCAGAGTGCAGAAAACATGGTGAGTGTTCTGAATAGAATGACATCTCTGGAGGAGCGATAGTCATCTATTGAACAGAGAAACCAGATCTTCATGGAAGTCCTTCTGAGTAGGACTGCCAGTGCAGATATGGGTCCCCATGGCCCCCCTGATGTGCAGCAAGGTGCTCTCAAGCCACTTGCAAGCGCTGAGGGGGACCTGACCCATGAGAGGGAAGTTGGTGGCAGACATCAAGGAAGTGGGGGCTCCTCTGCAAGCGCTCACACTTCCATGCCACTGCAGAGCCCTCGGTCAGAGCCCCACCAGAGTCCACACCCATCTGAGATCGGCTTCTCAACCCCTGCACAGCCGCAGGAGCAGCAGACTGTTGACGAGCCCTCACAGGTTCGCAATCCCAGAGGACGCTTGCCAAAGGTGCCAAGACAGGAGCAGCAAGAAAGTGAGCAAGGGGCCTCCACATCTGCTGAAGCCACAGGGGAAGCACCATGTAGGAGCATGCGTAAGAGAAAGATACTGCACAAATAGTCACAAGGGTAGTCACTTGGGTGAAATTTGATGTTTTATGTTAAAAAGCCATCAGATGATTACTGTAAATAAAAAATCTGATGGCTACTGCTGTAGTTGTGGCGTGTGTCATTTTGCGAATGGGACTTCCACATTGAGGGCTTAGGATTACTTGGTATATGCCTCAGTTGAGGAAGCGCTCAGTGAAGGTGGCGAGAGGGGTTTCCCAGGAGGTCAGACTGGAGATGGGTGTCTGGCTCCAAACTTCCACAGCTATGGTTATGCCTTCGAAAAGTTCCCCCAGACCTGAGGCAACAAAGTTCTGCCACCTGCAAATGATGGCTGATCAAACCTCCTATTTAATGGTTGAGCTGCAGCTGATAGTCAGCAATCCAATTGTGCTCCCGCCAGGTTTCACCGTTGTGTTTCAGAACAGGCGGGCTTCACGTGGGGAAAGGGTTAAAATCACAAAGGCCTATCAAAATGGCATTATAGAGGCAATTTAGTGCTTGTTAAGGACCTTAACAGCCTATCCCGCCTCTTGGAGGCGAGACGGGACCAGTAGACACGATTTAATGAAAATTGCTTGGAGGCGGGATGGAGGCGGGGTTGGGCCTGCCTGCCAGTTTTTGCAATTTTAACACCCCACACGCCTCCAATCCCGCCTCAACGGCCCGATGAAAATCGAGCACTATGTCTCCTACCTTCTTACCAATTCCCTACCCATGTCAAAAGGTTGCCTCCAATTCAATGTGCTTCTATTTTTCCTATCAGTCTCTTGTGCTGTGTGGTATCAAATGTTTTTAACATTTTAAACATAGTGAATAATGACAGAGTTTTAAAATATTATTTTGAGGGATGGGGAGACAACAATGTTTGGTCAGGACAATAGTGATAGTGGAGTGGGACTCAGTACTGGATAGGATACCATGCTTTTGTTACCTCCAGACTAGTCTATTCCAATGCTCTCCTGGCCAGCGTCCCATCTTTCACCCTCTGTAAACTTCAGCTCATCAAAACTGTGCTGCTAGTATCTTGACTCGCACCAATTCCCATTCACCCATCAACCCTACATTGACCTACATTGGCTCCCGGTCCAGCAAAGCCTCAAATTTAAAATTCTCATCCTCGTGTTCAAATCCCTTCATGGCCTCACCGCTCCCTATCTCTGTAACCTCCTCCAGCCCTACAACCTCTGAGCACTCTGCGTTGCTCCAATTCTGGCCTCTTGCGGATCCCCAGTTTCCTTCGCCCCTCCATTGTGGCAATGCCTTTAGCTGCCTAGGTCCTAAGCTCTGGAATTCCCTCCCTAAACCTCTCCTCCTCGCTACTTGTCTCTCTTTCTGTAAGACGCTCCTTAAAACCTACCTCCTTGACCAGTTGTTTGGTCACCTGTCCTAATATCTCTTTATGTGGCTCAGTGTCAAATTGTGTATGTTAACGTTCCATTGAAGTGCTCTGAGACGTTTTCTCTAGCAGATAGAGGTGAAGTGTTGCAGGATGAAATAATTTTTGTTACAAGTTCTCACAGTGCAATCCACCAGTGAGAACAGGCATTCTGCTGCTTTTATACAATATCTAGAGATTTCATATGATCTGCTGTGAATCACAATCCTTTCATTTTTCCAGTTGTACCCCAGGAAGTGAAGAGGAGAGACATTGTGTTCCTTATTGACGGATCAGTTAATGTTGGGAATGTTAATTTTATTCATATCCGTGGATTCATCACCAGGCTAATTGAGAACTTGGACATTGGAAGAGACAGAGTGCAAGTAGCTGTGGCACAGTACAGCGATGATGTAAAAACGGAATGCTATCTAAACAGTTACTCAACAAAAGCTGAACTTGTGTCTCACACGAGAGGGCTCAAAGTGAAAGGTGGCAGAACAGTTAACACTGGGGCAGCACTGGACTACATCCTTAAAAACCACTTTACCAAATCTGCAGGAAGTAGAAAAGAGGAAGGTGTTCCTCAGATATTGGTGCTACTCACTGCTGGAAAATCTAGAGATGATAGCAAGCCATCTGCAGATGCCCTAAAGCGAGCTGCTGTAATGATCTTTGCTGTAGGAGGCAGGAAAGCAGATCCAGCACAGCTAAAACAAATCGCAAGTGACCCCAGTTTGGTCTTCAATGTAAAGGAATTCCGCTCTCTGCCCGATATACAGAACCAGGTGATGACACCATTATCAGTACTGCCTGCTTTACAACAAATTACTGAGGAGCCAACTGTTACCATTAAGCAAGGTACTTGAATTAATTTTCCAATATGCACTTATTATTGCATTGGTAGTATACAATTAGAAAGCATTTTAATACATGGTTACTTTGTGCATAATAAAGTAAGCAAGCGCATGCGGAAATCCCGAACTTGCAGTGGATTTCAAAGGAAGTATGATGGCGTACTCTGAGGGTATGCTGTCATACCCACCACAAAATCCGGGCCCATATCAATTAAATGTGTAGCAAAGTACAGATATGCCAATGTAGAAACTGCAAATGGCGAACTTCACGTATAAATGCTTCATGCACTAATACTAAATTCCCATGTATGCTACTTTCTAATTTGGCGAACATTTCACTGAGTTCCAGAGGGAAGTGCTGCATTGTTGGCACAATTCCCATAAATCCCAAAGATTTTGGAAAATTCTGTTTTGTGTCTCCATTATTTCCTTCCAACCTCTTTCAACATTCTGGGATCATACTATCTGGGCTTAGTGAGACCCTTGTACTTCTAGTTCCATTAACTTTTAAATATGGTTTCCTTGTGGCTCTACACATTTTCCTCAAGTACTCCTACAGTATCACATTTACCTGCTTCTGTACAAACTGAGGCAAACTATTTATTAGGCATCTCCACCATATCCTCATTCTTAAGATGTTCATCTCTAGGTGGCCACATCCCCTCTTTAACTATCCTGTTACTTGTGTGCTTATAAAATTATTGCTGTTTCCCTTTTGTTCACTGCCAGTATTTTTTCCTACTCCTTCTTTGCCTTTCTAAACTACCTTTATACCTGCCTTTTACACTTGTTGTATGTCTCATATTATGCAGTTTGTTCTCTTATATTTAAATGTAATGGATGGGAAGCAAAAGAATGTTATTCAGAATTTTGATTTTTAAATGGTGCCTAATGGCGAGTGTTTTATTTTAAAAAGCAAAGTAACATGAGAGGGCGTTATGAAGGAACGAATAATGAAGAATCTTGAGAATTATGGAATAATAAGGATTTATGGGTGCAATGTTATTCTTGATAAATCTATTGGGGTTCTTAAAAGAACTAACAGACCTGATGGAAAGGGTGAATTCAGCAGAGAATTCTCTATTCCATTGTTCCAGTTTCTCTGTCTCCATTGCACCTGTTCTGGCGATGCCACTACACAGTCCTTGTGGAGACGACATCCCATCTTCACACTGAGGACACCCTCCATCATGTTGTGTGGCACTGCCACCATGCTAAATGGGATAGATTCAGAACAGGTCTATCAGCACAAAACTAGGCATCCACGAGGCACCATCCATCAGCAGCTGAAGAAAAGTATTCCACCACAATCTATAACCTCATGGCCTGGCATATCCCTCACTCTACTATTACTATCAAGCAAGGGGGCCAACCCTGGTTCAATGAGGAATGTAGAAGAGCACGGCAGGAGCAGCACCAGGCGTACCTAAAAATGAGGTGCCAACCTGGTGAAGCTGCAACACAGGACTACATACATGCTAAACAGCTGAAACAGCATGCTATAGACAGAGCTAAGCGATCCCACAACCAATGGATCAGATCAAAGCTCTGCAGTCCTGCCACATCCAGTCGTGAATGGTGGTGGACAATTAAACAATGAACGGGAGGAGAAGGCTCCATGAATATCCCCATCCTCAATGATAGCGCAGCCCAGCATGTGAGTGCAAAAGACAAGGCTGCAGTGTTTGCAGCCATCTTCAGCTAGAAGTGCTGAGTGGATGATCCATATTGGCCTCCTCCTGAGGTCCCCACCATCACAGAAGCCAGTCTTCAGCCAATTCGATTCACTCCACATGATATTAAGAAACAGCTGAGCACACTGGATACAGCAAAGGCTATGGGCCCTGACAACATCCCGGCTATCATGCTGAAGAGTTGTGCCCCAGAACTAGCCGCGCCTCTAGCCAAGCTGTTCCAGTACAGCTACAACACTGGCATCTTCCTGACAATGTGAAAAATTGCCCAGGTATGTCCTGTCCACAAAAAGCAGGACAAATTCAATCCGGCCAATTACTGCCCCATAGTCTACTCTCAATCATCAGCAAAATGATGGAAGGTGTCGTCGACAGTGCTATCAAGCGGCACTTACTCACCAACAACTTGTTCACTGATGTGCAGTTTGGGTTTTGCCAGGACCACTCAGCTCCAGATCTCATTATAGCCTTGATTCAAACATGGACAAAAGTGCTGAATTCCAGGGGTAAGGTGAGAATGATTGGCCTTGACATCAAGGCAGCATTTGACCGAGTGCGGCATCAAGGAGCCATAGTAAAATTGAAGTCAATGGGAATCAAGGGGGAAACCCTCCACTGGCTGGAGTCATATCTAGCACAAAGGAAGATGGTTGTGATTGTTGGAGGCCAATCATCACAGCCCCAGGATATCGCTGCAGGAGCTCCTCAAGGCAGTGTCCTAGGCCTAACCATCTTCAGCTGCTTCATCAATTACCTTCCCTCCATAATAAGGTCAGATGTGGTAATTTTTGCTGATGATTTCACAGTGTTCAGTTCCATTCACAATTTCTCAGATAATGAAGCAGTCCATGCCCGCTTGCTGCAAGACCTGGACGACATTCAGGCTGGGGCTGATAAGTGGCAAGTAACATTCACGCCAAACAAGTGCCAGGCAATGACCATCTCCAACAAGAGAGTCTAATCACCGCCCCTTGACATTCAATGGCATTACCATCGCCAAATCCCTCGCCATCAACATCCTGGGGTCACCATTGACCAGAAACTTAACTGGACCAGCCACAAAATACTGTGGCCACAAGAGCAGGTCAGAGGCTGGGTATTCTTCAGCGAGTGTCTCACCTCCTGACTCCCCAAAGCCTTTCAACCATCTACAAGGCACAAGTCAGGAGTGTGATGGAATACTTTCCACTTGCCTGGATGAGTGCAGCTCCAACAACACTCAGAACCTCGACACCATCCATGACAAAGCAGCCGACTTGATTGGCACCCCATCCACCACCTTAAGCATTCACTCCCTCCACCACCGACGCACTGTGGCTGCAGTGTGTACCATCTACAAGATGCACTGCAGCAACTCACCAAGGCTTCTTCGGCAGCACCTCCCAAACCCACGACCTCTACCACCTAGAAGGACAAGGGCAGCAGGTGTATGGGAACACCATCACCTCCAAGTTCCCCTCCACGTCACACACCAACCTGACTTGGAAATATATCACTGTTCCTTCATTGTCGCTGGATCAAAATCCTGGAACTCCCTCCCTAACAACACCATGGATGGGAGTACCTTCACCACATGGACTGTAGCGGTTCAAGAAGACGGCTCACCACCACCTTCTCAAAGGCAATTAGGGATGGGCAATAAATGCTCGCCTTGCCAGCAATGCACACATTCCTGGAACAAATTAAAAAAAACAAGGGGACATGGACCCAAGTTCAGAAGAGGGAAGCTGAACAAACTGTACACAGAGTGTATTATATATATGAATGTACATCACCAGGGAAACAGTGGGGGCAGCTAATGTCGGGAAATTAAGGAGGGTACTGGATAGGTATTTAGCAGAGGATATTAATGAAGGGTATGAGAAATAGTGTCTTGTATTATTTAAACTTTGGGACTGGCCGGATGAACCCTAAAGGTCTCTTCTGATCCTATACATTCCTATCATCAGAAGTAGCAACTTGGGGCGTCTACACAGCCCAACTGTGTGAGGAAGCTGATCTAATGTACACACTTGATTTTTTTTTAATTCGTTTATGGGATGTGGGCGTCGCTGGCAAGGCCAGCATTTATTGCCCATCCCTAGTTGCCCTTGAGAAGGTGATGGTGAGCCGCCGCCTTAAACCGCTGCAGTCCATGTGGTGAAGGTACTCCCACAGTGCTGTTAGGGAGGGAGTTCTAGGATTTTTACCCAGCGACAATGAAGGATCGGCGATATACTTCTAAGTCAGGATGGTGTGTGACTTGGAGGGGAACTTAGAGGTGGTGGTGTTCCCATGCGCCTACTGCCCTTGTCCTTCTAGGTGGAAGAGATCGTGGGTTTCGGAGGTGCTGCTGAAGAAGCCTTGACGAGTTGCTGCAGTGCATCTTGTAGATGGTACACACTGCAGCCACGGTATGCCGGTGGTGGAGCGAGCGAATGTTTAAGGTGGTGGATGGAGTGCCAATCAAGCGGGCTGCTTTGTCCTGGATGGTGTCGAGCTTCTTCAGTGTTGTTGGAGCTGCACTCATCCAGGCAAGTGGAGAGTATTCCATCACACTCCTGACTTGTGCCTTGTAGATGGTGGAAATGCTTTGGGGAGTCAGGAGGTGAGACACTCGCCACAAAATACCTAGCCTCTGACCTGCTCTTGTTGCCACAGTATTTATGTGGCTGGTCCAGTTAAGTTTCTGGTCAATGGTGACCCCCAGGATGTTGATGGTGGGGGATTCGGCCATGGTAATGCTGTTGAAAGTCAAGGGGAGGTGGTTAGACTCTTGCTTGTTGGAGATAGTCATTGCCTGGCACTTCTGTGGCGCAAATGTTAACTGCCACTTATCAGCCTAAGCCTAAACGTCGTCCAGGTCTTGTTGCATGCGGGCATGGACTGCTTCATTATCTGAGGAGTTGTGAATGGCGCTGAACACTGTGCAGTCATCAGCAAACATCCCCATTTCTGACCTTATGTTGGAGGGAAGGTCATTGATGAAGCAGCTGAAGATGATTGAGCTTTGGACACTGCCCTGAGGAACTCCTGCAGCGATGTCCTGGGGCTGTGATGATTGACCTTCAACCACCACAATCATCTTCCTTTGTGCTAGGTATGATTCCAGCCAATGGAGCGTTTTCCCCCCGATTCCCATTGACTTCAGTTTTACTTGATGCTGATCCATCTCAGTGATCTATGGCTGTGTCTCTGCTACAATTAATTGAGTTCCCCCACAAACACGATTAGTAACTCCTTCAATCCAGTGTTCTTGATGTCCTCAACATTTCTGTTCAATGGGAACAAAATATGTAAAAGCCACAATAGAAATAGGTGGAGAGAAAAAAAAGAAAATTAATCAGAATGTAAGTAACTGATTTTTAAAGTTTTTTCCGAGTAAGAGGGGTATTTAAAAGATAAATACAAGTATTCTATCTTGTTAAATAGTTCAACAAATCATAGAGCTGCTTGTCTGTGACAGTATCTTTTTTTTTCAATAACTACTAGTTTTATATGATCTGCTGTACATTACACTGTGTATTTCTTTCCAGTTTTACCAAAAGAAATGAGCAAGAGAGACATCGTCTTCCTTATCGATGGATCAGACAATGTCGGGAACACAGACTTTTCTTTTGTCCGTGATTTTCTCACAAGTATGATAGAAAACCTTGATATTGGAAGTGACAAAGTTCAATTAGGTCTGGTGCAGTACAGCAATTATCCAGAAACTGAGTTCTATCTGAACACCTATTCTTCAGAAGATGAAATTATGTCTCATGTGGAAGGACTCAGACTGAGAGGTGGGATGCCACTTAACACTGGAGCAGCGCTGGACTATGTCCTTAGAAATCACTTTACCAGGTCTTCAGGAAGTAGAAAAGAGGAAGGTGTTCCTCAGGTATTGGTGCTCATCACCGCTGGAAGGTCCAGAGATGCTATCAAACCATCTGCAGATGCACTGAAGCGAGCTGCTGTAACGATCTTTGCCATAGGAACCAGGAATACAGACCCAGCGCAGCTGAAGGAAATCGCAAGTGACCCCAGTTTGGGCCTCAGTGTGCAGGAATACCGCTCTCTGCCACATGTACAGGAACAAGTGATGGTATCATTATCAACGCTGCCTGCTTCACGAGAGCCTCCTGACGAACCAACTCTTCCCATTAAACCAGGTACTTCAGTTCATTTGCTGCATTGGCAGTAGTGTTAATACAAGTATGAAGGGTTATTATATGAGATTTTGCACTGTATCAAAAACTTTTAATATTTTTGGCCTGAAAAAAAAGATTATTTTTTATGTCACTGTTTAAAGCAGGAAAATATCACTCAACTGGAGAATTGGGGATTTATTTGATGGAGTCACTTAAGAAAATGTGTTTAGCATATGAGGAGTTATGAATTAAGGGTAAAAACAGAAAATGCTAGAAATACTCAGCAGGTCAGGCAGCCTCTGTGCATTCAACAAGTAGCCAAGCTACTTTTGAACAAGCATAGAGTGTGTGTATTTTCAGTTAAACACGGGACAGTGAATTATTTTTGTATTAAAGTTATGAAAGTTAAATGAGCAATGACAACGGGTGAAAGGATAACGAGATGGTTGGATCTGCTCATTGAATTGAGTTAGTAAAACTAGAGCATAAGATCTAGGCTGACACTCCAGTGCAGTACTGAGGGTGTACTACACGGTCGGAGCTGCCGTCTTTAGAATGAGACGTTAAACAGAGTCTGCCCTCTCAAGAGGATGTAAGCGATCCCGTGGCAATATTTCAAAGAAGAGCAGGGAGTTCTCCCCAGTGTTCTGGCCAACATTTATCCCTCAATCATCACCATCTAAAAACAGATTGGCCTGGATTTTGCAGTCAGCGACGAACGGACAGCACTAGTCGTTCATTACAACTTACACTTACACTGGAAGAGCGCATAGGTTTGGGTGTGGGTTGGGGGGGTTAAAAGTGGCAACAATGTCAGCACGTTGGCAAGCAGCTCCAACCCGCCAACTTCCGCATTAGACTGGAGAGCCTTAGGCTGCGTGCGAGCAACCCCCTCGGGAAAGGCAGGTTGCCAATCGACATATGTACATTGCTCAATTAGAGTGATATTGACCTACATTTTTGTGCTTAACGTTGGGCCCATGGGTTTCACGGGCTTCCTGGAACGCGCCAGTGAAAGCAAGACGAGTACACGGCAGCAACTCAGGGGGGTAAATCAATCTCAGGGCAATACAGCGATAAATACTCAGTACTCACAGCTGCTTTCTTAGCTGCTAGTGGGAAAGGGTTTGTTCTCAGTACTTTTGATGAGAGGTTACTGTCTACACTATGGAGGTTTGATCTATCAGATCAGGATGGGTGCCGCATATGCTGCCTTAGATTGGACCTTAGATGAGGACCAAGTTGACCAGCAACAGCACCAGCAACAGTCTGCTGGCCACAGACCTGTAGCTGTACAGGAGACAGGGGGAGCAGCAGAAAGAGGTGCAGCTTGCAGGAGGCCATATCCACCACACAGGGTGTACAGGCAGAAGCTAAGCTTCCTCGACATGTCCGACCAGCAGTGTGTCAGGAGGCTCAGGGTGTCGCGTCAGGTGGTGGCAGACGTCCACAGCCTGCTGGAACAAGACCTGCTGCCAGCTGGAGCTGGTAGCCATGCTTTACCAGCAGCTGTCAAAGTCACCACCACCCTCAACTTCTTTGTTTCTGGCTCCTTCCAGGGCTCTACCGGAGACATTTGCAGGATCTCCCAGTCGGCGGCACAGAAATGCATAAGACAGGTCACTGATGGCTTGTTCGCCAGGGCCGCCAATTATGTCAACTTCGCCAGCGATGACACCAGTCAGAATGAGCGGGCGCTCGGATTTGCGGCTCTGGCTGGCTTCCCACAGGTGCAGGGCATCGTCGACTACACACATGTGGCAATTAAAGCACCCACAGATCACCCGGGAGTGTTCGTCAACCACAAGGGCTTCCACTCCATCAATGTGCAGCTGATGTGCAACCATAAAATGATCATTATGCAGATGTGCGCACGATTCCCAGGCAGCTGCCATGATGCTTTCATCCTGCGGAAGACCACACACCCAGACGTCTTTGCACCCAGAAGCAGACTTACCGGCTGGTTGCTAGGAGACAAGGGATACCCACTTAAAATGTAGCTGAAGACACCTCTCAGAAATCCAAGGAATGAGGCCCACCAGTGCCACACTGAATGCCCTATCACCACCAGATGTGTCATTGAATAAGCCTGAAGATGCGATTCAGATGCCTGGACAGATCTGGAGGCGCCCTTCAGTACACACCAGCCAGGGTCTCCAGAATGGTCGTTGTGTGCTGCGCTCTGCACAACATTGCACAGCAACAAGGTTTTGGACACAAAGGACCAAGGTGCAAAACGCAGAGACTCTTCAGAGGATTCCGAGGAGGAGGAAGACGAGGAGGAGGAAGATGATGAGGGCAATGCACCACCAGCGATGCACACTGCTGCCCGGGATGCCCTGATTATTGCGATTATTAGGTTCCACCAGTACACCAATCTAACAACCACATGCAAAAGCTACATTTGCCCCCTGCCCGCCCACCCCCCACCGCCCCATGCCGCTAACACAAAGCAGTCCTGCCAACAACCAAGCATCCTTTTCACATCCACCCATTGGTCGCCGTCAATTCAGATTTTGCCACTCATCATCAAACAACTGAAAAGGCCACATGCCAGCCAGAAATCAAGAATGGGCAAGACAGGAAAGTGGTGCAAAAAATAATATTTATGTGCTTCAGGTAAAGAACAGAAACTTAACAATATAACAATGTCTAAGACACCCATGTGCACACCCTTGTGCAGCTACAAACTTTAATCTTATTTTTCCTAGCGTTTCTACATGGTGCAACCTCAGTAGCTTGAGCAGAGGTAGAGGCAGGTGGTTCAGATCCCTGCTCTGACTGTTGAGCTGCTCTTGGCTGATATCCTCTGGGTTTTGGAGCCAGTGAGGGCCCCGCCAAAGACTGCTCCACCTGCACCATCTCATGGCCCAGCCCCACTTCACTGCTACCACTGTGCTGGAGCACACTTCGCTGCAAATCATTGGGGCGCTGCAAAGACAAGGCTAGGTTATTGATCATCCTACTTAAGATGGCATCCAGAGTCTGCAAGCCCTTGTTCAAGGCCTGCATGCATTCATTTGATTGCTGCGTTTGATGCCCCATGCAGTTGGCCACTGTATCCATAGAAGAAAGACATCATCGCACTGGTCTGCAACAGAAACCCGCTCATGCTTGAGGTGGATCCTCTAATCTCTCTGCAATCGTAGACAGTGTGCTTGGAGCACCTGTCAGTACATCGCACATTCTCTGCTGCTCCTCAATGATTCTCTTCTTCATCGACGGCCCCCGGGATACAGCATCTGTGTCCAGCTGATCAGAGCTCTGAGAGGACTGTGCCCTCCAACGTGGACTCTCCACTGCTGTCCCTGACTCCACCATCTGCTCTTGCTCACTTGTGAAGTGCGAATCACCAGGTGAAAACCCAACTATCTCTCTAACTGTCCCATCAAAGTGCGAGTAGCTGAGCTGGTGCATGGTCTGCATGAGTCCTGTGACGGTGCACCCTCAGAGGGATTCAGCCCCTCTAAGGAATCATCGTCCGTGACCTCCACCAACTCCTGCTGCACTCATGAAGACACCGTGGAGATAAAGCACATGAGTGGGTACCGTCAATTTAAGAATTTTGGAAGTTATCTTTATGAACATGATCATATTTCACTCACTGTTGATATCAAGCCAACATGACTGAGTATTGTATGATATGTGGCTGGCTAATATTTAATTTTGCCACCAGGTAGCTGGGAGGCCCCCGTCTCTCCTTCTCCAAAGGCCAGGCACGCCGAGACCCCGCTGATCTCCAGCGCCGTCTCCTCTGCACTTGGGAGTTGTGAGATCTGTGGAGGGCCACCTCTGATTCTCTGTCAATCCCTGGTGTTCTGTGCTCTCTTCTCCTGCAAGGAGGGAAAGAACAGGTCTATAATTGTGAGTAATGCTGTGTATGCAACTGATGGATGAAGTGCATTTGGTGAGGGTGACTATGAGGGTTAAGCATTCAATTGCATAAGGATAAGGGTGCGTGGCCGTGGTGGATAGATAGATGGGGATGTGAGGAAGTGCATAGACAGAGACGGATGGACGCACATGCAAGGTAAGTTGGTGTGAGGAGTAATGTGCTAGAGTAGGCTTGAGAAGGCAGAGTGAGGGGGTGTGGTGATGCGCACATCAGGATGTAGGTGAATATGCAACTGAACTCACCTTTCTTGACCTGCTTAGGTCATTAAACCACTTCCTGCACCACATCCAGGAGCGTGGTGCTATACTCTTGTTGCTCACCTCCTCTGCCACCTCCAACCACGCCTTCTTAGTTTCTGCTGCACGTTTCCTCCTCCTATTGCTCCTTCTACTCCTCATAGCCCCCAGCAACACATCCAGGGAGATATCATTGAACCGGGGTACTCCCTTCCATTTTTCTCCTTCCTCCTTTCTTCCCCAGAACTCCAAAAACCTCCAAATTGCATCTTTGGATTGTCCCTTTAAATACTGGAGTTGAGAAGTTGAGATTGCATCATGTGGGTCCTTATCGCGCTTTGGAAGGGAAACCAGGAAGTAAATTGATATTGAGGTGGCTGGGTTAAAAAGCCACTGGTAGACACACTTAACATATTTCCAGGTTTCCCACGCAATACTGGACAACCCCACCCACCCACCCCACTCCCAGCGCGCCTGCAAGTTAATATCGGGGCCACAGAGTCTAAACCAGGAAGTGTAAGTTGGAATATTTAATTCAATACTAAATCATGTACAAAAAGTGAAATAAACAGAGGGTCAGAAAGACGGGATTAAAAAAGAGATATAAAGAGGCAAAAAGAAAAAGTAAAAAAACATTCTTTAAATTTTTTAGAATCTCCAACAATAATTAAAATCTGAAGGATCCACACTTGTTTGGCAGCAATTAAGACTTATCCAGTCGTTAAAAATTCACTTACACATGAATAGACAAGACCTATCTTTTTCTGGCATGTTTAGTGGGTATCTAGTGGGTAAGTACCACAACTTCACACACTTCATGTATGTAAATGTCGAGTCTCTCGGCGAGGTACTGGTGCAGTAAAGCTTCTGGAGGAGCAGGGCAACTCGGACAGCAGCTCCCTGATTTCTGCATTTAAGTACGCATGTGCAGACATCGAAATTTGCTTGCTGATTTATTCCTTAGCAATGGTGAGTGCGATTAGCCTCACTGTTATTTCTACCGTAATACCTGGGCCAAAATCTGGTCAATATCACATTGCTGTTTGTGGGACCTTGCTGTGCGCAAATTGGCTGCACCCTTTCCTACATTACAACAATGACTACACTTCATAAAAGTATTTCATTGGCTGTGAAGCACGTTGGGATGTCCTGAGGTCACAAAAGGCACTAAAAGAAAGTCATACTAACTGAAATCGTCACAGGAAGAGATAATGGCCCAGTAATTCCGGGCACAATGCACGAGTAAGGACGGGGTACTCACGCGTGTGCCCGGAAGAATTGCCGGTTTTCAGCATGCACAGCGCATGCGCTGAAAACCGGCATTTCCTGTCCTCTGACCCAAGGGGTTAAGAGGCAGTACACGCGCGACTGTACAGGCAGCGCGTGCGCAGTGAAATTCCTTTTTTTTTTCCAGAGTTGCCCGAGTGTAAAGGCCTCCGGTTTTTACGCGTGGAAAAACCAGACGTAAGTATTTAGTTTTACAGGTAAGTGGGCTTTTAGTACAATGTAGAAATTTTTTTTCCACAGGTTTGTTATTTTTAAAGAATTTACAGTAAGGTAAGTTTAGTTTTAGACCCTATTTTTTTAAAATTTATTTTTTACAAAAAATTGATTAATTGTTTAAAACATTTTTTAAAACTTATTTATAGTTAATATAATCAGTGGGATGTTTTTTAAAATTGTATTTAAAGTTAAAGTAGTGTTTTGGCAGCCCATACTTTTCATGAGTTTGACAGCTCTTACTGTCAAACTCATGAATGAGTTTCCCCTCCCCTGATTGGTTGTACAGTGCTCACCTGATCCCAGCCGGCACATCACACTAACTATGCCGCTGGATCAGGTAAGCACATCACGCCGACATCTGAACCGGGCCTGTGACAGGAAATGCGAGCAGGCCCGGGCTTCAGGTGTCGGCGCGCAGGGTGAGTGCACATCGGGGGCTTGCACGCGCGGCAAACTCCCGATCCTAATTTCAGGGCCATTGTAAGTTAGATAGTTTACATAGATTAAAAGAAAGAAAAGAACTGCATATATAAAAGTCATCAAGAAAAGAATCACTTAGCATTACAATGCAATTCTTACTTTTTTCCACTCAATTAGATGGATAGTTGTATTATATCCATGTTAGTTATATGCTTGTTTGTTGATTGTTTAATAAATTTGACTAAAATTTCAAACTTAAAATATGGTCTGGTGTGATGGTCTATCACTTTCAAAGATTGGAAAAAAATCCTACAGAGCAATAGAATAAATTCCAGTAGTTTAAAAATAATTACCAGACCAGGCTTGCCATTCGTTATCCTGGCTATGTTATTTAAAGCTTACCCAGATCACAAGGCAAGGATAGACCTTTTGGAAGTTATGGGGTGGTGGGACTCACCCACAAGAGTGATCTAAGACACTGGACCTAAAATAATCCATAGCAAGGGTGGAAAAGATCTCAAAACTTTTCTCCCCATCATGTGTATATTAAAAAAAAAGGAAATGGAAAGAACATCGCTCAGAACTTCAGCTAATTATTAAACTTACTGATGACAATTCCTCTTTAACGGATAAAAACAACTATTGTAACCAGTTAAATATTTCAACAAAATATAGCTCTCCACATCTGTGACACTGTTTTTTTCACTTCTAGCAGAACAAATAAGGAAGAGAGACGTTGTCTTCCTTATCGATGGATCAGACAATGTTGGGAACACAGATTTTTCTTTTGTCCGTGATTTTCTCACAAGTATAATAGAGAACCTCGATATTGGAAGTGACAAAGTTCAATTAGGTCTGGTACAGTACAGCAATTATCCAGAAACGGAGTTCTATCTGAACACCTATTCTTCAGAAGATGAAATTCTGTCTCATGTGGAAGGACTCAGACTGAGAGGTGGGATGCCACTTAACACTGGAGCAGCGCTGGACTATGTCCTTAGAAATCATTTTACCAGGTCTTCAGGAAGTAGAAAAGAGGAAGGTGTTCCTCAGGTATTGGTGCTCATCACCGCTGGAAGGTCCAGAGATGATATCAAACCATCTGCAGATGCACTGAAGCGGGCTGCTGTAACGATCTTTGCCGTAGGAGCCAGGAATACAGACCCAGCGCAGCTGAAGGAAATCGCAAGTGACCCCAGTTTGGGCCTCAGTGTGCAGGAATACCGCTCTCTGCCACATGTACAGGAACAAGTGATGGTATCATTGTCAACGCTGCCTGCTTCACGAGAGCCTCCTGACGAACCAACTCTTCCCATTAAACCAGGTACTTCAGTTCATTTGCTGCATTGGCAATAGTGTTAATACAAGTATGAAGGGTTATTAGGAGATTTTGCACTGTGTCAAAAACTTTTAATCCTGTTTGCCAGCTACCCCGTGGCCTCAGAGGTAATTATTGTTTGTATCACTGTCCAAAGGTCCAGCAAGGTAAACAGTATCATTCAACTGGGAATGTTGAGGGTTTCTTTGATGGAGTAATTTGAGAAAAAGTATTACACATTTCAGGAGTTATTAATTTAGGATCTTCATTAAAGAGATAAAACAGGCGTTAAATCCAGCAACTAAATGTTTGAAAGATTTAGACACCTCTTTACAAAGTTCCCCAAACAGAGAAGCAATAAGTGCTAAACTATTAATTTAGCTCCTATTGGGTGAGTAGGATCAATTAAACACTCTACAAACTCGTAACATACAACTCCAATGGTCACTGCTATTTTGAAGTAAGCTTCTACTTTGAAATGAGGTTACAAAACATCAGCAGTCTTTTAGATAAATCAGTTTTAATTACTGTTAACTGTGATAAATCCATTTAGTGGAACAAGGACTCAAAGAGGTGATATCTTAGAATTAACACGAGTACTTTATTAACAACTGGGAAACACGTTTACAGACTGCCTGCATCAGCATCCTGGCATTCCACCTTGTGCTGACCTATGCAGGAAGCAAAACCTCTGACCTTAACAGGAAGCAAACCTCTGACCTTAGTAGCAGCATTGGCTACAGCACCACCTGGTGGATAACCTTAATCATAACATCCCAGATTACTATATCCCTTCCCCCTTAAGATTTCAGTATGAATTTCTTAACAAACAACCATTCCTGAGGGTCACATAAGGAGTCTCCATTCATCATGTTCCATACTTGATGAATCTAACAGTTCAGTATCAATGATTATGAGGAACATCTTCCCCATGAATGGACCCGCATAATCTAAGTGCAATCTTCTCCATGGTTTATCCGGTCACTCCCAGGGGTGGAGAGGAGCCACTGCTGGTGCCTTCCAGTGTTCCTGACAAGTGCTGCATGTCTTGACTAGATTTTCTATCTCCTCATCTAGCTTTGGCCACCATAAGTAACTCCTAGCCAAGGCTTTCATGCGCGAGACCCCAGGATGACACTGATGTAGTTGCTCTAGGATAGACTGTCGTGCTGCCTGTGGAATAATCACTCGTGCTCCCCACAACACGCAACCATCCTGCACACTCAGCTCTGTTTTCCTGACACTGTAGGTTGTGAAGTCAGCCCCTTCCGGATGCTGTGGCCATCCCCTCACCACATATTCTCGAATTCTAGACAGTACTGGATCTTTACTTGTCCATGGTCTTACTTGCTCTGCACTCACAAGTGCCGTGTCAATGTCCTCCAACATCAAAACTCTGTCCTCTGGAGCTGCACGGATAGGTGTGCCTGGCAGTGGAAGACGGTTCAAGGCATCTGCGTTCCCATGGTACTTGCCCGCCTTGTAGACGATGACATACTCATATGCCCTCAACGTCACTGCCCACCTCTGGATCCGGGGTGACACCATCTGTGGAACTGCTTTCATTTCATTGAAAAGAGAGAGAAGAAGTTTATGATCGGTGCATATGGTGAACTTCCTGCCATATATGTACTTGTGGAACCTCTGTAACCCAAACATTACTGCTAACCCCTCTTTGTCTAACTGGGAATAGTTTTTTTCTGCTGGTGTTAGAGTTCGGGACATAAACCCTATTGGTCTTTCAGTTCCATCTTCCATGCAGTGTGAAAGAACTGCCCCCACCCCGTAAGGTGAAGCATCACAAGAGAGAATGGTGTCTTTCTCTGCATTGTAGTGAACCAGCACATCCGATGACAGCATCAGTTTCTTGGACTGTTCAAATGAAACCCCCTGCTCCTCTCCCCACTGCCACTGTGTCTCCTTGCGCAGTAGTTTGTGAAGAGGTGCTAACACAGTTGACAAGTTTGGTAAAAACCTGTTATAATAGTTCAGCAGTCCCAGGTAAGCTTTTAACTCAGCCACATTTGTAGGAGCAGGGACGTCCTGCAGTGCTTGTATCTTCTCCTTGAGTGGATGGAGCCCAGTGGCATCCACTCTGTGTCCCAGGAACACTGCCTCATTCCCCAGGAAAGTGCACTTACTCCTCTTGAGCCGGAACCCTGCTCTCTCCAATCTCTGTAGTACCTCTCTCAGAGTGCTCAGATACTCCTGGTCGGTTCTTCCCGTCACCAGAATGTCATCCAGATAGATGGAAACATGTGGAATCCCTTGCAGTACACCTTCGATTGTCCTCTGGAAGATAGCTGGACTTAGATGAGACACCAAACGGTAAGTGGTTATATGTAAACAAGCCCTTGTGTGTATTTATGGTGACATACTTCTTTGATTCGTCATCCAGTGTAATCTGCAAGTAGGCATGACTCATATCCAACTTTGTGAATTTCTTTCCTCCAGCCAGGTTTGCAAAGTGATCCTCTGTTTTGGGAATAGGATACTGCTCTAGTTTGGACACGCGATTGACAGTCAATTTATAGTCTCCACAGAGTCTTACCGAATTGTTCGGTTTTAAAACAGGTACTATGGGAGCTGCCCATTCCAAACATTTCACTGGCTCCAGTATGTTCTCTCTCAATAGACGGTCAAGCTCAGCCTCTACCTTTGGCTTCATGGCATAAGGCACAAGTCGTTGTTTAAAAAACCTTGGCGGTGCCCCCTTGTCTACATAAATCTTAGCTGGGGGGCCATTAAATGTGCCAAGTTCCTCCTTGAACACACTCTCATGTTCACTCAACACTTCTTGCAAAGTCAACTGTTTGCCCGCATCTATTTGATGTACTGCTCCCCAGTCTAATTTAAGTTCTTTTATCCAGCCCTGACTTAACAGGTTTGGTCCGGTACCCAATACTATAACTACAGGTAGCTGTTCCACTGTGTCCCTGTGTTGCACAGTTACCTTAGCTGTACCTAATGTTGCTACTCGTTCACCTGTATATGTTTTAAGATGCAGGGAGCAAGGCTTTAACTCTGGAACTTTTGCACGGTTCCACAATTTTGAGTACTCTGCCTTGTTCATTATGGTCAGGCCGCACCCTGTATCCACTTAAAAGTTCACCTTAGAGTCATTTACTGTCAGTTGCAATGTGATAGGAGCCACTTTTGGAATGTTCTCTAACATGCTATACATTATGAACATGTCCTCTTCTTCCTCAGCTTCCCCGCTGATGTGGTGTGCTCCATGTTTTTTCACTTCTCTCCCTTGGTTTTGCTGTCCTCCCCCTTTTGGTTTGGATTCCTCCACAGGTGATTTCACCCTGCAAGCTCATTTTATGTGTCCTTGTTTCCCACACTTGTAGCACTTTACCTCCAGAAACCGGCATTCACTCACCAGGTGATCGCCCTTGCATCTATAACATGCCTTCACATGCTCATGTTGTGGTTTCTGACGCATGTTCAACTTGTGCACAACAATCTGACCTGCAACTTGCGTAGCATTAGCCCTGTCTGAACCCTGTATTTCTTTTACATCTCGGTTCGCTGTCTCTATGGCTTGAGCAAGTTCCAATGCTTTTTCATAAGTAAGCCCAGTCTTGGATAATAATCTACGCTGCATTCGGTCGTCCATAATTCCGCAAACTAGCCTATCTCGCAGCATTTCCTTCAGGTTGTTCCCATAATTGCAATCTTGTGCTAATTTACGCAACACCGCTACATAGTCCATTACGCTCTCTTCCTCTTTCCTGTTCCTTGAATTAAACTTGAACCGCTGAACAATCTCACTAGGCTTAGGGTTGAAATGTTCTTTTAGCAAAGCCACTAATTAAATAAATGATTTGTCTCCAGGCTTTTCAGGACTGAGCAGATTTTTCATCAAACTGTAGGTTTGGCTTCCCACTGAACTAAGCAGAATGGCTTTCCTTTTTCCGGCATCATTTATTTAATTTGCTTCGAAAAAATAACCCAACACTTCACAGTATTCTTCCCAGGTTTGTGCTTGAATATCAAAAGCGGAAACCGTTCCTACCGTGGCAGCCATGCTCTCTTCCAGCTTGTAGCTAACTTTAGCTCGTGATTTTGTTGTTTAAACGTCCCGGCAGACTTTTCTTCTTTATGCAGGGTCCTTTAGTTGCCTCATCGCCAAATGTGATAAATCCATTTAGTGGAACAAGGACTCAAAGAGCCGATATCTTAGAATTAACACGAGTACTTTATTAACAACTGGGAAACACGTTTACAGACAGCCTGCATCAGCATCCTGACATTCCACCTTGTGCTGACCTATGCAGGAAGCAAAACCTCTGACCTTAACAGGAAGCAAACCTCTGACCTTAGAAGCAGCATTGGCTACAGCACCACCTGGTGGATAACCTTAATCATAACATCCCAGATTACTATATTAACATCCTTTGTTTTGTTGAGGGAGTGTGGAACATCAGAAGGATCAGGGTAAACCAACTTACATTACTTTCATTTATTTTCACACGACTTTAAACCGAGTGACTCATGTGCCCATTCGCCATGAAGGTGACTGAGTACAGCCTATGGACATGCATGGTAAAATATTGAATATTATCTGGGGTGTGAACTGAAGCTACTGTTTAAGAATAGATGGGGAACTCACAGGACCTATCTCTCTTGAAAGTGGAATGAGGCAGAATTGGCCACTATCATCCATTATATTCATGACTTCATCAAGAAGTCTTGGATTGAATCAAAAAGGAGGGTCTTGTAGCACTTGTTCTGGGCATTTCTGAAAGAGGTGCAGTATTCCTTTCTTCAAATAATATTGTACTGTTATTTGAATCATCTGGGGATCTAGTGTGTGCTGTCCTCAAGAATAATAGGCTAACCAGTGAGGTGTGGTGGTGGATGCTCTCAGTGCTGAATTATGGCTTTGCATGATTGGTACAAATTTCACAGGTCCGCTCTAGATATTATTTTAGGTTCAGTATGACCTGCCGCATCCCTGCTGCTGTTATAGGATAAACTCACTTACAGGTCAGCTGCCCCTGAGCTGACTGGTATCATACCCAGCCCTGGAGCCTCTCAATCTCTCTGATTTACTAGAGAGTGAAGTCTCTTGTGTCTCTCAGAGTTTGGGTGCCTGTCCAAAGGAAGAGAGCAAAACAACATATTCACTGCGTATGGTCGCACACCAGTTGATGGAGTGGAATCCCTTTCAGTTGTGGTACATCTCAGAGCTGGCATGTGGCGCCTGCAAAGTGACATGCATGCAGTCGACAGCACCCTGCACCATGGGGAAGCCTGCAATCCTCGCAAAGCTGTGTGCTCGCTTCAGCTGCTGCTCTCTGACAAGAGAGAATGTAATGATGTCAGATCTTTTTGAATAGAGAACCTCAGTGACCTCCCTTACACAACAGTGGACACTAAACTGAGAGATTTTGCAAATATCTCCAGCTCCAGCCTAGAAGGAGCCTGATGCATAAAGCTTCGTGACCATGGGCACCTTCACAGCCACTGGCAATGTGGTCCTTGCCCTGCTCTGAGGTTGCAGTTGTGGCTGCAGCAGGTGGCAGATTTCAGTGGGGATGTCCTTGGTGAAGTGCAGACGTCTGACACACTGTTCCTTACTGAGGTTCAGGTCGGAGAATTGCTGGACGGATATGGCCTCCTGCTGGGAGTCCTTCTCCCCCTCTTCCTCCTCCCTCTTCTAGCAGCTTGCTCTGCTGTGTGTCACCTCAGTTCATTCACCCAGTCATGCTGTATTCCAGGAATGCCTACTACCGCACCCATATCTGGGAACAAGTGGCTCGTGCAGCACCTGCAGTCCTTTAGCATCTGCCACACCACTCCTTGTAGCCTTCACCAACTTTAAATAATAGAAAGCACCAGGCACTTGTACAATCACAACAACAGCCAGTAGAAATCAATCAGCAACTAACCTGTAATTCGTTGATGATCCCTTTAAAAAACGCTGGTGGAGTGGTCCTTCCTGCTGCTGAACATGTGTCAGCTCTGCGAGCTTAAGAGAGGGTGTTAGCTGAAGAGTTCAGCTCCAAAATGGCAGCGCTGGCCTCAAAACAGCATTACACTCACCGCACGTACACTAAGGCCCTCACCAATATGGCATCCGATGTGACTTGCAGCAGAAGTGTGTGTGCTGCAGACCCATTTTGGAACCAAAATGGCACTCGTAGCGCCGATAAAACGATTGTCCTGGTTTTGCGCCAGACTGTTAATTGCTCGGTTAAATGTATGACAATCAATTATTTTTGAATCCAAGCGTCAGTTATGAAATCCAAAGAAACCATGGCATCTGGTGAAAGGATGGCTGGATCTGTTTGTTGAGTTGAATTAATGGAAAATATTCAAACTGAGTAAAATGTTCACATGAAAAGATAAGATTAATTAGCTAGTTCCTGAAGATTTATAAGAGAAGGACTATGTATATAGAACTCAGCACTAGATTGCAACTCTTTTTATTGTTTTTTCCCCAATCGAGACTTTAGATAGTAAGGGAGGGAATTCTCCCATTCAGGGTGGACTTCTGCCCACCCTGTAGATCTGCCCCAACCTGACCCATGTTTCTTGGCTAGGGTTCATTCCGTATGCACGGCGGTCTCCCAGTGGGAGTAAGAGGAAGCCTGCCTGTGCAGAGATATTGTTGGAGAAGAAGAGGCGGTGAGGTACGTTAAAGGAGCTGGTGCCCAAAAGATAGAAGCAAGGCTCCCATTGAAGATCCTGATCGAGCCTGAAGCCTGAGCTACAAGCCCTCTCTCTCTAAGGGGGGAACTTAGGGCTTTTACCACTACTTCCTGGGACCTATAATCACCTTCCACTTGACACTCCAGGAAGTGGTGGTAGATGGAGCAGATAGCAATGAAGTTCATGGGGACCCAGCCCTGCCTCCCACCCACTGTAATTTGCTTACGGCAGCCAGGGAAGGTGTGACCGGCAGTGGACCCAGCTAGCCGGGGTGGAGAGGGAAGTTCCGGTCGGGGCGGGAAGCCTCACTGTCTGGAATTTCCCTCATGCTTCATTGGAGGAGAATTCTCCTCTAAATTTTCTACTGCAAATATAGAATTGTATTATATCCCTGTTATTTGCTTGTTCGTTATTGAAAGACTGGAAAAAAAATCCTATGCAGGCATAGAATAAATTCCAGGGGGTCGAGCTTCTTTCTGTTTTCGCTAGTTATATCAGTGCAATCCAGGTGGAATTGACCGAACCAGCGCCAAAGATCGGGAAATTTAAACATAAGGGAGTTACGCCCAAAGGGGGAAAAATTCGGTTGCTTTGCGCCTCCCGTTAGCGCTAATGGGGTGCAAAGCAACTAGCGCCCGGGCGCAGCGATGCTTGCGCCACTTGCGTAATTGACCAGACATTTTGCGGTGGCACTAAACACTACCACCACGATCTCCTGCGCCCGCAGATCGTGATGTCAGTCGAGCGTGCAACGCCCCGGTAGCACCCCAGACCAGATATTGAGTCGCGCCCCCTGCCTTTTGTAGGGGGTGGCGCGTGAGCCCAGTCAGTTATGCCTCTGACTGCCTGTGAGCGGTTCGAATCGTTCCCACGCCCCAGAGATTCTCGACACCGGACTTAGGTACAGGTAGCGATACAGAAAAGACTCGAGTAGACAGGTGGTTTGGATGTAAGCAAAACTCAAGATTTTATTAAACAGAAAAATTAACACAGTCTTATGAGAAGTTACCAGTATATAAAATTACAGGCAAATACAAATAACTATATGCTTATACAGGGAATGGGGAACACACGGCACAATCCCCTTATCCTTATCCCACCCCCTATACCTAACTAGATTAAGCTATGAGGGGCCAGAATTTATGCTCACCAATCAAAAGGGTGTGTTGGACTCAAAACAGCGGTGGGGTTCGGGGTTCGCTCTTGGTGCTCTCTGGAGCCTGCGGTCATCACGTGGTCTCCGGGCGCTACAAGGGCATTGTCCAGGTTCGAGTACCCCAAAGTTAAAGGCCTAGAAATTTGGTTTTGGCGCAGCGAGGGCTTTAGCGCCGGAAGTTAGTGCCGGCGCTAAGTCCCCCTGCGCGCGCCAAAAATTCAGTAGCGCCGCGCCCAAACGGCTGCCGGCGCTACTGAGGGGTCTCAGCGCCTCAAAACTGGCGCCATGCGCCGCATTGCGGCGCTATTCCGGCGCTGCGGCGCCCGCTGCGGTGCGGCAGGCTCGGGAAGTGCAGGCCTCCTCCTTCCGTTAAGGAGGAGCTGCCTGCACCCGGCCGCGGCCCGCGATAATCTTTTTAAAAATGAGCCCGGCACCTCGGACAAGTGCCGGGCTTGCTTCTGTTCCGGGGGGGGTGGGGGGGAAGTCCGGGGAGGGAGCTGCGGCCAGGCGGCCGGCGGGAAAGCGGCCGGCCGCCGCGGGGCCTTTAATGCGCCGGCGCAAAGTTCTGTAAGGCACCTCTGCCAGAACGTTGCTTGCGGCTGCCACGGGCGAGGCGGCTGCAACTCAATTTCCGAGTTCGGGCGGGTTACCATGGCAACCGGGACACTGCGCACACCGATGATGTCATCGGTGCCGGCGCAGCGCTACCGGCCTAACGCCGATTTAGGGCCCCTGTCAATTTCTAAACTGGCCATAACTTCGGCGCTAGGCCCTCTAGCGCCTCAAAAGCGGCGCTAAGGCCAGTGAATTTCTAGGCCAAAGTCTCTGTTTGGGTACTTTACCTTGCAGGGATGATTCCTCTTCTTCGGCCGACAGTTTGAGTTTGTATGAAGATAGTCGCAGGTTGGCTGAGGCTGAAGGCCCGATGATTCGAAGTCTACCCTCAGTTCACCTCCTCAGTTCGTCTCCTCAGTTGGTCTTCCTCAGTTGGTCTTCCCTCAGTTGGTCTTCCCTCCTCCCCTCGTCGCGTCCCGCCTCGCCTGGCCTGAATTGTACGTGTCAGCCCGATGCAGTGCCTGGGTGATTTCCAGATGGAGTGGCAAAAGGCACGGGCAAAGGCCAGGGGGTAAGCGCGGGACGAGGAAAGAGCGACAGCCACGAGGGCGAGGGGCAGAAGAGCCGAGCAGAGAGAGAGAGATTGCTACCCGGGGCCTTCAATTATACTCTTTTCGAAAACCCTTATCTGCGCGCCAAATCAGGTTAGTTCTTTGTCTTAATCTTGGCGGGCTATTTTAAATAATGGTAGCGATCCATACTAACTGTTTTTAGATGGCCGGTAATCGCATCTACCGGCCCGATAATTGACTTGTTTTGTCATGAATGTTCCTTGATGGGCCTGTCCAGCCTCGATGGCGCTCTTAATCTGTTTCCGATTATATGAGTAAACTGCTTGATGGCCTTAACTGTAGGCCTAACTGAATTTAGATTTGTCTCCAATTCGGTCTAATACATAATTCAAAATCCTGTCTGGTTTCAAAATACAAAGTTTCTCGTCACAGAAACTGTAGCTTTGGTTTCGATTTCTCCACAAGCTGTCTGTGTTGCAGAGTCCCAGTTTTAAAATCTCACAGGCTTTCTGCCATGAGGCACGGACGCCATCTTGGGTACCCTTTTTGATTTAAAATGTCCACGTAGGGTCCCGTTTATTAATAACAACCTTTGGGGAAATGTAGAAATTTAGCAAATCTTACACTTTCCGCCTGCCGCTAGCAACGACAGGTAGAGGGGAACGTTTTTCAGTTGGGAAGGGACTGGGAGAGCGCTATTTAAAGGCGGCCGCTTCCTGCCTTGTTTTGTTGCCGACATTTTTGCACCATGCATTCTGAGAGAGAGAGAGACTTCTGGAGAGATTCAATGCTGTGTGAAGGAGTTTTGGGTACTGAGCAGCACTTTGCAGGTTCATTTTGATTTGATCTTCCTTGCATTGATTTAGAAGAGCCTATGGGGGCTGCACTCTGAGCTCTTTCCCTGGGCCTCTCTATTGTTCCTTCCAGCGGATTTGATGTACAGGTCTCTCCAGGCCGAGATTCAAGGTTGCAATGAGCAGGGTGTGGATGGAAAGCAAGATTGACCCTCCCCTTTAAGAACTGGCCGGGGCCATGTGTCTGTGTTCCATTGCTGACTGACATCACATGAGCTTCGCCAGCGCTCGGAGGTAGTGCCTCGCTCCTCGGCGTTAGCGCCTTAAGAGAGGTATGTAGCACCTGATTTAGCACTCCAATCACCTCCAGAGGCAATAGAAGTCAAGTTTGCAGTCGGAGGCTATAATTAGCGCCAGGCACTAAACTTTGTGCCCAGACGATAATTGCACCCCAAACGGGGCGATACCGAATTTCTCCTCCAAAGTCTCTTGTGTTCGTGCTTTCCGTGATCTTTTACACTAGTACAGGCTACAATTTGCCCGGATCAGGCCCCAACCACTAAACTGGCCACACCCCCAGGTCAAGATTTTGAGATTCTGCCAATTGGGCTGGTTCGGGAAGGCTCTTCAAACAGCACTCATTTTCTTAGGTGCACATTTAAAAAGAATTTCATTTAAAAAAAATTAATTTACTAAGAAACTGACTAGTATACACCAATGAAAGCAAGAAATGGTTCAATATAGTTTTTTTTAAGTCATTTTCAGTGATTTTAAATCCAGTTACTTACAGGTAAAGGACTGGACATTTTTATTAAAAAGGCTTATTTTTTCTGATAAACCCATTTTCAGCTGTAAGAATAAAACTGCGTCAGGTTACCACTCTTAAATATATCAAGGTATATTTTTTAGTGGTTAAGAAAAAAAAATGATTACGTTCTTTTACACTGCCCGATTGCACTGGTTCATGGAGGATTTTACGATTGTGATTATGCAAATGAGTTTGAGTGGAAACTTGAACCATAAATTCACTTTGGAAATCTAGCACAATTTTGAGCGCAATTTGCGCCCGGATTGCCTATTGCGCCCAAAGCAGAAACTATGGTGCGTATGTGAGCAGAGACTTTCCCTAGATTTTATATAATTTCTGTTGATTTTATATGCTCTGCAAGGAATGACACTCTATATTTATTTCAGTTGTACCAGATGGAGCAAGCAAGAGAGACATTGTCTTCCTTATCGATGGATCAGACAATGTTGGGAACACAGATTTTTCTTTTGTCCGTGACTTTCTCACAATTATAATAGAGAACCTCGATATTGGAAGTGACAGAGTTCAATTAGGTCTGGTACAGTACAGCAATTATCCAGAAACTGAGTTCTATCTGAACACCTATTCTTCAGAAGATGAAATTATGTCTCATGTGGAAGGACTCAGACTGAGAGGTGGGATGCCACTTAACACTGGAGAAGCGCTGGACTATGTCCTTAGAAATCACTTTACCAGGTCTTCAGGAAGTAGAAAAGAGGAAGGTGTTCCTCAGGTATTGGTGCTCATCACTGCTGGAAGGTCCAGAGATGATATCAAACCATCTGCAGATGCACTGAAGCGAGCTGCTATAATGATCTTTGCTGTAGGCGCCAGGAATGCAGATCCAGCAGAGCTAAAAGAAATTGCAATTGACCCCAGTTTGGTCTTCAGTGTGCAGGAATTCCGCTCTCTGCCACATGTCCAGGAACAATTGATGACACCGCTATCTACTCTGGCTGCATCACGAGTACCTATTGAAAAGCCAACTGTTCCCATTAAACAAGGTACTTCAAACTTTCTGTTGTACTCAATGTTATTATATTTGCTAGCACACTTATAAAATAGAAGATTTCACTGTGCATCAAAAATATTTACTAATATTTGACATTACCTTCAGCAAATGTGTGAATTACTGTTTAAATGGCTGATTGTATAAAATCAAATGGATATAAAATTAAAATGAATGGACGGAAGATCATGGGGATAGTGTTTGGTGGGCGAGACTCAGCACTTGCAGCATGGTTTCATAAAATTTGCCCTTAATGTATTCAGCATTATTGAAAGTTGAGCTGAAAATTTCATCGACAAAGTGATCTCAGGAATGTCAGGAGTTACAAATGAAGGAAGTTCATGCATGAGATAAGATAAAGAGGAGACTGTCTAGCGGTTTAAATATCTGAAATATTTAGAAATGTTCTCTTTGACTTCAGAAATTCCCAAAGAGGGAAGCAGTAAGCTAATAATTCAGCTCCTATTTGGCTTAATCACACCAATTACACATTACACAAATTTCCAGGACTTGAGCACACGATCAAAGCTGACACTTGAGCGCAGTACTAAGGAATTGCTGCAGTGCAGGTGGTCTTTTCAATGAGATGTTAAACCGAGGCCCAGGCTGCCTGTTCAGGTGGACGTCAAAGATCACATAACACTTTTTCAAGTAAGGCAAGGGAATTCTCCCACTGTCCTGCCAATATTCCTCGCTCAACCAATGCCACTAAAAAAAAGGTTAACTGGCCATTTATCTCATTTACTTGTTGTTGGACCTTGTTCTGTGCAACTTGGCTGCCATGTTTGCCTACATTGCAAGTGACTGCACTACAAAAAAGTAATTCACTGGTTCTGAAACACCTAGGGATGTCCTGAGGGTGTTATAAGGCGCTAACATCAATGCTAGGTTTTTTTCCCCAGCACAACTATTAGAATTGTCATATTTAATAGAAGCAATTTGTATCTTTCAGAATGAAGTTACACTGGTGGGCTTTAAAAAGCATCAAACATTTTGATAAACTTAAGACATTCTTTGCTTCATTTAGTTGGTTTAACTCCTTCTTTAATGGTTTTAGTTACATTTTAATATTCTTGTTTACACACTGGGTTTGATAATGCATTGACAGGCACTGAGTGCATTTCAACTTATTGTGTGCTTGTTCCTTATATCATCGAGCATAAAAGCTCAATTTCGTCATTATTGTAGGATTTGCTTGTACAATATTCTCCTTCCCAGCCTCCCCAGTTCCACACTGCACAAACTCTGACTCATCCAAAACTTTTCAGCTTGCACCCTCTCCTGCACGTACATTACCCTTGTCCTTGCCCCTCTCCACTGGTTCACTGAGAGCCAGTACACCCAATTTAAGATCCTCATTCTTATCTTCAAATCTCTCCATGGCTTTACTCAACCATACCTCTGTAATTTTCCCTAGACCTATGACCTAGTGTACACACTCTGATCATATGACTGTCTATTGTGAACCCTCTTCCCTCTGTTGCACCATGTGTAATCTCTGTGTTGTAACATATGCATCCCACCTCCCTTGGATGTACTGTGCAACCCCCTCTCACTCTTGCACCATGTGCATCTTCCACCTCCCCCTTTTGCACAATGTTTATCTCCCTCCTTTGTGTATTGCTTTCAGCCACCTCACCCTGAAACTTTCTCCCTAAACCTCTTCGCTTTGGTACCTCTCTTTCCCTCAAATCTTTCCTCAAAATTGACCACTTTGAATGTGCCATCGGTAATTTTTGCAGACTTCACACCTAATTCCTGTTCCCCCCTCTTCCTTTAAAGTATATTTGGACATTTTGTTATGTAATGAGGGCTATTTAATTGTAAGTTGCAGTTTATACAAACTTGTACCCATATAATAAGATGTACTGTGAATTATAATGCATATTGTTCCAGTTTTGCCTGAAGAAGTGAACAAGAGAGACATTGTGTTCCTTATCGATGGATCAGACAATGTTGGAGATACAAATTTTCCTCTTGTCCGTGATTTTCTCACAAGTATAATACAGAACCTCAACATTGGAAGTGACGGAGTTCAAATAGGTTTGGTACAGTACAGCAATTATGCAGAAACTGAGTTCTATCTGAATACCTATTTATCAAAAGCTGAAATTCTGTTACATGTAAAAGGACTGAGACTGAAAGGTGGGACAAGTCTTAATACAGGTGCAGCACTGGACTATGCCTTTAGATACCACTTTATCAGATCTGCAGGAAGTAGGAAAAGCAAAGGTATTCCTCAGTTTTTGGTTCTTCTTACTGGTGGAAGGTCCAGCGATGACGTTAAACTAGCTGCAGATGCATTGAAGCGAGCCGCTATAATGAATTTTGCGGTAGGAGTCAAGAATGCAGACTCTGCACAGTTAATACAGATTGCAATTGATTCCAGTTTGATCTTCAGTACAAATGACTTCCATTCTTTGCCAAATATACAAGAAGAGGTGACATCACTGTTAGCAACTCTGCCTGCTCCACGGGTAATCCCTGAAGCGCCAACTGCTCCCACTAAACAAGGTATTTGACATTTTACTTTGTTCTGCTTAACTTTGTGTTGATACACATAAAGGTTTATAAGATTTTACTGTTGATAAAAGTTATTTAATACGAGTAAATCTTCCATGATGTTGCCCATAGTAAGTCAGAAGATACACTATTTTATAACAATATAAGGGGTCCTATCAACAAAATGTGACAGTTATATAAAAAGAAAAAGGGTGGCTAAAGTAAATGTTGGCCCCTTAGAGGATGAGACTGGGAAATTAATGGTGGGAAATATGGAGATGGCAAAAACACTGAATGAATATTTTATATCAGTCTTTACACGAAGAATATCCCAACACTGGACAAACAGGGGGCTAAAGGGGGGGAGGAGCTAAACACGATCAAAATCACTAAGGAAGTGGTACTCGGTAAAATAATGGGACTCAAGGCGGATAAATCACCTGGACCTGATGGCTTACATCCTAGGGTCTTGAGGGAAGTGGCGGTAGGGATTGTGGATGCATTGGTAATAATTTTCCAAAACTCCCTGGACTCAGCAAAGGTCCCGGCAGACTGGAAAACTGCTAATGTAACACCCTTATTTAAAAAGGGCAGTAGACAGAAGGCTGGAAACTATAGACCAGTTAGCCTAACATCTGTGGTAGATAAAATTTTGGAGTCCATTATTAAGGAGACAGTAACAGGACATTTGGATAATCATAATTTAATAGGACAAAGTCAACATGGTTTTATGAAGGGGAAGTCATGTTTGACAAATTTGCTGGAGTTCTTTGAGGAAGTAACATATAGGGTGGATAAAGGGGAACCAGTGGACGTAGTGTATTTAGACTTCCAAAAGGCATTTGACAAGGTGCCACACAAAAGATTATTGCTTAAGATAAAAAATCACGGGATTGGGGGTAATATTCTGGCATGGATAGAGGATTGGCTATCTAACAGAAGGCAGAGAGTTGGGATAAATGGTTCATTCTCAGACTGGCAATCAGTAACTAGTGGTGTTCCGCAGGGGTCAGTGCTGGGTCCCCAACTCTTTACAATCTATATTAACGATTTGGAGGAGGGGACCGAGTGTAACATATCAAAGTTTGTGGATGATACTAAGATGGGAGGGAAAGTAGTGAGTGAGGAGGACATAAAAAACCTGCAAGGGGACATAGACAGGCTAAGTAAGTGGGCAGAGATTTGGCAGATGGAATACAATACTGGAAAGTGTGAGGTTATGCACTTTGGCAGGAAAAATCGTAGAGAAAGTTATTATCTTAATGGCAAGAAACTGGAAAGTACTGAAGTACAAAGGGATCTGGGGGTCCTGGTGCACGAAACTCAAAAGGTTAGTATGCAGGTGCAGCAAGTGATTAAGAAGGCCAATGGAATGTTGGCTTTCATTGCTAGGGGGATAGAATATAAAAATAGGGAGGTATTGCTTCAGTTGTACAAGGTATTGGTAGACCGCACCTGGAATACTGCGTACAGTTTTGGTGTCCATACTTAAGAAAAGACATACTTGCTCTCGAGTCAGTACAAAGAAGGTTCACTCGGTTAATCCCGGGGATGAGGGGATGGACATATGAGGAGAGGTTGAGTAGATTGGGACTCTACTCATTGGAGTTCAGAAGAATGAGAGGCGATCTTATTGAAACATATAAGATTGTGAAGGGGTTGGATCGGGTTGATGCGGGGAAGATGTTCCCGATGATGGGTGAAACTAGAACTAGGGGGCATAGTCTTAGAATAAGGGGCTGCTCTTTCAAAACTGAGATGAGGAGGAACTACTTCACTCAGAGGGTGGTAGGTCCATGGAATATGCTGCCCCAAAAAGCTGTAGAAGCTACATCATTACATAAATTTAAAACAGAAATAGACAGTTTCCTAGAAGTAAAGGGAATTAAGGGTTACGGGGAGTGGGCAGGAATTTGGACATGAGTCTAGGTTCGGATCGGTCATGGCCCTGTGGGTAGCGGAGCGGGCCCAGGGGCCGTGTAGCCTGATCCTGCTCCTATTTCGTGTGTCTAATTCTGTTAGATTCAGGAGATGGTTCTGTGATAGTGGATTGGCGGTTAGGATCAGATCAGCCATGATCTTATTGAATGGCGGAGCAGGCTCGAGGGGCCGATTGGCCTACTCCTGCTCCTATTTCTTATGTTCTTATGTTCTTATAAACTGTTTCAAGGAAATTGTTACAAGAATAACTGTGATACTTGTAGGAAGTATGCACACAGCTATTGGAAGACTTTTAATATATTACTTAAGTAAACCTTAGTGTTTTGTAATTGGTTCCTGGATGTGTATCTTTGTATCTATGTATATCTGTCTCACACAACTGTAAAAATAAATGGACATTCTATATTTGTTTTCAAATTTCAACTTTAGTTAATTAACAAATAAAGAAATCCCTTCTATACTAAAGGGAATACAAGCCTAGTTTAAACCTTTTAGCTCCGGTATCATAATGGTGAATCTGTGCTACACCCTCTCCAAGGCCAATATAGGCCAATTACAGTCAGAAACGGGAACATTTATAATGGGGAACAAGAAAATGGCAGAGCAATTAAACAAATACTTTGGTTCTGTTTTCACAGAAGAGGACACAAATAACTTCCCAGAAATGCTAGGGAACCAAGGATCTAGTGAGAAGGAGGAATTAAAGGAAATTAGTATTAGTAAAAAAATGGTGCTGGAGAAATTAAAGGGACTGAAAGCCGTTAAATCCACAGGGCCTGATCATCTGCATCACAGAGTACTAAAAGAGATAGCTATGAAAATAGTGGATGCATTAGTTGTCAACTTCCAAAATTCTATAGATTATGGAACAGTTCCTGCAGATTGGAGGGTGGCAAATATAACCCCACTATTTAAAAAAGGAGGGAGACAGAAAATGGGGAACTACAGAGCGGTTAGCCTAACATCGGTAGTAGGGAAAATGCTAGATTCTATTATAAAGGATGTGATAACAGGACACTTAGAAAATATCAACGGGATTAGACAAAATCAACCTGAATTTATGAAAGGGAAATCGTGTTTGACAAATCTATTTGAGTTTTTTGAGGATGTAACTGGTAGAATAGATAAGGGAGAACCAGTGGATGTGGTATATCTGGATTTTCAGAAGGCCTTTGATAAAGTCCCACATGAAAAATTAAAGCACATGGGGTTGGGGGTAATATACTGGCATGGATTGAAAATTGGTTAACAGACAGGAAACAGAGAGCAGGAATAAATGGGTCCTTTTTGGGGTGGCAGGCGGTGACCAGTGGGGTACCGCAGGGATCAGTGCTTGGGCCCCAGCTATTCACAATATATATCAATGATTTGGATGAGGGAACCAAATGTAATATTTCCAAGTTTGCTGATGACACAAAACTAGGTGGGATAGTGAGTTGTGAGGAGGATGCAAAGAGGCTTCAAGGCGATTTAGACAAGTTGAGTGAGTGGGCAAATACATGGCAGATGCAGTATAACGTGGATAAATGTGAAGTTATCCACTTCGGTAGGAAAAACAGAAAGGCAGAGTATTATTTAAATGGTGATAGATTGGGAAATGTTGATGTACAAAGGGACCTGGGTATCCTTGTACACCAGCCACTGAAAGCAAACATGCAGGTGCAGCAGGCAGTTAGGAAGGCAAATGGTATGTTGGCCTTCATTGCAAGAGGATTTGAGTACAGGAGCAAGGATGTCTTGCTACAGTTATACAGGGCCTTGGTGAGATCACACCTGGAGTACTGTGTGCAGTTTTGATCTCCTCACCTAAGAAAGGATATACTTGCCATGGAGGGAGTGCAGCGAAGGTTCACCAGACTGATTCCTGGGATGGCAGGACTGTCGTATGAGGAGAAATTGGGTCAACTAGGTCTGTATTCACTAGCATTTAGAAGAATGAGAGGGGATCTCATTGAAACGTATAAAATTCTGACAGGGCTAGACAGACTGGATGCAGGGACGATGTTTCCCCTGGCTGGGGGGTCTAGGATGAGGGGTCGTAGTCTCAGGATACATAGGACATTTAGGACTGAGATGAGGAGAAATTTCTTCACTCAGAGGGTGGTGAACCTGTGGAATTCTCTACCACAGAAGGCTGTGAAGGCCAAGTCACTGATTATATTTAAGAAGGAGATAGATAGATTTCTAGACACAAAAGGCATCAAGGGGTATGGGGGGAGAGCGGGAATATGGTATTGAGATAGAGGATCAGCCATGATTATGTTGAATGGCGGAGCAGGCTCGAAGGGCCGAATGGCCTACTCCTGCTCCTATTTTTCTATGTTTCTATGTTTCCTGAGGTGCAGTGTCCAGACTGAATTCAGTGCTCTAATGGGATCTAACCAGTGTTTGATGCAACTGTAACATAAATTCCACCCCTTTGTATTCCAGCCCCCTTAATATAAAGGCCAACATTCTATTAATCTTTTAAATTGTTTTTTGTATCTGTCCACTAGCTTTTAGTGATTCCTGTACTTGAACCCCTAAATCTCTCTACTCCTCCACAATTCCTAGCTTCTCACCATGTAGAAAATACTCTGATCCATCTTTCTTAGGTCCAAAGTGGATAACCTCACACTTCCCCGCACTGAACTCCATCTGCCACAGTTTTGCCCACTCACTTAATCTACCAGTGTCCCTTTGTAACTTTCTCCTCCCATCTACACTATTTACTGTGCCAACATAATTTAGTTTAGTCAACAACCTTGGATATACGGCTCTCTATTCCTTCATCTAAGTCATTTATAAGTATATAGTGAGAAGCTGAGGCCCCAGTTCAGATCCCTGGAGGACACCACTAGACACACCCTTCCAATTTGAGTACCTACCCATTATCCCTACTTTCTGTCTCCTGCCTCCTAACCAATTCCCTTCCCATGTCAATAAGTTGGCTTCAATTCCATGCGCTCTCATTTTTGTTAACAGCCTCTTATGTGGAATCTTATCGAATGCCTTTTGGACATCTTTTGTAACATCCATAGACACTCCCTTATCTATGTTAGTTACATCAGGTCCCGGGGATTTGTCTATCTTTAGTCTCATTATTTTCTCCATTACAATTTTTTAACTTGTATTAAATCTAGTAAGTTCCTCCCCTTAAAAGGCCCAGAACTTCGGGTCTCCACGGGTGAGGTACGCATGGGGTACTCACCCGTAGGCCCAATGGAAGTGCCGGTTTCCTGCATGCACTGCGCATGTGTGGGAAACCGGCAATTCCGTTCCCCTGAAAGAAGGGGTTCAGTGGTCGAACGCGTGTGCAGGAGAGGCTGCGCGTGCGCATCAAACTTACGTTTTTTTTGCAGGTTTTCCCAGGAGGGTAAGTCTCCAGAAGTTACATTTTTAAAAAGCAGGCGTAAAGCCTGCTTTTAACAAGGTAAGTGGTGAATTAATTAAAATTAAAACATTTTTTCCACAGGTTTATTATTTTTAAATACTTTAAAGCAAGGTAAGTTTATTTTTAGCCCCGTTAGAAAATAAAATTATTTTTTTCAAAAATTTAAATTATTGTTTAAAATAGTTATTTCATGTAATTTATAGTTTATTTAAAAAATGTGATTAAAAAAAAAATTATTTCAAGTTTTAGTGATGTTTTGGGGCCTGTAGTATTTATAAGTTTTGACAGCTCTTCCTGTCAATTTTATGAATGGGCATTTCCCTGCTCTGATTGGCTCTCCATGGCCCACGTGATCCCAGGGGATGCATCGAACTAACTGCGCCCCTGGGATACGCAAGCACTGCGCACCAGCAGTTGGAGCAGGCCCAGAATCGGAATTCCACGCGGGCCCACAGCTCAACGGCCGGCGCGCTAGGTAAGTGCAGGTCGGGGGTTTACACCTGCGGGAAGCCCCCGACCTGAATTTCTGGGCCAAACAAAATTATCAAGGGCACAAAATTGGGATCGGTAACGCCTGTTGTTTAGGTGCTATAGATGACGTTTGGGAACCAAAATGGCGTCCGATGTGCGCGCTCACACTTCTGCCGTGAATCATGCTGGAAACCATCTTGCTGCCAGTCATGGCTCAGAGGGTAACACTCTTGCCTCTGAGTCAGAAGGTTGTGGGTTCAAGTCCCAATCCAGAGACTTGTGTGCAAAAATCTAGGCTGACTCTCAGTCCAGGGCTGCACTGTCAGAGTTGCCATATTTCGAATGAGACGTTAAATCTGCTCTCTCAGGTGGGCAAAAAAGATCCCATTGCACTATTTCAAAGAAGAGCAGGGGAGTTATCCCTGGTGTCCCGGCCAATATTTATATTTCAATCAACATAACAAAGACAGATTATCTGGTCATTATCACATTGCTGCTTGTGGGAGCTTGCTGTGTGCAAATTTGCTGCCATGTTTCCCACATTACAACAGTGTCTACACTTCAAAAGTACTTCATTGGCTGTAAAGCACTTTGGAACGTCCTGAGGTCATGAAAGGTGCTATAGAAATGCAAGTCTTCCTTTTAAAGGACAAACAAGAGGTGTCCTTTACCCTCTTCTGAAGCAGGCATTAGGCCATTTGCATATTTAAATAAGGGGCCTAAGGCTTGCTTCTGGTCCCTGCTTCAACTTTGGGTTCCCCTGAGGAGGCCAGTGGCAGTGTTGATTGCCTCCGGGAAAACCAATGATAAACATCATGTAAGAAAAAAGATACGTACTTACCAAAATCACCACTGTCTGTTTGGAGTTTGCACATTCTCCCGTGTTTGCGTGGGTTTCCTCCGGGTGCTCCGGTTTCCTCCCACAGTCCAAAGATGTGCGGGTTAGGTTGATTGGCTATGATAAATTGACCCTTAGTGTTAGGGGGATTAAATACGTGGGGTTACGGGGATAGGGTGGGATATGTGTTGGTGTAGGGGTTACGGGGATCGGGTGGGATATGCGTCGGTGCAGGCTCGATGGGCCGAAATGGCCTCTATCTGCACTGTGGGGTTTCTGTGATTTCTGACCACCGCTGCTGGACCTGAGATCTCCGACCTCACTTCCGACTCCGCCCTCCAGGCCCCCTGATCTCCCCCATGCCCCGAACTCCTAGCCCCCCGCCCCCACCCCCCCGACAGCACTCCCGACCCCCCAACAGTACTCCCCAGGTCTGCAATCTTTGTACCCGACCCCCCAACATTACACCTGAGGTCTGTGATCTTTCTACCTGATCCCCGACAGCACCCCCGACACCTCAACAGTATTCCCGCGCAATGTTCCCTTGAAGCTGTGTGGCTGTGCAGCTCTCTGGACCTTTTGCGCAGCCGGCTCACTGGTCGGCCTGGCCTTGGTGGTTGGGAAAGTTGTTGGGGGGAGTTCTGAGGGACAGGATGGATCTTCATTTGGAGGGACACAGGTTGATCGGGGATGGTCAGCATGGATTTGTTGAGGGAGGGTCGTGTCTGACAGGCTTGAGTGAATGTTTTGAGGAGGTGGCGGGGAGGGTGGATGGGGGTGGTGCGTTTGATGTGGCGTGTATGGACTTTGGCGGGGCTTTTGGTGGGGTTCCGCGTGGCAGACTGGTCGCGAGGTTGGGGGCCCATGGGATCCGGGGCGGGGTGTCGAGTTGGATTTGGGGCTGGCCGGAGGCGGGAGGCAGAGGGTTGATGGGTGTTTTTGTGACTGGAGGGCTGGTTCCCATGGGGTTCCACAGGGCTCAGTGCTGGGTCCCTTGCTTTTTGTGGTGTGCGTCAACGGTCTGGACTTGAGTGTTGGGGGTGTGATTGAGAGGTTTGCGGATGGTGCTGGGGCCAGCTGTGTGGCTGATGCTGAGGGGGGAGGCTGTGGGCTGCAGGAGGATGTCGATGGATTGGTCAGGTGGGCAGAACAGTGGCAAATGGAATTCAATCCAGAGAAGTGTGAGGTAATGCATTTGGGGAGGGCTAACAAGGAAAGGGAATGCACATTAAATGGTAGGACACTGAGTAGTGTAGAGGAACAAAGGGACCTTGGAGTGCATGTCCACAGACCCCTGAAGGTAGTAGGCCAGGTAGATAAAGTGGTTAAGAAGGAATACGGAATGCTTGCCTTTATTAGCCATGGCATAGAATACAAGAGCAGGGGGGTTATGCTTCAACTGTATAAAACACTAGTTAGGCCTCAGCTAGAGTACTGCGTGCAGTTCTGACCACCACATTACAGGAAAGATGTGATTGCACTAGAGAGGGTACAGAGGAGGTTTAAAAGGATGTTGCCGGGAGTAGAGAATCTTAGACTGGATAGGCTGGGTCTGTTTTCCTTGGAGCAGAGGAGGCTGAGGGGAGACCTTATTGAGGTGTACAAAATTATGAAGGGCCTAGATAAAGTGGATAGAAAGGACCTATTTCCCTTAGCAGAGGGGTCAAAAACCAGGGGGCACAGATTTAAAGTAATTGGTGGAAAGTTTAGAGGGGATTTGAGGGAAAATGTCTTCACCCAGAAGGTTGTGGGGGTTTGGAACTCACTGCCTGAAAGGGTGGTAGAGGCAGAAACCCTAACCACATTTAAAAAGTACTTGGATGTGCACTTGGGATGCTGTAACCTGCAGGGCTACGGACCAAGAGCTGGGAAGTGGGATTAGGCTGGATAGCTCTTTGTTGGCCGGCGCGGACACGATGGGCCGAAATAGTTTTCTTCCGTGCTGTAACTTTCTATGATTCTATGATTTTCAATGAGAAAAACCGCGTATGCGTGCACGCAAATAAAAATGAACAGGAACACTGCTCCCGAGGTCTGTGATCTTCCTACGCGATCCCCGACCGCAATCTCGACCCCCCAACAGTACTCCCGCAGTCTGTGATCTTCCTACACGACCACCCACCGTATCCCGATCACAGGCTCCGAGGCCCATCTGTTCCTCCTCCAGATTCCCACGATCCAACCCAAACACTTACCTGGAAATTGGAGCTCTAACCTTGGCGGGCTCCTACTGCAGTGTCGTCAACATTAAATGGGCCAGAACTTCGGGTCCCCATGGGTGAGTATGCGCTGGGTACTCACGCGTAGGCCCAACGAAACTGCCAGTTTCGTGCATGCACTGCGCATGCGCGGGAAACCAGAACTTCCATTCCCTTAAAGGAAGGGGTTCACAGGTCGAACGCGTGCACTGGAGAGGCAGCGCGTACGCCTGGAACTTCTGTTTTTTTTGCAGGTTTCTCCAGGAGGATAAGTCTCCAGGAGCTATGCTTTTAAAAAGCAGGCGCAAGGCCTGCTTTTAACAAGGTAAGTGGTGAATTAAGTAAAATTAAAACATTTTTTCCACAGGTTTATTATTTTTAAATACTGTAAAGAAAGGTAAGTTTATTTTTAGCCCCGTTAGAAACTATAATTAATTTTTTCAAAAATTTAAATTGTTTAAAATAGTTATTTTATGTAATTTATAATTTTAAAAATGTGATTAAAAAAAAAAATTATTTGAAGATTTAGTGATGTTTTGGGGCTTAATTGTATTCATAGATTTGACAGGTCTTCCTGTCAAATCTATGAATACAGATTCCCTGCTACCATTGGCTCTCCATGGCCCACGTGATCCCGGGGACGCTTCGAACTAACTGCGCCCCTGGGATACGCAAGCACTGTGTGCCGGCAGTTGGAGCAGGCCCAGGATCGGAATCCCATGCGAGCCCACAGCACAACGGCCGGCGCGCTAGGTCCGAGGCCCAAAATACGGGGCTCTACGGACATCCCCATTTGAGGCCCAAAAATAGTCGCGTCTGAATTTCTAAGCCCAAAATTTTTGGGAGAGGCTAAAGCCTCAAGTAAAACGAACCCTCTCCAAATCCAGAAATGCCCTCAATAATGCTTGATTTTCTGATCATGTACCTGTTGAGCGAGGCTTCATGATTCATCAGGACTCACTGTTCAAAGAAAAGCTATTTTTGAAAAAATCAAAAGGAATTGGTCAATAAAAAACTAAAAGAACGTTATTAAGAATTTGAGCAACTGATTTTTTAATTGGTTAGAAAGAAAGACTTGTATTTATAGAGTGCCTGTCACCATCTCAAAGATGTCCCAAAGCACTTTACAACCAATTAAGTATTTTTGAAGTGTAGTCGCTGTTGTAATGCAGGAAACAGCAGCCAATTTACGCACAGCAAGGTCTGACAAACAGCAATGTGATAATGGCCACGTAATCTGTTTCGGTGATGGTTGAGCGATAAATATTGGCCAGGACACCGGGGATAAATCCCTTGCTCTTCTTCAAAATAGTGCCATGGGATCTTTGATGTTCACCTGAGAGGGCAGACGGGGCCTCGGTTATATATCTCATTTGAAGGACGGCACTTCCAACAGTGCAGCACTGGAGTGTCAGCCTGGATTTTGTGCTCAAGCCCCCGGAGTGGGACTTGAACCCACAACCTTCTGGCTCAGAGGCGACACTGAGCCACGGCAGATACATAAGTTGAAGATGAAGTCCATTACTGCAGCATGTCTAATATTTAAAACAAATATTGTAGAGCTACCTATGTGAGAGCAGAGAATTTCCCTAGTTGTTGTATAATTTCTACTGATTTTAAATGCTTTGCAAGGAATGACACTATATTTCTTCCAGTTGGACCAGATGGAGCAAGCAAGAGAGACATTGTCATCCTTATCGATGGATCAGACAATGTCGGGAACACAGATTTTTCTTTTGTCCGTGATTTTGTCACAAGTATCATAGAAAACCTTGACATTGGAAGTGACAGAGTTCAAATAGGTCTGGTACAGTACAGCAATTATGCAGAAACTGAGTTCTATCTGAACACCTATTCTTCAGAAGATGAAATTCTGTCTCATGTGAAAGGGCTCAGACTGAGAGGTGGAATGACCCTTAATACTGGAGCAGCGCTGGACTCAGTCCTCCAATATCATTTCACTAGATCTGCAGGAAGTAGGAAAGAGGAAGGAGTTCCTCAGATATTGCTGCTTGTCACTGGTGGAAGATCTAGAGATGATGTTAAACCATCAGCAGATGCATTGAAGCGAGCTGCTGTAATGATCTTTGCTATAGGAGCCAAGAATGCCGACTCAGTACAGATAAAAGAAATCGCAATCAACCCAGGTCTGGTCTTCAGAGTACAGGAATTCCACTCCCTGCCAGATGTACAGGAGCAAGTGATGATATCATTAACAACACTGGCTGCTCCAACAATAACTCATAAAAAGCCAACAATAATTACTGCAAGACCAACGGACACTATTACAGAAGGTACCTGAATTTTGTACTCTACTTTGTTCAACCTTCATCACACCAGATTCTTTCTCAACAAGCCAATAATTATAATAATTATTTCTATCACCCAAGCAGGTGAGGATTTGGAAGCAGTCCCATTATTGTGTGCAGTGATGTTTACTAGGTCAGGCCTGAAACAAAGCCCCTCCCCCAATATCACAGCAATTCACCAAAAATAAACTGTTTCATCTCAATTGGTAAATTGTCCACATTATGTTATGTTCATTAATAACTAGTCGTTTTTATTAAGAACAGCTAGCTTTTGCTAGACACTTTATTGAGCACATGTGGACTAGGTACAGTATCTGTAGAGGCCTCCATCTTGACTGCTGCCTTGTGGGTAGCCTAGTGCATCGTGGGTAGCCCACTCTTATATACATACAGCACCACCTAGTGTACCATTCCAGAATGACAGGTTACTGATCATTACATCCCCCTTTCTTTGAGGTTAAACAAAATCAGTATCAATCAATATCAATCAATAACAACGTAAACATCTTCAACAGTCAATACATTTTCAATGTAGTTTTCTTTGTACTCAAAGATTAAGTCTATCAGGCTTTTTTACTTCACGTGTGGATCTTCTCAGCACAGGTAAGTCTGATGTGTTTTCATGAGAGCCTGTATGTGTATTTGTGTTAGATTGTTCTGGTGGTGAGTGACAAGATTCAGTTGCGGCATTGTCATCGATTTGCTCTTCGATAGTCTCTTGTGTTTTTAGGAGGGAACGGCGGTTCCTCCTGAGAATCTGTCCTTCCTCAGTTCTAACAGTGTATGACCTTGGTCCTACTTCCTCAAGAACTGTAGCTTTCCTGTTCCATGCACCTGGATCCTCAATCCTGACAACATCATCCCTTGTCAATGGTTTCAGAGTTTTGGATGACTTGTCAAAATATGATTTCTGTTTCAGCTTTAACAGTTGAAGTCTCTGTCTCAGTTCCTTACTCTGCTTTTCTTTTGCACAGCAGGGTAGCGTGGTACGCAACTTGCGACCCATTAGGAGTTCAGCAGGTGAAGAACCAGAGTCTAAAGCTGAGGCTCGGTAGCTCAGCAGGGCGAGATAAGGATCAGACTTGCTTTCTTCAGTAGCTGCTTGAGAACTTGAACACCTTTCTCTGCCTTACCATTCGACTGAGCATACAAAGGGCTGGATGTGATGTGTTGAAAGTCATAATGTGCTGCAAACTGTTGCCACTTCTTACAGTTGAAGCACGGACCATTGTCGCTAATGGCAATCCTGGGAATTCCATGTCTGGCGAAGATGGATTTCACATGCATTATGACACTGCTTGCTGTGGTGCTTGAGAGCAGCGCCATCTCAGGATAGTTAGAATAGTAGTCAATCACTATTGGATAGTCTTTACCATTTAAATGAAAAAGGTCCATACCAACCTTTTGCCATGGTGCTGTTGGTATGTCAGCTTTGCTTGTTTGTTTTGGTGTTTCTGACATGTATCACATTTGCCTATCGTGTTCTCAATGTCCTTATTTATGCCAGGCCAATAAACAGTGTCTCTTGCTCTCCTTTTGCATTTTTCAATTCCGAGGTGTCCCTCATGAATCCTTTTGAGCATGTCTTGACGTAGAGCCTGTGGAATGACTATTCTGTTCTGTTTTAGTAATAGTCCACTTGCGACACTCAATTCTGACCTTATGTGAAAATATTTTGGATAGGAACCTTTTGTCCAACCATGATGAATGTTCTCTATTACTGTTTGTAATACTGTATCTTTTACTTTTTCTTCTGCTATTTGCTTTGATTTTGTGTCTGACACGGGCAGCGCAGCAGTGACCATACTCACATGAACATCCACGTCTTCTTCAGTAGAGCTCACACGACTCATCAGGATAGTGCACCTGCTAACACTATGTATTTGCCTGGTGTGTAGATCAGTTCAAAGTCATATCTTTGCAGCTTCATCATGAGTTGTTGAATCCTTGGAGACATCTCATTCAGGTTCTTTTTTATGATGGCAACCAGTGGGCTGTGGTCTGTCTCAACTGTGAAGGTGGGAAGTCCATATATGTAGCCATGAAACTTTTCTAGTCCAACTACCAAGCCTAGACATTCCTTTTCAATCTGGGCGTATCGACACTCAGTATCAGTCATAGACCTGGAGGCATAGACAACAGGCTTCCAATCTTCACCCTCTGCTTGTAGCAAGACCGCACCTAGGCCATCTTTTGATGCATCCGTTGACACTTTGATTCTTTTTGTTGGGTCAAAGAAGGTGAGTACAGGTGTGCTTGTCAGCACTGTTTTGAGGTTTATCCACTCTTGTTCATGTCTTTCTGTCCATGCAAACTCATTTGTTTTATGTAGCAGGTCTCGCAGACAGGCTGTCTTGGCTGACAAGTTGGGAATGAACTTTCCAATGAAGTTTATCATCCCCATGATGCGTAGCACTCCTTTTTTGTCAGTGGGTCGGGGCATTTTGAGTATGGCGTTTACTTTTTCCATATCTGGCTCTATTCCTTTACCAGATAGATTATCTCCTAGGAAAGTGACTTCCTGGATGCCAAACTGACACTTGGCTTTGTTGATCTTCAGTCCATTCCGGCGTATGCTCTGTAGCACTTTAGTCAGTCTCTCATTGTGTTCTTTCAGTGTGGAGCCCCAGATGATGATGTCATCAACATTGACCCGAACTCCTTCCAGACCTTCAATTATGTGTTCCATCGCTCTATGAAAGATTTCAGATGCAGATATTATCCTGAAAGGCATTCTGAGGAAACAATACCTGCCAAATGGTGTGTTGAATGTACAGTATTTGGTGCTCTCTTCATCCAGTTTTAGTTGCCAAAATCCTTGTGAGGCATCGAGCTTTGTAAAGTATCTGGCACCTGACATTTCACTGGTGATTTCTTCTCGCTTGGGAATCTGGTAGTGTTCACGTTTTATGTTTGCATTTAAGTCCTTTGGATCCATGCATATTCTTAGATCATTGTTCTTTTTCTTTACACATACCATGGAGTTAACCCAGTCTGTTGGCTCTTCGACTTTCCTGATGACTCCTAGTGTGGTCATTCTGTCCAGTTCATTCTTGAGCCGGTCACGCAGGGGTGCTGGAACTCTTCGTGGAGCATGTACCACTGGCTGAGCATCCTCCTTTAGCTGGATCTTGTAAGTGAATGGTAGAACTCCAAGTCCTTTGAACACATCCTGGAAATTATTTACTACAGAATCCACTGAGTCATCTGGTCTGCTTATGGCACAGTTTATACGGTAGACTCTCTTGACCAGTTCTAAGTCTTCACAAGCTTTGTCACCTAGTAGTGAATCAAGTCCTTCAGCCACAACAGAAAACATGAGATGATGCACTTTGTCTTTGACTGTCACTTTAAGTCTGCATACACCTAAGCTATCTATTTTCTGACCATTATAGTTCTTCAGTAGTACTGACTTTTTCTGTATTTTGGGCTTTTCTTTCATGTTTTTAATGTCACGCATACTGATTAAGTTTGCTTTTGCCCCAGTGTCCAGTTTCAATGTAACTAATGCTCCATTTATCTGCAGTGGGATCATCCATTTGTCCTCTTTTACTGCATTAATTTTATGTTCAGCATTGTCCATATCTGAGGGCTGAACATTTTCTGTATTCTTTTCTATATTGTCACATGATACCATTCCTGCAAAAAATGTCTCACTTAAATCAGTGTCCTCAATTACATTAACCCATTGCCCTTTCTTAGTTTTTACTTTTGAAAAGCATTGTTTGGCAAAGTGATTCTTTCCATGACATTTTGTGCACATTTTTCCAAATGCTGGACATTGTTTTAACTGGTGTTTGTAACCACAGCATTTACAATTAAAAATTCCTTCCTCTGATTGCTTTTCACTTCTGTTCTGCCCATGTTTCTTCCCCTTGTAGGACACAGCACCGACAGCAGCACTTACTGCAATCGCATCATCATTGATTTCACTGAAAGTTTTGGCATGCTTTTGAGCTAGCTCGCTAGCTTGGCATATTTTCACAGCAATTTCCAATGTTAGTTCGGTTTCTCTCAACAGATGTTCCCTGACTTTTTTATCATGAATACCAAACACAATCTGGTCACGAATCATGGATGCTTTCAGCTCAGAGAAATTACATGTCTGTGCTTTCAGTTTCAGATCAATCAAAAAGCTATCAAAAGTCTCATTTTGCTGCTGTGTCCGAGAACGGAAGATGTACCTCTCATAGGTTTCATTCTTTTTGGGAGAACAATGTGTATCAAACTTCTTTAGCACATCGTCTAATTTTTCACTGTTTTCCTCTGGATTAAATACAAATGTATTAAATACCTCTATCGCCTGTGGGCCTGCAACCGTGAGCAGCAACGCTATTTTCCTTGCGTCTGGCTTTGTACCGTACCCGATGGCAGCAATGTAGAGTTCGAATTGTTGTTTAAAAGTCTGCCAATTGTAGTCGACATTTCCTGTGAGTTTCAAACGCCCTGATGGCTTCAAATTCTCCATGTCGCGTTGCACAATATTCAGCAGATCTTACCAAACCTGGTATCATGTTATGTTCATTAATAACTAGTCATTTTTATTAAGAACAGCTAGCTTTTGCTAGACACTTTATTGAGCACATGTGGACTAGGTACAGTATCTGTAGAGGCCTGGTACAGTATCTGTAGAGGCCTCCATCTTGACTGCTGCCTTGTGGGTAGCCTAGTGCATCGTGGGTAGCCCACTCTTATATATATACAGCACCACCTAGTGTACCATTCTAGAATGACAGGTTACTGATCATTACAATTATCATTTCACTGGAGGCATCAGGTAGACATCCTTGACCTGATTAGGTTTTGTTTATCGGCAATAGCATACACAGCAGTGAGTCCCCTTCCGTAACCTTCAAAGCAAGTTTGGGATATATCTTGGCAGCAAGATGTTTTCGTTCATTGAGTACAATCATTTATTTACTCTCCCCAGAGCTAGTAGCTATTTGCCAGATGGTATTGTAGAAGAATCATAGAATCATAGAAATTTACGGCACAGAAGGAGGCCATTCAGCCCATTGTGTCTGTGCCGGCCGAAAAGAGCTATCCAGCCTAATCCCACTTTCCAGCTCTTGTTCTGTAGCCCCGTAGGTTACGGCACTTCAAGTGCATATCCAAGTACTTTTTAAATGCGATGAGGGTTTCTGTCTCTACCACCCTTTCAGGCAATGAGTTCCAGACTCCCACCATGCACTGGGTGAAAAAAGTTCTCCTCAACTCCCCTCTAATCCTTCTACCAATGACTTTAAATCTATGCCCCCTGGTTATTGAATTGTATTGCTACTCCCTCAGGCTCTGAGACTGCCACAGTTCAGGATCTTTTGACCAATTGTTCACAGAAATGGCTTGGAAAAGGATTACTTTTAAATGTTATGCTTCAAAGCATAGTCAGTATATTTAAGTTTACTTGGGGTTCTGAGATGATGGTGGTTAAAATGCTAATGAGTTACATTTTGATGCATCTCCCCATAAACTGCATACAAAAAGCAAAATACTGCGGATGCTGGAAATCGGAAATAAAAACAGAAAATGCTGGAAATACTCAGCAGGTCAGGCAGCATCCGTGGAGAGAGAATCAGAGTTAACGCTGAGTATTTCCAGCATTTTCTGTTTTTATTACAATAAGCACTTCATTAGCCTGTTCCAGCAATCAGTAAATGCCTCGCACCCATTGGGCTCGATTTTCTGAATGGGAAGCTTTTGGAGGCGGGATTGCTGTTTGCCAGGTTTCACTCCCGCCTCCATCAGCTTCTGGCCAACCAGCGGGAATTTCCCCTGATTGACCCGGTGGGCTCACTAGGCCAATTAGGGGGAAGTCAGTGCAGAGCACATCAACATATGACGTGTCATCTGTCAAGAACTTTTGAAAGAAGAAATGTCATTGTTTGACAGCTCTGTGAAGCTGTCAAACACTGAGGCCTAGAAATTCAGTTGGGCGCGCCAGCCGTTAGCGCCTTAGGAGGAGTAGATCTCGAGCGCTAGGCGCTTAGCGCCCGGGCGCAGCGCCCGGGCGCAGCGCGATCTGTGCCTCGCCCCAACTTCAGTACACATTTAGCGCCGGTGCAAAGTCTTAGCGCGCGCCCTGCTGCGCGCGCAAATCATGACGTCATTTACTAGTGCAACGCCCTTTGTGCGCCCCGAACCGGAACTTCACTCACGCCGGGCCATTGTGCGCCGGGCGGCCCTAACGACTGTGAAGTGGAACGGTACACAGCCGAGGCAGGCCGCGGGGAGCGCTAATTAAAGGGCACTTACCCTGCACTATAAAGGCCAGCCATTTTGCAGCATTCACTCTTGTGCAACGGTTTTTTGGAGAGAGACCAAGGAGGAGAGCTTACTGCTTTGGACCAACACTAGGACAGGTATTTTTGGCTCAGGCCAGAGCTTAGCAATTACCTTTGCCTTCATTGAGAGCTCAGTGTTTGCCAGCATTTAATGGGGGCTGCATTGGGTGCCAACGCTGACTTTCAGCCTTATGCCAGAAGGGCTTACAGGCGCCGTGAGAGAGTGGCAGCCCTGGCTAGACGCAGAGGGGGCAACAGGCGTCGCCAACTGAGGCCTTACCCACCCAGGGTATACCGCCAGCAGTCCTCCTATCTGACCATGTCTGCCGCGATGTGTGTAAGGAGGCTGCGATTCAGAAGGGAGGTGGTTGCAGACATCTGCCAGCTGCTTCAGAGAGGTCTGCAGCCACAGCTGATGCGCAGGATGTCTCTGTCGGTGGCAGTGAAGGTGACAGTGGCTCTCAACTTCTATGCCACCGGCTCCTTCCAATCCGCTGCTGGGGACATCGCTAACATCTCCCAGTTCGCCGTGCATTGCTGCATCCGCCAGGTGACCGAAGCCCTTTTCAGAAGGAGACATCAATTCATCTCCTTCCCCATGACCCTGGACAAGCAGCAGCAGCGTGCAGTGGGATTTGCAAGAATAGCGGGCTTCCCCATGGTGCAGGGCGCCATTGACTGCACGCATGTGGCTTTGCGGGCACCTCTGGAGCATGCCAAGGATTACCGCAACCGGAAGGGCTACCATTCCCTCAACGTACAGCTGGTGTGTGACCACAGGCAGCGCATCCTAGCTGTCAATGCCCGCTTTCCAGGCAGCAGCCACGATGCCTTTATCCTGCGACAGACAACTGTGGCTGACATGTTCCAGGCACAGCCTCACCCAAGAGGATGGCTTATCGGAGACAAAGGCTATCCTTTGTGTACCTGGCTCATGACCCCGCTCCGCGCGCCCACGACCCCTGCTGAAGAGGCATACAACGAGAGCCATCAAGCGACTAGGAACATCATAGAACAAACAATCGGTGTCCTCAAGCAATGGTTCCGCTGTCTCGATCGCTCCGGGGGAGCCCTCCAGTATTCGCAGGAGCGAGTCTCCCAATTCGTCGTCGTTTGCTGCATGCTGCACAACCTGGCTATCCGCAGGACTCAGGCACTGCCACCTCACGTTGGGCCCCCACCTCAGGAGGAGGAGCAGGAGGAGCATGAGGAGGAGGAGGACGAGGAGTACCAGCCCAGGAGGGAGGCAGAAGGTCCAAGGGCCGCCCGTCGGCGGCTTATTGAACGTCACTTCTAGGCCCCCTGTCAGGGAATGGCTTGTGCCAATGAAAGAACATGATTGCAGCCGCTCCGCAAGCCCTCAGCCGGTTAAGGCAACAAGCACTTCAAAGATCAAACATGGACAATGTTAATAAATAAAATGCTTTATTGTACAAACTCAGGGCCCTTCCCACATGAAAACCAAAAACAGACGAAACCCCCAAAAAACACTCAAACACATTACTCGCTCCCACAACCTGGAGAGGATTAACAAGACAGTGCAACTAAAATGGCCGTCATCCTCGGCCTTCGTAAAAAACAAACATCACATCCTCGGCCTTCAAAAAACAAACATCCAATTCTCGGCCTTCAAAAAACAAACATCCAATTCTCGGCCTCAAAAAACAAACATCCAATTCTCGGCCTCAAAAAACAAACACAACTGGCCACACATTCGACTTTTTGGCCTGCTAGGGCGATGCCTTGGCCATCTTTGTGTGGCCCCTACCCGCCCTGCTGCTCCTCCTCAAAGTAAGGCCATTGGCTGCTGCAAGGCTGGGGGCAGGCTCCAGAGGGGCACATGTCATGACGGCAGATGCCCTTGGGGGTCGGCCTAGTCGAGGTCTGGCCGCGAGCGGGCGGCTGTTGAATGCTGCAGCTGTGGCTGGCCAGCATCAGTCGCTGCAGCAGCTCCTGGCAGCTCCACTGGGGGAGTGGCAGTGGCGGCTGGAGGAATGGGGGCAAGCTGGCAGATGGCAGGCGCTCGCTGGTCGCCTGAGACACTGGCACTCGCCCGGGCCAGCACTGCAGCATGCGCACCAATCTGCCGAGGGACAGACCGCTGTGCTGCTGCAGAGCGGCGGGTGCCCTGGCGATGCCTGGCTAACACAGCGAGTGTGGCAGCAGTGAGTGCCCATGTTGACCTGTTCAGTGACCTCATCAGAGCACCCAGTGACTGCACGGCACCACTGATCAGCTGTCCACTCGCTGCCTAAGCTGCCCCGAATGCCGCCCGACTCGCTGCCTGCTCTGCCCTGAATTCCGCCAAACTGATGGCCTGTGAGGCCCCGACGTCGGTGACACTCCGAGAGAGGGACTCGATGGCCTCAGGCAACCGTGCCACTACCCCCATGAGCTCCGTGTGCCGGCGCTCCGAGTCCGCGTCCAAGCCCTCGAGGCGTTCCATCTCCTCGGCGAAGACCATCTCCGGACTGGAGGCCGGACTCTCCCTCTGGGGAGAAGGCCGCCGAGCTGGCCAACCCTTCCTGCGTTGCTGGACGCCGCTGGGCCCAGCAATTGGACTCCCCTCCGACCCTTCCCCCCTCTGGGGAGAAGGCCGCCGAGCTGGCACCCCCCTCCCGCGTTTCTGCAGGCCGCAGGTCCCATGAGCTCCCCTCCCCTCCGACACTTCTGCCACGCTCCCCTCCAGGGAAGACGTGTCCCCTACATTCGCATGGGTTGCCACGGCTGAGGGTTCCCCTGATGGGCCGCCTTCCTCTTGCTCCTCTTCCTCCTCCTCTTCTGAGGGGCTGTCACTGGCAACTTCAGGGACCTCCTCCTCACCATCTGAAAGCAGGAAGGCACAAGAGTAGCTTTAGAGTGAGGAGAGGGCGTCAGCGAGGGATGCATGAGTGGTGGCATTCAGCGCATTGGTCGGACAGTGGCAAAGGATGTAGATCTGATGCGCAAGTGGGATGAGAGAGGTCCAAACGTTGATGTCCTTACCATTGGTGCCCAGAACAGGGTCGGCATCTCCACATGCAACGGGGCCAATCACCCGGCCACCCATGATGCGCTCCACATGATGTTGCAGCTCGGTGAGCGGCTGGATCTGGGGTCGGCCTCCCCCGGTCGCAGTCCGGCTCTTCCTATTATTGGCCAGCTTGGCCTGCAAGAGAAAGGACGGCCTCTAAGTACAGTGTGTAGCCCTGATCTTGTGTGCACTGCCTCCCATGGTGGAATAGCCTGGCCAGTGTGTCGCCCTGATCTTGTGTGCACTGCCTCCCATGGTGGAATAGCCTGGCCAGTGTGTCGCCCTGATCTTGTGTGCACTGCCTCCCATGGTGGAATAGCCTGGCCAGTGTGTCGCCCTGATCTTGTGTGCACTGCCTCCCATGGTGGAATAGCTTGGCCAGTGTGTCGCCCTGATCTTGTGTGCACTGCCTCCCATGGTGGAATAGCTTGGCCAGTGTGTTAAGTGCAGAATGTGCAATTGATGTTCATGCCTGTCCCATAGCTGCTGGATGAGGGCTGGCCATTAGGACTTTCAGGTCCCTTTGCCCATAATGTGAGGTGCACATGCAAGGATGAGGAGGTCACTGGAAAGGGTACTCACCCTGACAATCCGAGTGAGGTCATTAAACTTTTTGCGGCATTGGACACCGGTCCTGGGGACCTCGCTGTTGGCTGACACCTTGCTGGCGACATGCCTCCAGGCTCTCCGGTAGGCGCGGACCGGCGCCTTCCTGCCATTATCCGGGTACAAAAGATGGCACCTCTTTTCCACACCACCAACCAGCACACTCAGATCAGGCTCTGAGAAGCGCTGCGCTCGTTCACGGGCCTTCTGCATGGCTTCAGGCGCTATTTGGGTCCAGCAGCAGTGTTCAGGCCTAGCTGGAGGGCACCACTATCCAGGGCGTGGCAGCAGACCAAGTCGACCCTTCCCCCTTAAGAGCTGGCCGGCGCCAGGGTGTCTGCTGTCAATCACGAGATGGCCGCACCTGCGCTGCGCCCGGCCTCGGCGCTCTCGCTCAGCACCTCCGGCTTAGCGCCTAAAGAGAGGCGTCCAGCGCCAGTTTTAGCGCTCGAGCAAACTCTTAGGGTGAAGCTAATGAATATCGGAGAAGTGGCCTCGATTTGGCGGCGGGCGCAAACTTTAGCGGCCGCCCGACTTTACCGCCCCAAAAGTGGCTACAATGAATTTCTAGGCCTGACATTCTGTGTAGTTTGATATGTCCTTGTGTTCAGGACTCATCAAACCTTTCTACTTTTCAGAAATCAGCTGACTGTTGTATCAGAGGATGCAACAGCCAGCCTGTGATCTCTACAATGGAGATGTCGGGGACTCCGGCTCCACAGCGGCTGAAGGCTGTAGGTAGAAACAAAGGTAAGTTAACATTTTCAACACTCTACACTCACCTCACATACTTACCAGTCCACACTTGCACCCATCACTCACCTCTACATTGCACTTTCAGACCCCTCCAACCCCCGCAGACCTCCTATTCACTTCCTACACTCCGGCGGGGTTTCACCAGGTCGGAAAGCCCGCACTTCAGGACAAAAAATGGGGATAATCCTATTTTCTGCCTGTTAACTATCTGTTAACAGGCAGTTAATAGGCTTTAATCCCTTCCTGCCTCCTGGCAAGAGGACACGGAGGTGGGACGGGGGCGGGTTTGCCACCCGCCCCCAAATTCTGCAACATTCCCGGCAGTCCCGCCTCCATACCCGCCTCCTCGGGGCTGAGAAAATTCAGCCCATTGTGTTTGGGAGGTTGCTGGTTCTTTTCTGACTGAATGGGGTACACGAAAAAAAGCAGAGACACATGCAGTCAGGTCCAGCAAAGGTTATGAGAACCTTACAATGCAGGGGAGTAGTTAGAAGTTACTTTGTTTAAGTTAAGCAAAACGACCCACTGATGTGACAAAGTATACCATGTTCATTATTACAAGGACAAGTTCTTTTGATTGAACTAAGTGAATCTGCTCATTGTTAAGTATGTGTATTGTATTGAACAATTAACACAAAGACTTAAACGTATAACTCAAACAGGTCTTTACTGGTTGGAGGTAGGGACTACACATAGGTCTTTACTTCATGCCCACAGGCGGGAACTGAGGGGGATCAGTACCCACAGTACTATTTATACCCCTATGGCCAGGAGTGGTACTGCGTATCACTACGCCCAACAAGTAGTGCAGTCCTGTCCATAGGTTCAAAGTAGCACACATATTACATACACAACATTCCTCCCTTCCTAGCTTTACAGTCATCTCCCCATTTAACATAACGTAACAACATATATACATATATAACTTCAGGTTTACATAACAGAATAACATAGATACATAGATAACTTCATGTCAAAACAGATCACAGATTCAGTCTCTGCGGAAAACAGTTCACAGATTCAATCTCTGTGGTGGAGTCGGTTCACGTTGCTGGAGTGACTCATTCAATAGTCCTTCCATGGATTTAACAGTTTGAACTTCCGAACTGAATTGGCTCCGTTCGGAGGGACCACGTGTGTGATCTGGTAGAGGTAATAATGGTTCAGATGGGTCATCTTCTGTTTCGACTTTTCCTTTTCTGCTTCTTGGAGACTCTCTGGGCTCCACTGTCAGCTGCCAGCTGCATGCGCAGTTCCTCCTTCTCTCCCTCCTTTTTCCGTAGTAGAGCCACCTTCTCCCGATGTTCCGTAGACTTTCGGTGCTCCTCCATGATTTCTGTATGGTGGGAGTCGAAGTTACAAGTTGGGCAGGACAGGACATAGTAATATTCGGTGTCGTCCTGATCTAGGCCAGCGAGAGGGTCTTCTATTTCCTCCATACCCAGCTGGGCGTTAGCCAGCTTTTGTTCCAAGTCCAGACATCTTTCCTGAAGAGACTTCTTCATGCGTACCTCTTCATCCAGCTTTTTCTGGGCTTTCAGCAAGTCGTTTACTAATGACCTCATTTGAGATTTTACTACTTCAACTTCTTTTGGAGATTGATTGATCGGACTATTCAATCCCTCTACCGGAGCAGCTGTTTCAGCGGTCTGTTGTTCTACGTTGACGTGAGTCAGCGTACTTTTGGCATCCAAGGGCTGCTCTGTTGCAGTCATCTCAGTCTGTGTTGCCACCTCAGCTCTTCCAATAACCTTTGAGAGCTCCGAACCCCTTTCGTTTGAATATTGAAGTTCGTGTTCAAGTTTTTTCCATTTCAGAGTCCTGTCCTTCAGCATATGCAAGAGTTGGCTGACCGTTAACTCCTCTGACATCAGACGTTTTGTGTGCTCCTGCTCCATTTTCTCCATCAGCTGCTTCTGTTGTCTTTCCAGATTCTCCAACTCTATATCAAAGAACTCTTTCGTTGCATTCAACTCTTGCTCAAAACGGCGAAGCATTTGTTCTAATTGCTGTTGTAGTTTGAAATGGAGTTGAGTTCGAGCCCGGTGTCCCTCAGAAATGGGCACATCAGTAGACTTGCCAGACTCAGAATCCACAGTTAAACTATGTTGTTGTTGCTCAGTGGAATTCTGTGCTGAAACTTTGTCTTTTGCACCTGAGTTGGGCTTACCATCATCCGTTCCAGAGTCTGGGCCGACTATCTTCACCGAGTTCTCACTCGTTATTGTTTGTAGGAAATGCCAGTCCATATTCATTTTCCTAATCCACTCCCGTCCTAGTAGTGGAGGACCTCCTTCAGATATCACATATAAGTCCATTATTTGACTGTCTTCGCCCTTGTGGACCACTGCAACCTCTATTTTCCCGATGGGGTACACTCTTTGCCCCGTGTATGTTTTCAATATAATCCCCGTATCCTGTAGGGGAATATGTTGGAATAACTTTCCGTAATCTTTCTTATTTATGACCGTCAATGCCGATCCAGTGTCCAATTCCAGTTTTACTTGGACTCCTTCTATCTGAAGAGTGACCCAAATTGTCTGGAGGTCTGCACCCTTACCAGCGTTGAGTACTCTTAAGCTAGCCAGTTCATTACAGCTTAAGCTAGCCAGTTCATTACTGCTAGCGTCTGAATCGGACTCCTGTTCGGCCACCTTGTGTACCTTTGCGTATTTCCCTTGCGGTGACTTCTTGTTGCTGGTCTTCTTCGCTGACCTGCATACTCTAGCTATATGTCCAAGCCTACCACAAGTTCTACATTCTTGGTTTTTAAACCAACACTGGTTCTGATCATGCGTTGTCTTTCCACAACGATAACATTTGCCAGAACTCACACCCAATTTGTGTGCACTGAGCTCCGGTGACCGTAGCTGCATTACTGCCGTGCCTCTCGCTGCGGCTTCGTGTGCTGCTGCCATAGTGACCGCCTTCTCAAGCGTCAGCTCATTCTCCTCGAGCAGTCGCTTTTGTGTATCCTGTTTAAATAAACCACACACAAATTTGTCTCGAAGTGCCTCTGTCAGTCCCGTTCCAAACTGACAATATTTCGCTAATTTACGCAATTCCAGCAAATATTCAGCATTGCTTTCATGCTGTAGCTGCCTTCTGTCATAAAATTTAAATCATTCCGCTAGCATCAGCGGCGTGGGGTTTAGATGATCTTTCAGGACAGTAACAATCTCATCGAACATCTTATCCGCCGGTTCATCTGGTGATAACAGGTGTTTCAATTGCCCGTATGTCTTCGCACCCATTAAATTTAATAATGTTAGTGCTTTATCAGCCTCACGAATTTTATTGGCCTTACAATAATTTTTAACTCGTTCAACATATATGGCCCAATCTTCGATGTCACTATCAAAGTTGCTAATATTCCCGTGTTTAGGCATTGTAGTACTTTATCAGATTTGCAATTTCTCAGATTTTTTTAAATTTTTTTACTGCTATCCAAGATGGCGGCTTCCCGCTCTTGCCGTCGTCCTCCGCCCACAAAATGGCGGTTTTCCCGCGCTTGGCGGTCTTCACCCGTCCCCCGACGCCGTCTCCCTTCAGCCCCGAGTGCGGCCCTTATCTCCGCCGTGATCGATGGCCCGCGCTTTTCACTGCGGCTCTCGCGCCTTCAGTGTCTGCCGACGCTGCGCCTTCCAGCCCGAGTGCGGCCCTTATCAGGGATTTCGATCGATCGCCCTTCTACCTCCGACTTCCCCCAGCCCTGTCTTTGCAGCCAACGCTGCTTGGCTTACCCACCACCGAGGTTGAAAAAGCTGCAGGATGTCTTCTGTCCTCCCGTTTTCAGTCGTTGATGGAGGCTTCAGGGTCCTAATGCCTGTCGCTTCCAGTGGGGTGGTGAGATTTGAAACCTCTCTTCAACGTCCTGTCTGTGGACGAAGCCGCCGTGGAATAACTGCCGCAGGGTAAGAACCTGACTCGTCGCCAGTGTTAAGTATGTGTATTGTATTGAACAATTAACACAAAGACTTAAACGTACAACTCAAACAGGTCTTTACTGGTTGGAGGTAGGGACTACACATAGGTCTTTACTTCATGCCCACAGGCGGGAACTGAGGGGGATCAGTACCCACAGTACTATTTATACCCCTATGGCCAGGAGTGGTACTGCGTATCACTACGCCCAACAAGTAGTGCAGTCCTGTCCATAGGTTCAAAGTAGCACACATATTACATACACAACATTCATAACTGTTGCACTGTATAAATAAAGCAGCCAAACAACTTGTAACTGGCCTTGTCATACCAAGTGTTTTGCTTGACAGCCTATGAAGAGATTCAAGAAGCAGACGTGTGAAAGACATAACCATCTCGCTCAGATCACAAGGGGATACTGTTGTTACACCCCTGGGTTACTCGATTGCATAGTTGGACATTGGTTACTTTGGGCACACGCCTAAATCTAAGACAGTCAGATTGATTATGGGAGTGATTGGCACCACTGTATCCGAGAGAATGTCTAAGGCATGACCCTAAACTTGTGCCGGAGGCAAAGGAGAGCCTGTCAGAATGCAGTTCTAAGAGTTACATTTAAAGTACATTAGCATAGCTAAAAATGCAAATGAAAAGATATAGTACAGAGATATTTTACAATCTTAAACAAGACTGAGTCTACCATCTATCACAACCTGCACACAGATTATATGTTTGAGCCAAAACAACAGGACATTCACTTTGTCCACAGCCTTCATTTGTGAAGACTGGCGTGAAGAATTTATTTACCTTATCAGATATTTTCTGCACTCTACACTTACATCTATCACTGACAGAACTCAAGCAATGTTTTTGATCTATTTTGTTCATATATGCAATCTGCCTCTCTCTCTAATTTCCTCTACAAATATTAATCATAGTGACTCTCAATTGGTACAGTTGGTTTTGTTTCCTTTTACCTTTTATAAAATTATGCCTGACTGATCATTTTGACTGTTATCTTGGTCTTTGTCCTTTTCTCCCGACAGCACCATCCTTCAAAGTGGATGCAAGAATCTTCTCTTTTATTCTATTTCTCTTTATAGTTCTAATTCTGACAATCCTCCCTGAAAGTAGCGATTTCCCTGGTTTTATACGATTTCTACTGGTTTCATATAACCTAGTGTGTATTTGTATGTGTATTTTATTCTAGTTACATCTGAAGCCGAGAACAGGAGAGACATTGTGTTTCTGATCGATGAATCAGATTATATTGGGAATTCAAATCTACCACTTGTCCGTGACTTTGTCGCTAGAATAATTGAGACCCTCGATATTGGAAGTGACAGAGTGCGAGTTGGGCTGGTACTGTACAGCAATACTGCAGAAATGGAGTTTTATCTAAACACCTACTCAAGAAAGGATGAACTTCTGTCTCTTCTGAGAACGCTCAGATTTAAAGGTGGCACGACACTTAACACTGGCAAAGCGCTGGACTTTGTCCTCAGATCCCACTTCACCAGATCTGCAGGCAGCAGGAGAGAGGAAGGTGTTCCCCAGTTTTTAGTGCTTATCACTGGTGGAAGATCTGGAGATGATATCAAACCACCTGCAGATGCATTGAAGCGAGCTGCAATAACAACCTTTACTGTTGGAGCCAGCAATGCAGACCCAGCACAGCTGAAAGAGATGGCTTTTCAACCCAGTTTGGCCTTCAATGTAAGGGATTTCTATTCTCTGTCAGACATACAGGAAAAAGTGATGACATCATTGCAAGGGCTACATGTTCCAAAACTAATTATTGAAGAGGCAACAGTACATATTGGAGAACCAGTAATTACCAGTACCAAAGGTATCTGAATTGTAATTATATTTTGTTCAAAGATCACTGCATTACTCTTAAGGTTGGAATACTTATAGAATATCTTTATTCTGTTGCAAGATATTTCATATCACTAATGCATCTCCATGGCCCTGGATACATTGTTTTTGATTTACAGGCTGGGCCAACATGGGTCAGGGAATGAGTATCAGGCAAAGTTTGAGAGTGGAAGGCCGAGGCTGTTGGTGGCAGTTTGGGAAATAAGATACCAACAGGTGTTATGATATCTCCTCCTTTTTGTACCTTTGTTAGGACCACTGTGGAAATTGGAGCAGGAAAACTGTCATCACTTCTGAAACTCAGGACATGTTTTTCTTTAACTAATCAGAAACCTCATATATGTGGTCAGTCATTAAACTCAAACATGACCCTTCGGACAGACAGACTCTAGAGATACAAAGGGTGTTATTTATTTTTAGAAGGATATCTCCCTGCTCTTATATTCTATGCCTCGGCTAATGAAGGCAAGTATCCCATATGCCTTTTTAACCACCTTATCCACCTGTTCTGCTGCCTTCAGGGATCTATGTACATGCAGACCAAGGTTCCTCTGATCCTCTGTCTTTCCTAGGGTCTTACCATTCATTGTGTATTCCCTTGCCTTGTTAGTCCCTCCAAAATGCATCACCTCACACTTTTCAGGGTTAAATTCCATTTGCCACTGTTCCGCCCATCTGACCAACCAATCTATATCGTCCTGCAGACTGAGGCTACCCTCCTCGCTATTTACCACCCCACCAATTTTCGTGTCATCTGCGAACTTACTGATCATACCTTTTACATTCACATCCAAATCATTAATGTAGACCACAAACAGCAAGGGACCCAGCACCGATCCCTGCAGTACCCAACTGGACAGAGGCGTCCAGTCACAAAAACAACCTTCGACCATCACCCTCTGCTTTCTGCCACTAAGCCAGTTTTGGATCCAATGTGCCAAGGCACCCTGGATCCCATGGCCTCTTACCTTCTTGACCAGTCTCCTATGTGGGACTTTATTGAAAGCCTTACTGAAATCCATGTATACCACATCCACTGCACTACCCTCCTCCACACACCTAGTCACCCCCTCGAAAAATTCAATCAAATTGGTCAGACATGATCTTCCCTTGACAAAGCCATGCTGACTATCCCTGATTAATCCTTGCCTCTCCAAGTGGAGGCTAATTCTGTCCCTCAGAATTTTTTCCAATAATTTCCCTACCACTGATGTTAGGCTCACTGGCCTGTAATTCCCTGGTTTATCCCTACTATCCTTCTTGAATAATGGTACTACGTTAGCTGTTCTCCAGTCCTCTGGCACATCCCCTGTGGCCAGAGAGGTTCTGAAAATGTGTGTCAGAGCCCCTGCAATCTCTTCCTTTGCCTCACACAGCAGCCTGGGATACATCTCGTAGGGCCTGGGGATTTATCCACTTTTAAGCCTGCTAAAACAGCTAGTACCTCCTCCCACTCGATGCTAATATGTTCAAGTACATCACAGTCCCCCTGCCCGATTTCTATGTCTACATCGTCCTTCTCCATAGTGAACACAGATGCAAAAAATTCATTTAAAACCCCACCTACATCTTCTGGCTCCACACACAGATTGCCACTTTGGTCCCCAATGGGCCCTACTCTTTCCCTAGATATCCTCTTGCCCTTAATATACTTATAAAACACCTTAGGATTTTCCTTTATTTTGCTCGCCAGTGTTATTTCATGGCCCCTCCTCGCTCTCCTAATTTCTTTTTTAAGTATCCCCCTGCACTTTTTATACTCCTCTAGGGCTTCCTCTGTCTTTAGTCCTTTGTATCTGCCAAAAGCCCCCCTTTTCTTCCTAATCCATTCTCGTATATCCCTTGACATCCAAGGTTCCCTGGGCTTGTTGGTCCCACCCTTGACCTTTACGGGAACATGTTGCTATTGTACTCTCTCAATTTCCTTTCTGAAAGACTCCCATTGCTCCGATGTGGATTTTCCTACAAGTAGCTGATCCCAGTCCACTTTGGCCAGATCCTGCCTTATCATATTAAAATCGGCCTTCCCCCAATTTAGAACATTTATTTCCGGTCCATCTCTGTCCTTTTCCATGACTACCTTAAATCTCACCGAATTATGGTCACTGTCACCAAAGTGCTCACCTACTAACACTTCTACCACTTGCCCGGCCACATTCCCTAGAATTAGGTCCAGTACCGCCCCCTCTCTTGTAGGATTTTCTACATGCTGGCTCAAAAAGCTCTCCTGGATGCACTTTAAGAATTCTGCACGCTCTAAGCCTTTCACACTCTGACTATCCCAGTTAATATTGGGGAAGTTGAAATCCCCCACTCTTATTACCCTATTATTTGCACATTTCTCTGAGATTTGCCTACATATCTGTTCCTCTATCTCCCCCTGACTGTTTGGGGGCCTATAGTACACTCCCAGCAAAGTGCTTGCCCCCTTTTTGTTTTTAAGTTCTACCCATATGGCCTCATTAGAGGAACCTGTTAATATATCATCCCTCCTTACAGCAGTAATTGACTCCTTAATTAATATTGCGACACTCCCTCCTCTTTTACCCCCCCTTCTGTCTCGCCTGAAGATTCTATACCCCGGAATATTGAGCTGCCAGTCTTGCCCCTCCCTCAACCATGTCTCCGTGATAGCAACAATATCATACTCCCATGTGTTCATCAACACCTTCAGTTCATCCACCTTATTCGCAAGACTCCTTGCATTAAAATAAATGCCATCCAGCCTTGCCCTACACCCTTGTGCCGTTACATATTTGCTCTGCCTTCTAAGCTGACTTGTTTTTTCCTCTATATTTGGCTGCACATCACCTCTTATTATAGCTCCACTCTGTATCCCATCACCCTGCCAAGTTAGTTTAAACCCCCCCCCAACAGTATTGGAAACCTCCCCACAAGGATATTTGTCCCGTTCTGGTTCAGGTGCAATCCGACCAACTTGTACAAGTCCCACCTTCCCCAGAAGCAGACCCAGTGATCCAGGAAACTAAAGCCCTCCCTCCTGCACCAACTCTTTAGCCACGCATTCATCTGCTCTATCCTCCTATTCCTATACTCACTAGCACGTGGCACCGGGAGTAATCCAGAGATTACAGCCTTTGAGGTCCTGCTCTTTAATCTGCTACCTAGCTCCCTAAATTCTTGCTGCAGGACCTCATCCCTCTTCCTACCCATGTCGTTGGTCCCAATGTGAACCACAACCTCTGACTGTTCACCCCCCCCTTCAGAATGCCCTGTAGCCGTTCAGTGACATCCTTGACCCTGGCACCAGGGAGGCAACAAACCATCCAGGAGTCACGTCTACGGCCACAGAAATGCCTATCTGTTCCCCTTACGATAGAATCCCCTACCACTATTGCTCTCCCACTCTTTTTCCTCCCTTTCTGAGCAGCAGAAGCACCCCCGGTGCCAGGAAGTTGGCTGCTGCTGCCTTCCCCTGGTAAGTCATCCCCCTCAACAGTATCCAAATCAGTATACCTGTTTGAGAGGGGGATGGCCACAGGGGTCCCCTGCACTACCTGCCTGCTTCTACTGCTCCGCCTGATGGTCACACATTTCCCTTCTGCCTGTGCAGCCTTTATCTGCGGTGTGACCAACTCACTAAACGTGTTATCCATGACCCTCTCAGCATCGCGAATGCTCCAAAACTCATCCATCCGTAGGAAAGACCAAGATTGCTGATGGGACAACCTACAAGCTGTTTTATGGGCCCTACGTGAAATGACAGAACTCAAACAATGTTTTTGATCTATTTTGCTCATATATGCAATCTGCCTCTCTTTCTAATTTCCTCTACAAATATTAATCGTAGTGACTCTCAATTGGTATCGTTTGTTTTGTTTCCTTTTATCTTTTATAAAATTATGCCTGACTGATCAATTTGACTGTTATCTTGGTCTTTGTCCTTTTCTCCTGACAGCACCATCCTTCAAAGTGGATGCAAGAATCTTCTCTTTTATTCTATTTCTCTTTATAGTTCTAATTCTGACAATCCTCCCTGGAAGTAGCGATTTCCCTGGTTTTATACGATTTCTACTGGTTTCATATAACCTAGTGTGTATTTGTATGTGTATTTTATTCTAGTTACATCTGAAGCCGAGAACAGGAGAGACATTGTGTTTCTGATCGATGAATCAGATTATATTGGGAATTCAAATCTACCACTTGTCCGTGACTTTGTCGCTAGAATAATTGAGACCCTCGATATTGGAAGTGACAGAGTGCGAGTTGGGCTGGTACTGTACAGCAATACTGCAGAAACGGAGTTTTATCTAAACACCTACTCAAGAAAGGATGAACTTCTGTCTCTTCTGAGAATGCTCAGATTTAAAGGCGGCACGACACTTAACACTGGCAAAGCGCTGGACTTTGTCCTCAGATCCCACTTCACCAGATCTGCAGGCAGCAGGAGAGAGGAAGGTGTTCCCCAGTTTTTAGTGCTTATCACTGGTGGAAGATCTGGAGATGATATCAAACCACCTGCAGATGCATTGAAGCAAGCTGCAATAACAACCTTTACTGTTGGAGCCAGCAATGCAGACCCAGCACAGCTGAAAGAGATGGCTTTTCAACCCAGTTTGGCCTTCAATGTAAGGGATTTCTATTCTCTGTCAGACATACAGGAAAAAGTGATGACATCATTGCAAGGGCTACATGTTCCAAAACTAATTATTGAAGAGGCAACAGTACATATTGGAGAACCAGTAATTACCAGTACCAAAGGTATCTGAATTGTAATTATATTTTGTTCAAAGATCACTGCATTACTCTTAAGGTTGGAATACTTATATAATATCTTTATTCTGTTGCAAGATATTTCATATCAATAATGCATCTCCATGGCCCTGGATACATTGTTTTTGATTTACAGGCTGGGCCAACATGGGTCAGGGAATGAGTATCAGGCAAAGTTTGAGAGTGGAAGGCCGAGGCTGTTGGTGGCAGTTTGGGAAATAAGATACCAACAGGTGTTATGATATCTCCTCCTTTTTGTACCTTTGTTAGGACCACTGTGGAAATTGGAGCAGGAAAACTGTCATCACTTCTGAAACTCAGGACATGTTTTTCTTTAACTAATCAGAAACCTCATATATGTGGTCAGTCATTAAACTCAAACATGACCCTTCGGACAGACAGACTCTAGAGATACAAAGGGTGTTATTTATTTTTAGAAGGATATCTCCCGTAGCTCTGCTTGCATGCCAATCATTGTGGATTCTGGGAAACTGGAATCAAAAGAGTGTGGGGAGCAAGTATCAGGCAAGATTGAGCCCCATCAAGAGAGTGGGGTCTGATGAACAAGAAGTAGGAAAGACCAAGACTGCTGGTAGGACACCCTACAAGCTGTTTTATGGACCCTCCGTGAAATGTGTTGGAACAATCTCAGCCTGTTTCCTAGTGAGCATGAGCCAATAGTACAAAACTGCTCCCAGTGAAGTAATGGTTGCAATCTCACAGAATGGTCACAGAGTCAGGGGAAAGTAATTGGGACCCTTCTGCTTGAGCCTCTGAAGATTGAGGTGACATTTGACTCAGTGAAGTTGCTATCTCTGAAGGACCAGCTTCCAGCTGTACCTTGTAGTTGCAAAAATTGCCAGTCCCTGAGAAAAAGCTCCCTCCTGTGCTGGCGTCAGAGGGGCCTGTTAAGGAAGACCTGAGAGACAGAGACAACTGGGCTAATGTTCAGCTGGAGAAACTGAATATTCCCAATTCAGTTTTGAAACACCTGAGCTACAGTGCTGTCAAATCCTTCTAGCAAGGAATTAATGGAAGTTGCCATAGCTGCCACTGCAGAAGCCATGCTTTCACTCTGAACTTCCTCCACAGACATTGCCTGGACTATCTTATTCTCCAGGGTGTTCTCCCTGGACTAGCAATCTTCCTGCATAGTGATGCAGTTGTGGGTAATGGTCTCCTCCAACTTTTCCACTTTCTCCATCACGTGAGGAAGCTGTCTCCACTGCCTGGACATGAGATCAAGGCTTCTTGACCATAGTTTGTGAATACCGGGCCCCTGAGATCTAAGTCACTAGGCTCCTCAGCTAAGGGCAGTCGCTTCGCCTCCCTCCCGGGAGACATGACTGGCTCCTCCTCTTCCCCTCCTTGCTCCTCCTGCTCACTCGTGTTCTGTGTATCACCCAATAATATAACCTGTCTATTGCTGTCTACATTCCATGATTGGATGTATCTGGGCTGGTGCTGGAATTAGTAAGCTGTCATGATGGAGCTGATGAAGATGTTGCATGAATGTTTGCTATGGGGACTTTAATGGCAGGGCCTGACTTACATGTGAGTCCTCGGTTTGCCGCCCACAGTTTGAGAGGCTGGCTGGCTGCGGGCGGGTAGGCCTGCGGATGCGAGGGGCCGGTGCGGCAGTGAGATCGTGGGGAGGTGGGTGGGAGCCGGGGCGTCGGCAGTTGTGGATCATGGGGGGGGTCGAAGTGTCGGCAGTCGGGATCGCGGGGGCGTCGAAGAGTCGGCAGTCGGGGATCGCGGGGGGGTTGAAGGGTCGGCAGTCGGGATCGTGGGGGTGTCGAAGGGTCGTCAGTCGGGGATCGCGGGGGGGTCGAAGGGTCGGCAGTCGGGGATCACGGGGGGGTCGATAGGTCGGCAGTCGGGGATCGTGGAGGAGTCGAAGGGTCGGCAGTCGGGGATCGCGGGGGGGTCGAAGGGTCGGCAGTCGGGGATCGGGGAGGGGGTCGGCAATCAAGGATCGTGGCGGGGTCCAAGGGTCGGCAGTCGGGAATTGTGGGGGGATCAGGGGGTTGGCAATGGAGGATCGGGGATCATGGGGGGTCAGCAGTGTAGGATCGGGGATCGCGGGAAGGGGGTCGACGGGTCGGCAGTGGAGGATCGGGGATCGCAGGAAGGGAGGGCGACGGGGGCGACGGCTGTGGAGAATCATAGAAGATAGGAGCAGGAGTAGGCCATTCAGCCCTTCGAGCCTGCTCCGCCATTCAATGAGATCATGGCTGATCATCCAAATTCAGTACCCTGTCCCTGCCTTCTCCCCATATCCCTTGATCCCTTTAACCTTAAGAAATATATCCAACTCTTTCTTGAATATATTTAATGAACTGGCCTCCACCGCCCTCTGTGGCAGAGAATTCCACAGGTTCACCACTCTCTGGGTGAAGAAATTCCTCCTCATTTCAGTCCTAAATGGCTTACCCCTTATCCTTAGAATATGACCCCTGGTTCTGGACTCCCCAGCCATCATAAACATCCTTCCTGCATCTAGTCTGTCCAGGCCTGACAGAATTTTATAAGTTTCGATGAGATCCCCTCTCAATCTTCTAAACTCCAGTGAGTATAAGCCCAATCGACACAATCTCTCCTCATAGGTCATTCCTGCCATCCCAGGTATCAGCTGGTGAATCTTCGCTGCACTCCTTCCATGGCAAGAACGTCCTTCCTCAGGTAAGGCGACCAAAACTGCACACAGTACTCAAGGTGCGGTCTCACCAAGGCCCTGTACAACTGTAGCAAGACATCCTTGTTCCTGTACCTGAACCCTCTTGCTACGAATGCCAACACTCGGCAGGGGGGGTTCAGCCGGGGATTTGTGGGGGCGGGGGGGAGGTGGTTGGAGGATTGGTGGGGGAGTGTGGCGTCGGCCAGGGATCGGGGATCGGCGGCGGGGGAGGGGGGGGTTGCGGTGAGAGGATTGGGGCCCGAAATTGGAGGATTGTGGCCGACCTCAGCTTCATCGGTAGGGGGGAAGGCCTCAAGGTGGGGGGGGGTCGGATGCCTCGTGGGGGGGTCTCCGATTGCGGGGATGGGCTAGGCAGGGATTCTGGATCCAGGAGGCAGGTAAAAAGCCACTTACCTCCTGGATCCAGCAGTCCCCGCCTCGCTTTAACTGCCGGGTTTCACGAATTGTGTGAAACCCATCCACACGTATTTAAAAACAAAATGGAGGTGAAAAAAGAGGTTTCCAGCCTCATTACAATATTTAACTTGACGTTCTGCTCCCTGGGAGCGGGTTGGTCGCCCGCCCCCCCGTGACCTGCCCCCGTTAAAACTGGAAGTGGGCGGGTTGGAAGCGGGATCAGGTCGGGAATCACATTTTTAACAATTTAACTGCCCCCCCACTCCTAGGAGGGTAAGAAAGGGAATGCTTTTAGGAGGTGGCCTCTCATTTGTGACTTAGAAGAAGTGACTGAGCAATGATAGGAGGCCTTACAATTCAGGGAATCGTCTGAAGGCAGCAACAACTCACTTTACCGTAGGCCATCCACATCATTACCAACCTACTCCTAGCAGCTATCCTCCAAACTGTCCATCTACCACTGCCTCCCAGTACGTCTGTCAAGGAGTTGAGCAGCTTCTTGGATGTAAAAGATATCATGTCACCACTCCTCCCCCACCGCCCCCCCCGCAGCACCCCCACGCCTCTATGGCACTTTTCTGCTGATTGTGGTCAACCTTTTATTTTGCAAGCAGAATTCGAATTGAATAAGGCAAACTGATTGACTCAACATTTAAGTTCACTCGGGTGTCTGCAGACATTACATCGTGAGAAAGTTTTCAGGTGCAGGCTCTGCATCAAGCTCTTAATCTGTCACACTAACACTACCACCCTTGGTCTCAGGGCATAGGATAAAGCATAATGGAATCATGAGGTAGGGGACTGTATGTGGGGTGGGGAGTTGTGAAATCCATTCTGAATACCTATTCATCCACTTATTAGGTTTCACTGTGAGGGCTTGGTGGGTATATAGGTGTGTCTTGCTTCTAGCAATCTCTATAGACGTGCATGGGTAGACATCATTTGACTTACCTTGGCCAACCTTGTGAGTTCATTAAATCATTTCCAGCATTCTTTTGCCATTCATGGTATCGTTGAGGTGGCGTTGACTGTCTGCCACCTCCCACCATACTCTCTGTATCACCCGCTTCAGAGTCCACTAATCAGGGATGATAAAAAGCCGATCCTTCCTTGTCCTTATCTCTAATTATAACACCTCCATGGTTTCGCCTGAAAATCTGGATGCGTTTATCACTGCAGATGCTCCTGATATTGCTTCTCCATTGCAAGCCTATTTCCACTTGCTCTCTCCCTCTAGTTCAACAACTTCTGCTCTTCTAATCTGCTGCAGGCTTTGAAACACTGCAGCTAAACCACACCAATCTCCAGCTCAGTGGCAGGGAACCAATCAAGAGCAGGAATGCAGTTGTAAACCCAAACTGCATTTGAAATGAGACTTCCTCCAGGAAAATGTTGTGGGTTCCCAGTGGTATCCCATGGGTGAACAGAAAACCTCCCCTAAACCTCCAGAAGGAAATTCAGGCCTAAGTGCCCAAAATGAGGAAGCATTCAATTTACATAGAAGATAGGAGCAGGAGTAGGCCATTTGGCCCTTCGAGCCTGCTCCGCCATTCAATGAGATCATGGCTGATCATCCAATTTCAGTACCCTGTCCCTGCCTTCTCCCCATATCCCTTGATCCCTTTAGCCTCAAGAAATATATCCAACTCTTTCTTGAATATATTTAATGAACTGGCCTCCGCCGCCCTCTGTGGCAGAGAATTCCACAGGTTCACCACTCTCTGGGTGAAGAAATTCCTCCTGATTTCAGTCCTAAATGGCTTACCCCTTATCCTTAGACTATGACCCCTGGTTCTGGACTCCCCGGCCATCAGAAACATCCTTCCTGCATCTAGTCTGTCCAGACCTGACAGAATTTTATAGGTTTCGATGAGATCCCCTCTCAATCTTCTAAACTCCAGTGAGTATAAGCCCAATTGACACAATCTCTCCTCATACGTCATTCCTGCCATCCCAGGTATCAGCCTGGTGAATCTTCACTGCACTCCCTCCAATGCAAGAACGTCCTTCCTCAGGTAAGGTGACCAAAACTGCACACAATACTCAAGGTGCGGTCTCACCAAGGCCCTGTACAACTGTAGCAAGACATCCTTGTTCCTGTACTCGAACCTTCTTGCTACGAAGGCCAACATACCATTTGCCTTCTTAACCGCCTGCTGCACCTGCATGCTTACCTTCAGTGACTGGTGCACAAGAACACCCAGGTCTCTTTGCACTTCCCCTTCTCTCAATCTATTGCCATTCAAATAATAATCTGCCTTCCTGTTTTTGCCACCAAAGTGGATAACCTCACATTTATCCACATTATAGTGCATTTGCCATGTTTCTGCCCAATCACCCAACCTGTCCAAATCGTACTGGAGTTTCACGACATCCTCCTCACAGCTTACCCTCCCACCCAGCTTTGTGTCATCTGCAAATTTGGAGATATTACATCCAATTCCCTCGTCCAGATCATTAATATATATTGTGAACAGCTGGGGTCCTAGGACCGATCCTTGCGGTACCCCACTAGTCACTGCCTGCCACTCGGAAAACGACCCGTTTATTCCAACTCTTTGCTTTCTGTCCGCCAACCAGTTCTCTATCCAAGTCAATACCTTGCCCCCAATCCCATATGCCTTAATTTTGCACGCTAATCTCTTATGTGGGACCTTATCGAAAGCCTTCTGAAAGTCCAAATACACCACTTCCACTGGTTCTCCCTTATCTATTTTACCAGTTACATCCTCAAAAAATTCCAGTAGATTAGTCAAGCATGATTTACCTTTTGTAAATCCATGTTGACTTTGTCCGATCCTGTCACTGCTTTCCAAGTGCTCTGCTATTACATCTTTTATAATAGACTCGAGCATTTTCCCCACTACCGATGTCAGGCTTACCGGTCTATAATTCCCTGCTTTTTCTCTACCACCTTTTTTGAATAGTGGGGTAACATTAGCTACCCTCCAATCCATGGTTTAAATCCCCCACCTCAATGAACACAAAATTCAAAGACAAAATGAATTGTACCTGTTAAAAAAATGCCCTTGAAATGCATTGCATTAAGTTTGTTGAACTCATATTGAGTAGATCTGTACAGGAAATGTTAATCACTCTTTAAAGGGAGAGCACAACAAGAGATAGATAGCAATGGATAATGACAAACTGAAATTTTAAATTTTCCCTTCCGGTGGTTACAACTATCCTAATTATATTTCCTCAAAGTACAGATTTATTTTCCATGAATTATTTCCATGTTTTGATTTTGTATATTAATGTTCAGTTTCTACAGCCAGAAAGAGAGATATTGTCTTCCTAATCGATGGTTCTCCTGGAATGGGGAGGTCATTTCGTCAAGTCCGTGAATTTCTGACGAAAGTAATTCAGGAGCTCGATATTGGGCCTGACAAAGATCAAGTTGCTGTGGTACAATACAGTTCTGGCCCAAGAGTTGAATTTGGCCTCAATAGTCATTCAACTAAAGATGAGGTGCTGAATGCAATAAAAAAGCTGAGCCTGAAAACAGGAAGACCCCTCAACACTGGTGCTGCACTGGACTATGTTACAAAGAATGTCTTCAGTCCATCTGCTGGGAGCAGAAGAGATGCTGGAGCTTCACAAATCCTGGTGCTCATCACTGCTGGGAAATCCAGAGATGATGTTGGACAGGCAGCAGATGCAGTGAAACAGGCTGGTATAGTGCCCATTGCTATTGGAGCCAAGAATGCAGATGCATTGGAGCTACAACAGATCGTATCTAATCCAGATTCTGTTTTGAAACTGAGCGACTTCCAGGAATTGCAAACTATTCAACAAGAGCTGCTATCTAAAGTTAGAGCAGTGTTTGTGATTGAGGAACCAACAGTTACCACCGAAGGTAAAAGCCTTTGCTAAACTGTGATTGTTTTAGCTTATTAAATTTATGTAAGAGAACACGAACTGAAGGAAAGTGACTGATATTGCAAGGGGAGGGTAACCAAGACTGACGATGCACAATCTGTAAATATGTTCTACTCAATGAATTCCTTGACTAAGTTCTAAGCTTGCAGCCAAAAGCCCCACCCAATATCAGACTGTTAATGCAAGGGCGTACAATACAAATTGGTAGTTCTTAGCCATTCTCTAACAAGTCACTGAGACCCTGCAACTATTTCACCTGTGTTGATGATAAACTAGCACATTGAGAATGTGTAGCAACTGCCATTTATATTTAGATGTAATAATGTAAAAATGTAGAAATGAGAAGGAGCCTTTCAGTTCCTCCTGCTCCATCATACATTTCAGCACCCAGACTGATCATTTTAAAATCTTCTTAACACCATTACCAACCCTTGCCTTTGTGTTAACATAGAAACATAGAAAAATATGAGCAGGAGTAGGCCATTCGGCCCTTCGAGCCTGCTCCACCATTCAATATGATCATGGCTGATCCTCTATCTCAATACCATATTCCCGCTCTCTCCCCATACCCCTTGATGCCTTTTGTGTCTAGAAATCTATCTATCTCCTTCTTAAATATATTCAGTGACTTGGCCTCCACAGCCTTCTGTGGGAGAAAATTCCACAGGTTCACCACCCTCTGAGTGAAGAAATTTCTCCTCATCTCAGTCCTAAATGTCCTACCCTGTATCCTGAGACTGTGATCCCTCATTCTAGACCCCCCAGCCAGGGGAAACATCCTCCCTGCATCCAGTCTGTCTAGTCCTGACAGAATTTTATATGTTTCAATGAGATCCCCTCTCATTCTTCTAAACACTAGTGAATACAGGCCTAGTTGACTCTGTTACGTCCGTGTATAATAAGAAACGGACTGCGGAGAACGGTACAACAGGTGTTTACTCAACGTGGCTCAAACTGCAACTGATCTGTACAGATTACTACTCAGTGTTATATACAGGTGTGGTCACTGCCGGTACTGCAGTATACATGAGCGGTAAAACATAGTCCCCCCCCTTAAAGGTATATACATTACAATTCCTCCCCTTTTAGATTAACAGTACCATAACACTCATTTAACAATTAACTATCAAACTAATTACAATTAACACTTTTAACATGCAACATTAGCTGAAAATAGTCTATATTTATATATTCAGTCTTTGGGGAGGCTTCCTGATCCTTTCTGGATAGCGCCTTTCCCGAGTGTCTTGCTCTTGGTGCGGAGGCGATTCTGGCCCATCATCGGTTGGTTCATCAGCTTCCGATGCTAATGTTTCTGGGGTAGATGCGACCTGTACGTCGGGTTCATCACCAGGTACGTATGGGCGAGGCATGGGGTTGACTTGTTCCTGTGACTCTAGGATCTGGTCAGCATGGCGTCTCACAGTGCTCTCCCCAACGTCCACTGTGTACATTAGTGGGCCCTGCCGTGTGCATATCGTTCCTGGTTGCCATTTTTCTGTTCGGTAGTCGCGGGCCAAGACTGGTTGCCCTACATTGAAGCTCCTTGTTGGCTTCTCATGGATGTGCTGGAATTGCTTACTCTCAACATCTCTTCGTACGTTTGGTCTGAGCAAATCCAGGCGAGATCTTAACCTTCGGTTAAAGAACATCATGGCTGGGGCCTGGTTGGTGACTGCATGTGTCGCATTTCGGTAGGCGAACAGGAAATTGTCCACCTTGTGCTGCAGCGGAATGTTGTCATTGTACATAGCCTTTATTGCCTTCTTAAAGGTTTGTACGAACCTCTCAGCCAATCCATTTGTGGCTGGATGATACGGGGTGGATGTGTAATGCCTTACCCCATTCATTTTCAAGAACCTCCGGAACTCTTCGGACACAAACTGTTGTCCGTTGTCAGAGCAAATCTGTCCTGGCAAGCCATTCCTGGCAAAAATGGTCCGTAGGACTGCAATAGTTTTCTCCGTGGTGGTGGAGGACATTTTGATGACCTCAGGCCATTTTGAGTGCGCATCCACGGCTATTAAAAACATTGAGTCCATGAATGGACCAGCAAAATCAATATGCACCCATTGCCATGGAGATGAGGGCCACTCCCATGGGTGTAGAGCGGCCTGTGGTGGTGCATTTTGGACTTTCTGGCATCCTGAGCAGCTCTTGGTCAGGTCCTCGATTTGTTTATCGATTCCCGGCCACCACACTTAAGCCCTGGCTAGGCTTTTCATTTTACCCCTCCCAGATGACCCTCATGAAGCTCATTGAGCACTCTATCCCTTAACTTGGGTGGAATTACCACTCGGGATCCACACATCAAGGTCCCCAGGCACACTGACAGCTGTTCTCTCCTTGTCGAGAATGCTGGCAACAGTGAGTCGCCATGTGCTGGCCATCCCTTCACCGTCAAATCATATACCTGAGACAGTGTCGGGTCATTTCGGGTTTCCTTTTCGATACAAACGTTAGTTACCGGTAGGTATTCAACTATAGTCGAATGGAATATTTTGACAGGATCCACTGCTGGTGCTTCCTCCGCAGTAGGCAGTGGCAGGTGTGATAGCCCATCAGCATTTCCATGCTGTTTCGTGCCCTTATATTAAATCTCATAGTGGTGCGCCCCTAGAAAAAGTGACCATCTTTGTAGTCATTGCGCAGTCATCACCGGAACGCCCTTCTTCGGATAAAAAATGGAGACAAGAGGCTGGTGATCAGTCAGCAAGGTGAATTTCTGCCCGTGCAGATAGTGATTGAACTTTTTCACTCCCCACACTAGTCTGAGTGCCTCCCTGTCAATCTGGGCGTTGTTACGCTCGGCTGAGGTTAGTGATCATGACGCAAAGGCTATTGGCCTCTCTGAGCCGTCCGAGAATTTGTGCGACAGCACCGCTCCAATGCCGTAGGGTGACGCATCACATGCCAACCGAATTGGTAATGCTGGGTTGTAATGGGCCAATACCTCTTTCGATGTGATTAGTGTTTTGCTCTTCTGGAAAGCTTGTCTACATTCGTCATTCCACTTCCATGGCACCCCAGTTTGCAGTAGGGTGTTCAGTGGGTGTAGTATTGTAGTCAAATTTGGCAAGAACTTATGGTAGTAGTTTATCAGCCCGAGGAATGACCTCGGTTGTGACAGATTTTCCGGTGCTGGAGCCTTGACTACTGCCTCAATCTTCTCTGGGGAATTATGTAACCCCTCCTTATCGATAACGTGGCCACAATACGAGATCTGTTTTCTAAAAAACTCGCATTTGGGGCGGTTAGCTCGGAGCCCATATTCCTGCAATCTAGTGAGCACCTGCTCCAGGTTGGCAAGCTGATCACTGTCATTTTCGCCCGTGACCAGGATGTCGTCCAAATAACACTGGGTCCCTGGGATCCCTTGCAGGACTTGTTCCATTGCCCTCTGCCAAATAGCCGGAGCTGATGCTACCCCGAATACCAGCCGGTTGTATTGGTAGAGACCTTTATGGGTGTTGATTGTGAGGTATTTTTTTGATGCTTCTTCTACCTCCATTTGCAGATACGCCTGGGCCAGATCAATCTTAGTGAAGCGTTTCCCTCCAGATAGCGAGGCGAAAATATCTTCAATCCGCGGAAGTGGATATTGTACGGTGTGAAGGACCGGGTTCACTGTTACCTTAAAGTCCCCACAGATGCGAACCTTCCTTGGTTCCCCAGGCGCGCTGCTCAACGACTTTTTCATCACAGGGACGATGGGTGTAGCCCACTCGCTCCAGTCTACCTTGGACAGTACACCTGAACGTTCCAGATTCTCCAGCTCTGCTTCGACGGCTGGGCGGATCGCATAAGGTACCGGTCTGGCCTTAAAAAATTTTGGGCTTGCGTTTTCTTCAATTTTAATCATCGCTGTCATGCCTTTTAGTGTTCCGAGTCCTTGCTGGAACACTTCTTTCGCGTCAGTTAGGAACTTTGACAGTCGCCCAGGTGTGACGTCGTCATCCTTTTTGTCAGCCACAGTCAGTGCCTGTATGGAATGCCAATCCAGTTGTATTTTTCGGATCCATTCACGTCCCAGTAATGGTGGTCCTCCATCTTGCAATACATACAGGTCTAGTTTTGGTGTTTCCTTACCGTTATATATAACGGTCACCCTTATTTTTCCTTTGGGGTAGACTTTTTGCCCCGTGTACGTCTTCAAAATAATTTTTGTGTCTCTCAAGGGTATGTGTGAGAATAGCCGCTCTTAGTCCCGTCGGTTTATGACTGTTAGAGCTGATCCTGTGTCCAATTCCATCTTTACCTGGACTCCTGCTATCTTGAGAGTGACCCAAATGGTTCGGTGATCCTCCGTTGTGATCACATTATGTAGTTTCAGACAACTCAGTTCCCTGTTTTCGGAGTCGTTTTCACTCTTTTGTTCATCTGAACTATTCTCCGTTATCTTATGTACCTTCTTGTACTTCCCTTTGGTCGGTTTCTTATTGCTGGTTTTCTTTCCCGACCTGCAGACTCGTGCTATGTGTCCTACTTTTCCACACTGTCTGCACACTTTGTCTTTGAACCAGCAATCATTCTGGTCATGTGTTGTTCTGCCGCAGCGAAAGCACTTCTCTGTTCCATATGACATTTTGTTTGTGCCATATTCTTGCGGTCTCTGTTGTATCTCTGCAGCGCCCCGTGCTGCTGCTTCATATGATACCGCAATGCTGAAAGCCTTTTCCAGCGTAAGGTCCTTTTCAGATAAAAGCCGTTTCTGGGTTCCTTCACTTTGAAGCCCACACACAAACTTGCCCCTTAAGGTTTCTGCCAGTCCCGCTCCAAACTGGCAGTGTTTTGATAGTTTGCGCAGTTCTGTTAAATAATCAGCATTGCTTTCATCCTTATGCTGGTTCCGTTTGTGAAACTTGAATCTTTCTGCTATCAGCAGCGGTGTGGGATTTAAATGTTCCTTTAGTATCGTTACTATGTCTTCAAAACTCTTTTCCATTGGCTTCGTTGTGGTTACTAGATTTCGTAATAACCCATATGTCTTTGCACCCATTAAATTTAACAATACCAACGCTTTCTTGTCATCTGACACCTCATTTGCCTTGCAGTACACCTCTATTCGTTTGACATATGTAGTCCAATCTTCGACTTCATTGTCAAATGCGGTGATACTGCCACTCTTCGGCATTTTGGGTGTGGTTTAAAATGGCATCTCCCAATGGCTTAAAATGCCGTCTCCCGCGCTTTCCTTCCTCCCCCGCTGCTGCCGACGCCGCTCCTGGTGGTTCTCGTGGCAATGGCGGCGCCCTGTAGGTTTCTGCGCGTCTCTCTCTCCCTCTCTCCGACGCTGCTCGGCCCCTGAACACCGGCTGCACCCTGTGCGCTCTGCCCTCTCTCTCCCCGTCGACGCTGCTCGGCCGTTTGCTGTGCCGCTCGGTCGGGCTCTAGCCCGCCGCCGTCCGGGAAGGGTCTGCGCACTACCTGTTGCCAGCCCGTTTCGCTGGACCACCTCGACTGGAAAGCCAAGCCTGGCTCTCGACAGCCTCCCCCGCAATTCTCGAGTCTCTGCTGGATGACTGGGCGGTTGCCCGTGGTCGACGCCCGAGTCTCTGGCCTTGACCTCCAATCCACTGATCTCCAGGAACGAATCCCCGGGAGGTGATGCAGAGTTGCAGGTAGGTTTGAAACTGCCTCGTCGCCAATGTTACGTCCGTGTATAGTAAGAAACGGAATGCGGAGAAAGATACAACAGGTGTTTTCTCAACGTGGCTCAAACTGCAACTGATCTGTACAGATTACTACTCAGTGTTATATACAGGTGTGGTCACTGCCGGTACTGCAGTATACATGAGCTGTTAAACATAGTCCCCCCCTTAAAGGTATATGCATTACAGACTCAATCTCTCCTCATACGACAGTCCTGCCATCCCAGGAATCAGTCTGGTGAACCTTCGCTGCACTCCCTCTATGGCAAGTGTATCCTTTCTTAAGTAAGGAGACCAAAACTGCACACAGTGCTCCAGGTGTGGTCTCACCAAGGCCCTGTATAACTGTAGCAAGACATCCTTGCTCCTGTACTCAAATCCTCTTGCAATGAAGGCCAACATACCATTTGCCTTCCTAACTGCCTGCTGCACCTGCATGTTTGCTTTCGGTGACTGGTGTACAAGGACACCCAGGTCCCTTTGCACATCAACATTTCCCAAATCTATCACCATTTAAATAATACTCTGCCTTTCTGTTTTTTCTACCGAAGTGGATAACTTCATATTTATCCACGTTATACTGCATTTGCCATGTATTTGCCCACTCACTCAACTTGTCTAAATCGCCTTGAAGCCTCTTTGCATTCTCCTCACAACTCACAATCCCACCTAGTTTTGTGTCATCAGCAAACTTGGAAATATTACATTTGGTTCCCTCATCCAAATCATTGATATATATTGTGAATAGCTGGGGCCCAAGCACTTATCCCTGCAGTACCCTACTAGTCACCGCCTGCCACCCCGAAAAAGACCCATTTATTCCTACTCTCTGTTTCCTGTCTGTTAACCAATTTTCAATCCATGCCAGTATATTACCCCCATCACATGTGCTTTAATTTTGCACACTAACCTCTTATGTGGGACTTTATCAAAGGCCTTCTGAAAATCCAAATATACCACATCCACTGGTTCTCCCTATCTATTCTACCAGTTGCATCCTCAAAAAACTCCAGTAGGTTTGTCAAACACGATTTCCCTTTCATAAATCCATGTTGACTTTGTCTAATCCCGTTGATATGTTCTAAATGTCCTGCTATCACATCCTTAATAATAGACTCTAGATTGATTTTCCTTAAGAAAAAGTACATGCTGTAGTGGACACCACTTGGCTTGCTTCAGGTAGAGTAAGAGCGACACCACAAGATTCTGGAATAAAGCTACCAATCAGCGAGTGTCTGGTAATCAGAGGGCAAGAGTAGGAGGCAGCTTAACCTGGGCCGGTTACAGGCCACACTGCAATCTATAAAGCAGAGCTGAGTGTAGCATCCAAAAATCCACTCTCACCAACGCTATTGAGATGTAACCATTGTTATGCATTTCTGGGGAATTATAACCATAGTAGCACCAAATGAATTGCTTATGCTTAAGCTAGCCTTTTAAATTTATGCCAGGAGCACAAAGATTACTATAATTGAACCTACATCTGCATTTTAACAGTTCTCATCAATCAAGATGTTTGCATAGAATACCAGGGTGAAGTTTCAAGCACCATTTCTCCTGTCAGATAAGTGCTGCTTGGAACTCTGCCCCTTGCATGTAGAAATTCAAATGCTGACTTAACTATGTTGATGGGGTTAGATGATAAAGATTGGGAGGAGGCTCATGTGGAGCATAAACACCGGCATGGACCTATTGGGTCAAATGGCCTGTTTCAGTTTTGTGTTGCCAACAACACTTTATAATCTGTTCCCTATGCCCAAGTCCAAATAATCTAGACAACAAAAGTAGACCCAACACCAACCCCTGGGGTACTTGCAACCTTTCTCCAATCTGAGCAACAGCCATTAACTATAACCTTTATTTCTTGTCCATCAGCTAACTTTCTATCCATGCTGCTACATTACCTCTTACACTAAATTTTTGTAGTAAGTCTCCTGTAAGACAAGCTATTGGATGCATTATATTTACTGTATTATCTTTATGTATACAATCAGCCACTTTGTCAAACTTTGTCAAATATGACTTGCCTGAACAAATCCATGCTAGCTGTCCTTGATTAGACCATGCATTACTAAATGTTAACTAATTTGATCTTGAATTATGTATTCTAAAAGGTTTCCATAACCAATACTTCACTGAACCTAACTATGTTGTGGTTACTATTTCTCAATTGTTCTACTCTCACATCAGTTAATTTCCCCACTTCATTTCCCAGAATTAAATCAAAAAAATGCTTCTTTCCTTGTTGGACTAGAAATCTACCAACCTAGGAAGCAGTTTTGGATTCATTCTAAACTATTCCTCACTTTGACAACATGCATTATCTTTATTCAAATTTTTGTAGTAAAATGTCCCAAGACGCTTCACAGGAGTATTATCAGACAAAATTTGACACCAAGCCACATAAAGACATAAGGTTAACTCTGTTTCTCTCTCCACAGATGCTGCCTGACCTGCTGAGTATTTCCAGCATTTTCTGTTTTTATTTCAGATTTCCAGCATCTGCAGTATTTTGCTTTTGTAAGGACATATTAGGACAGCTAACCAAAAGCTTGGTCAAAGAGGTAGGGTTTAAGGAGCATCTTAAAGGAGGAAAGAGAGGTAGAGAGATGGAAAGGTTTAGGCAGGGAATTCCAGAGCTTAGGACAGCTGAAGCCACTGCCGCCAATGGTGAGGCAAAGGAAATCAGGCATGCACAAGAGACCAGAATTGGAGTAACACGAAGTTCTCAGAGGGTTGTAGGGCTGGAGGAGGTTACAGAGATAGGGAATGTTTGTCAAATAAATGGAGAATGCTGTATTGGAATTATACCCATTTTTTCCGATTAATTATGTCCATTTTGATGTCCATTACATGGCCATAACCAATTGAAAAATCTATGGTAATGTATCATAGTTCACTGCCTAACAGGGACTGTGATGTGAGGAAGTTGTTCTTTGTGCATGTGTTGAAATATATGCCATATTCATCTTTGTATTCATACTTTCCCCTTAGTTCACTGCTGTGCTGTACTAAATAGATCCATTTATTTCATATTCATATTAGGGCTAGAAATTGGTTCATGCCAGAATTCGGGTGCAAACCCAGCGGTGGTAACAACTGCCGCACCAAAACTGATACATAAGAGGACCCCGCAAAATCGTTCCTCTTGCTTCATCAGGATGTGACCGAAGTGCTGGGAGCGCGAGTCGCGCCTCAAGATGCAGTGTGTGCCAGTCATGAAAAGGAGGAAAGTCAGTCGGCAGAAATGTCGGCACAGTGCCTATGGAAACTCCAGGGGGGTGAGGAGGAGATTGGGAGGGGGCGAGCAGTTGCCAGTAATGTCCCGCAGTTTCAGTGTGAAGCCCGGAAGAGCACTCCTGCTCCTCCTGGCTTCACATTCAGGTACTTACCTTTATAGTGGCAGCCTTAAGAACCGCTGGTTTGGCTGCTTTAAAACCGAGGAAACTGACCGCAGCATGCTCGCCACATACTTTAGGCAGTCGCGAGCCAGTTTCCCAAAGGAGCCTGAAATGGACACTAGACCATCCATTTGCCAGGCAATGGGTCTAAGCTTAGTTTCAGGAGGGTACTCTGGACAACTGCGGGCTATCCTAATCAATTTGGCATGCAGCTCTCTCTGGTCTACGCCACACGCCATATTGGGCTCTTCAACATCCTTTTTTCACCCAAAAATTGGCATTGCAAGATCCACTTTATCAACCTATGTATTGTAGATACCTGTAGCTATAAGGGAGTCTATGGTCCAGTTTTCTATAGGTTGTAGATATTTTTTAGGTCTAGCCTAACTTGAGGCACCTTTTCTTTGCCATTAATGGACCTGGAGGCTTGAGAAGCACAGAGGAAACATTTAAGATTAAAGTCTTCATTTGTTGTAGAATTTAGGAAATTGTGTAAAAACCGATTACACTGATTCCTGCCGGCGAGAGCAGATTTACCAGGTGTTATATAATTTCTAAATATTTTATATGACCTGATGTGTATCTTTTCTTGCAGTTTTAACAAAAGAAATGAGCGAGAGAGATATCGTGTTCCTTATTGATGGATCGGATAATGTTGGAAACACAAATTTACCTTTTGTCCGTGACTTTATCATAAGAATAATTCAGAACTTGGCCATTGGACATGACAAGGTGCGAGTAGGTCTGGCACAGTACAGCGATGACACAGAAGCTGAGTTCTATCTAAACACTTATTCATCAGAAGCTGAACTTCTATCTCATGTCAGGAGCCTTAGCCTGAGAGGTGGGACAACAGTCAACACTGGCGCAGCGCTGGACTTTGCCATTAAATACTATTTTACTAGTTCTGCAGGAAGTCGAATAAAGGAAGATGTTCCTCAGTTTTTGGTGCTTGTTACTGGTGGAAGGTCCAGCGATGATGTAAAACCACCAGCAGATGCACTGAAGCGAGCTGCTGTAATGACCTTCGCTGTAGGTGTCAAGAATGTAGATCCAGCACAGCTAGAAGAGATTGCCATTGACCCAAGTTTGATCTTCAGTATAAACGAATTCCGTTCATTGCCAGATACACAGAATCAGATGATAATACTGTTAACAATGCTGACTGTTCCAACAGTTATTGAAGAACCGATAAGAAATATTGAAGAGGAAATGGTTACCACGACAGAAGGTACCTGAATTGTGTTTATTACTTTTTGCAGATATTACTGCAATACTAGTAGAGTTAGCATATTTATAATGGATTATCATTCTCCTGTCCAATATTTCAATGCACAAAAATAGTTATTACTAGAGGAGCTCCTGTGGCATTGCTCATGACTGTGAGTCAGGAGCACAGTTGAAGAACTCTTGGCTGGATCCCGGGATATAAATTGAACTTTTTTTTTATTCACTGGATGTAGGCATCGCTAGCAAGGCCATCATTTATTGCCCATCCCTAATTACACTTGAGAAGGTGGTGGTGAGCCGCCTTCTTGAACCGCTGCAGTCCGTGTGGTGAAGGTACTCCCACAGTGCTGTTAGGGAGGGAGTTCCAGGATTTTGACCCAACGATGATGAAGTAACGGTGATATACTTCCAAGTCAGGATGATGTGTGACTTGGAGGTGCTGGTGTTCCCATGCGCCTGCTGCCCTTGTCCTTCTAGGTGATAGAGTTCGCGGGTTTGGGAAGTGCTGTCCTGCTTTGTTCTGGATGGTGTTGAGCTTCTTGAGTGTTGTTGGAGCAGCACTCATCCAGGGAAGTGGAGAGTATTCCATCACACTCCTTACTTGTGCCTTGTAAATGGCGGAAAGGCTTTGGGGAGTCTGGAGGTGAGTCACTTGCCGCAGAATACCCAGCCTCTGACCTGCTCTTGTAGCCACAGTATTTATGTGGCTGGTCCAGTTAAGTTTCTGGTCTGTGGTGACCTCCAGGATGTTGATGGTAGGGGATTCAACGATGGTAATTCTGTCGAATTTCATGGGGTGGTGGTTAGACTTTCTCTTGTTGCAGGTGGTCATTGCTTGGCACTTTTGAAATAGATAAGCTGAAATGGCCAATTGCCAGGCTGGCACTTAGTCATGGGGTCATAGAGTTATACAACACAGAAAGAGGCCCTTCGGCCCTTCGTGTCCGCGCTGGCCATCAAGCCCTGTCTATTTTAATCCCATTTTCCAGCACTTGGTCCATAGCCTTGTATGCTATAGCATTTCAAGTGCTCATCTAAATGCTTCTTGAATGTTGTGAGGGTTCCTGCCTCCACCACCCTTTCAGGCAGTGAGTTCCAGATTCCAACCACCCTCTGGTTGAAAAAGTTTTTCCTCAAATCCCCTCTGAAGCTCCTGCCCCTTACCTTGAAACTATGCCCCCTGGTTATTGACCCCTCTATTAAGGGGAAAAGTTCCTTTCTATCTATCCTATCTATGCCCCTCATAATTTTGTACACCTCAATCAGGTCCCCCCTCAGCCTTCTCTGCTCCAAGGAAAACAACCCCAGCTTGTCCAGTCTCTCCTCATAGCTGAAGCGCTCCAGCCCAGGTAACATCCTGGTGAATCTCCTCTGCACCCTCTCCAATGCAATCACATCCTTCCTATAGTGTGGCGACCAGAACTGCACACAGTATTCCAGCTGTGGCCTAACTAGCATTTCGTACAGCTCCATCATAACCTCCCTGCTCTTATTTTCTATGCCTCGGCTAATGAAGGCAAGTTCCCATATGCCTTTTTAACCACCTTATCTACCTGTCCTGCTGCCTTCAGGGATCTATGTGCATGCACACCAAGGTTCTTCTGATCCTCTGTCCTTCCTAGGGTCCTACCATTCATTGTGTATTCCCTTGCCTTGTTAGTCCCTCCAAAATGCATCACCACTTCATTGAGCTCTGAGGATGAACATATATCAGAAGGACGAAAAGGCCCTTTGGTTTATCAATTATGAAACCAAGAACTTGGCCGTCCACATAGCTGCACTGTATTGTGAGCCTTAAAAACTGTACATTTTTACCTTTCACATCATATTCCTTATTGTATCTTAATTTAAAAGTTAAGTATTTAGATGGTTTTTGTTTACATTTATGTTCAATTTCTACAGCCAGGAAGAGAGATATTGTCTTCCTAATTGATGGCTCTCCTGGAATGGGGAGGTCATTTCCTCTAGTCCGTGCATTTCTTATTAAAGTAATTCAGGAGCTCGATATTGGACCTGACAAAGATCAAGTTGCTGTGGTACAATACAGTGCTGACTCAAAAGTTGAATTTGGCCTCAATATTCATTCAACTAAAGATGAGGTGTTGAATGCAATAAAAAAGCTGAAACTGAAAACAGGAAGACTCCTCAACACTGGTGCTGCACTGGACTATGTCACAAAGAACGTCTTCAGTCCATCTGCTGGGAGCAGAAGAGATGCTGGAGCTTCACAAATCCTGGTGCTCATCACTGCTGGGAAATCCAAAGATGATGTTGGACAGGCAGCAGAGACAGTGAAACAGGCTGGTATAGTGCCCATTGTCATCGGAGCCAAGAGTGCAGACCCATCAGAGCTACAACAGATCGTATATGAACACAATTTTGTTTTGAAACTGAAAGATTTCCGGGAATTGCCAAGCATTCAGAAGGAGCTGATATCTAAAGTTAAAACCGTGTTTATTATTGAGGAAATAACTGCTGTTAATACTGAAGGTAAAGGGCTTTGACCATTTGTGATTGTTCTATGTTATCAATTTATTCAGCAATGCAAATGCAAAATAAAGTTACCAAAAACTTGAACTATGAGATCATAGAATCATAGAAACTTACAGCACAGAAGGAGGCCATTCGGCCCGTCGTGCCTGTGTTGGCTCTTTGAAAGAGCAGTCGTGCTCAGTCCCACATCCCCGCTTTTTGTCCGTAACCCAGTCAGTTCCTCATCCTCAAGTACCCGTCCAACTCCCTTTTCAAATTATTTATGGAATCAGCTTCCACCACCTTTTCAGGTACAGCGTCCCAGATCCTGACAACACTGAGTGAAAGAATTTCCCCTCATCTCCCCTCTAGATCTTTTGTCAATGATTTTAAATCTATGACCTCTGATTGTTGACCCAGTCGCCAGAGGGAATAATTTTTCTCTCTCTACTCTATCAAAACCTCTAATCATCGTGAATACATCTATTAGGCCACTGCTTAACCTTGTCTGTTCCAAGGAGAACAGTCTTAACTCTTCTAACTTCTCCTCATAAGTGAAGTCCCTCATCCCTGGTAACATCCTGGTAAACCTCCTCTGTACGCTTTCTAAGGCCTTTACGTCTTTCCTGAAGTGTGGTGCCCAGAATTGTCCACAATAATTCAGCTGAGGCCTAACCAGTGATTTATAAAGTTCCAGCGTGATCTCTGCTTTTATATTCTATTCCTCTATTTATACACCCAAGTAACCCATGTGTTTTTTAACCATCTTATCAACTTGCCCTACCACCTTTAAGGATTTGTGTATATGGACACCAAGGTCTCTCTGCTCATCATTTACAAAATCATGCTATTTATAAGATACTGGCCTAGAAATTGAGTTAGTGCCGGAGCTAAGTCGCGCTGGTCGGGCCCAAAATTCAATAATTCTGCGCCCAAACGGCTGCCGGCGCTGCTGAGAGGTGTTTGCGCCTGAAAACTGGCGCTACGTGCTGAATATCGGCGCTATTCCGGCGCTGCGGCGCCCGCTGCGGTGCGGCAGGTTCGGGAAGTGCAGGCCTCCTCCTTCCCTTAAGGAGGAGCTGCCTGCACCCGGCCGCGGCCCGCGAAAATCGTTCTAAAAATGAGCCCGGCACCTCGGACAAGTGCCGGGCTTGCTTCTGTTCCGGGGGGGGGGGCGGGGGGAAGTCCGGGGAGGGAGCTGCGGCCAGGCGGCCGGCGGGAAAGCGGCCGGCCGCCGCGGGGCCTTTAATGCGCCGGCGCAAAGTCAGGTAAGACTCTGTTGCCAGAGTCTTAGTTGCGGCTGCCACGGGCGAGGCGGCCGCAACTGAATTTCGGCGCTGGGGCCCGTCGCCATGGCAACCGGGACGCTGCGCACACCGATGACGTCATCGGTGCCGGCGCAGCGCTACCGGTCTAGCGCGGCGGAAGGGCCCCAGGCAATTTCGGCGCCGGCGCCAATTGCAGCGCTAGGCCCTCTAGCGCCGCAAAAGCGGCGCTAAGGCAACTCAATTTCTAGGCCACTGTCTTTCCATTTTAGTCCTCCCAAAGTGCATCACTTCATATTTCTCCACATTGAACTACATCTGCCATGCTTCTGCCCATTTGACCATCCTGTCTATGTCATCCTGAAGTTTACAACTATCCTCATCACTATCTATTACTTTGCCAATTTTGTATCATCTGCAAACTTTATAATGCTGCTCCCTACACCCGAGTCTAGGTTGTTTATAAAAACTGTAATTCAGCCTGCCCAGCCAGTGGTTCAAGAAGAGGGAGAGGAGGAGAGAAGAGGAAGAGGAGGAGGAAGAGGAGGAGGAAGAGGAAGAGGAAGAGGAAGAGGAGGAGGAAGAGGAAGAGGAAGAGGAGGCGGAGGAGAAGGAGGAGGAGGAGGAGCGTCACTTGATTTCACACTCGCACCCACCAGCTCAGATACTGACACTCTGCGTACATTAGAGGATAGGTTAGATGCTGGATCTGCATGTGGTGAGACACCGTGCATGAGTGGCCTGCAGCCAGGTTGGGGGAAAGGGTAGCTCAGGGCCAGTTCACCGGAGGGCAAGGTCGCACATGAGTTCTGCTGCATAGGACTCAGATGAAGAGCTTGATGGGGTGAGCTACAGAAAAAGGCTGATGGGTATGCACAGCGAAATGTTTGGTGCATTGGCAGGCCTGCCAGAAAGCCTGAATGCAATTTCAAGGAGCATGGAGGAGTTCAGCTCCAGGATTTGCACAGGGCATTGGGCAGAGCTTGGAGCCCATTCTTTCCAGGGTGGAAGAGGTGAGCAGATCCAGCAGCGCACTTGTGGACCCAACCATCACCTGATGGCCGAAGTCTCCGCTTCCATTGCAGCACAGCAGAAGCCACCCAACAGCTGAGTGCTGCAAGGGAAGCTCAGACAGAAATCATGCAAGCTCAGCTTGCTGCCCTGGGTGTCACAACAGTCCAGCAGTCTGTACTCCATCAGATTACTAGGATTGCTGAGGCGTTGTCCCTGGGGAGTGGCAGTGGATCCATGGAGCACGAGCCTGCTGTCATCTCTCAGGATGATAGCATTCGTCCTCCCACCACTGCCACTCCGTCATTGCACTTGCTGTTGCCTTTCTGCCAGCCAGCCCAGACTACTGCCACCCATGCCAAGGAGGTGCAGTCCGAAGCCAGGCCTACTAGGTCCAGAGCTCCTCGAGGTCATTTTGCAAGGCCATCTGCATTCTCCCCCACTGAAAGTCAGCAGCCTTCCACCAGCCATGCTGCAGTCACTGGGGTAGCACTGCGTAGGAGCACTAGGATAGCCAAAGGCACACGCATAACAGTCACTAAGGGAATGCACAAGGATGATTAGTTGATTTTTTTATGTAATATTGGATGGATACATGGTTAAAGTTTGATTGGAATGTTTGCTTAGTGTTGGCTTTTATTTCAGCATTGTGGCCAAGAGGATGTTATAATGGTCATTAACAGGGGGAAGGTAATGTGTGGGACTAATCTTGAATGGAGAATTGGGGTTGCATTCAGTCGTACTGCAGGTGGATGATTCGCTCCCGGACATCTTGGCCAGAAGCAGGCTGTCTGGGTTGCCTCCTTCTTTCCGCTTCTTCCACCTCCTCTTCCGCTTCCCCATCTTTTGCCTCCTCCTCTTCTTCCGCCTCCCTCTCTTCCTCCTGCTCCTGCTCCTGAGCTGGTAGCTGTATCCCATGGCTCTGACCTCATGATGGCCAGGTTGTGGAGGATACAGCAGACCACGACGAATCTGGACACACGCTCTGGTGAGTACTGTAAGGCTCCTACAGAGAGGTCCAGGCAGCAGCACCCCAATGGTCAGCTCTATGATGTTTCGTGTGATAGCATGGCTCTCATTGTACACATGCTGGCCATGTGTGGTTAGGTTGTGGAGCGGAGTCATGGTCCAGGTGGTCAAGGGATAGCCCTTGTTGCCCAGTAGCCACCCTCTGGATTGTCTTGGTGGCTCAAAGACTGAGGGAACAAGGGACTGCTGCAAAATAAAAGCATCATGACTGCTTCCAGGATACTGGGCATTCACCATCATGATGTGCTGAGCATGGTCGCACACCAACTGCACATTCAGCGAGGGGTACATCTCAGCATTTATATACGGTGCCCACAAAGCCACGTGCATGCAGTCGATGGCGCCCTGCACCATGGGGAAGCCCACTGTCCTGGCAAAGCCACGTGCATGCTCCGCCTGCTTCTCTCTGTTCACAGAGAAGACAATGAAGTCCCCTTCCCTGGCATAAAGAGCGTCTGTCACCTCTCTTATGCAGCAGTGGACAGTGAACTGGAAGATGTTAGAGATGTCACCTGCTCCAGGCTGGAATGATCCGGACGCAAAGAAATTCAGGTCCACGGTCACCTTCACATCCATTGGCAGCGCTGTCTTTGCCCTGGAGTGAGGCTGCAGGTCTGGTTGCCGGAGGTGGCAGAGTTCTGTAAGCACCTCCTTCATAAGGCACAGATGCCTCACACACTGCTCCTGGCTCAGGCTGAGGTAAGAGAATTGCTCTCGGGTGACCTGAGGTGGGTAAGGTCTCCTGCTGAGAGCCCTTCTCCCCCTCCTCCACCTCCCTCTGTGAGCAGCTTGTCCTCTTCTTTGCTGCCTCTGCTCCACCTCTCTGTCATGCTGCAGGCCAAGGGAGATGACAACTAAAGCGCCCATGACTGGGAGCAAGTGGTCTGACCAGGACCCTCGAAGTCAGAACCAAGGCCTTCTCCACTTGCAGCACCACTCCCTGTCATCTCACCAACTTTAAACAACTCTAGAAAGCTGCAAACACTTCCACAAACTTAAGACAGAGACAGTAGAAATTAAAAAGCAAGCCACCTGAAAGTTGTTGATGATCTCTTTAAGTATCACTGGTGGGGGTCCTTCCTGCTGCAGAACACATGTTCAGCTCTTCGAGGTTTATTTTAACCTTCATTTCCTTTGTCATCCAGGGTGCATTAGCTTTGGATGCTCTATGTTAGATCCGTGGTTCAGTGGATAAATAATCACACGGATGCTGTACATTAACAAATAACAGGTCTTTACTGGAGGAGGGTAATCTCTAGACTGGGGTACAGAGGCATGCGCACAGCTTATATACCGGTGTGGTCACTGCCGGTACTACGGTATACAGGAGCTGTAAAAAGTAGTTCTGACTTAAAGGCACATACACTACAATTCCTCCCCTTTTAGATTAATAATACCCCCTTAATATTCAAATAACAATTACATTTTTACAAGTACACTAAATAACAAAAGTCCATTTATAGATTCAGTCTTTGGGGCGGCTTCCTGACCCTTTCGGGATAGCGCCTTTCCAGAGGTTCTTGTTCTTGGTGCAGAGGTGATTCTGACCCTTTTTCATCAGGTAGTTCATCGGGTTCCACTGCTACTGGGTCTGACGTAGATGCTACCGTTATGTCGGGTTCATCCCCAGGTACTCGAGACATGGGGTTGACGCGTTCCTGTGATGCTAAGATCTGATCGACGTGGCGTCTAACAATGTTCTCCCCGACATCCACTGTGTACATTAATGGCCCCTGCCTTGTACATATCGTTCCGGGTTGCCACTTCTCTGTTCGATAGTCACAGGCCAAGACTGGTTGCCCTACATTGAAGCTCCTTGTCGGCTTCTCATTGATGTGCTGGAATTGTTTGTCCTCAACATTTCTTCGCACATTTGGTCTGAGCAAGTCCAGACGAGATCTCAACCTTCGGTTAAAGAACATCATGGCCGGGGTCTGGTTGGTAACTGCATGTGTCGCGTTTCAGTAGGCTAATAAGAAATTGTCCATCTTATGCTGTAGTGGAATTTCCTCGTCGCACATGGCCTTTATCGCCTTCTTAAAGGTTTGTACGAACCTCTCAGCCAATCCATTGGTGGCTGGATGATACGGGGCAGATGTGTAATGCCTTACCCCATTCCATTTCATGAATTTTTGGAACTCGTCGGACACAAACTGTGGTCCATTATCAGAGAAGATCTGCTCTGGCAACCCGTTTCTGGCAAATATGGTCCGTAGGACTGCAATCGTTTTCTCTGTAGTGGTTGAAGACATCTTTATCACCTCAGGCCACTTTGAATGAGCATCCACTGCTATTAAGAACATTGAGTCCATGAATGGACCAGCGAAATCAATGTGCACCCATTGCCATGGAGAGGAGGGCCACTCCCATGGGTGTAGAGGGGCATGTGGTGGTGCATTTTGGACCTTCTGGCATCCTAAGCAGCTCTTAGTTAGGTCTTCGATTTGTTGATCGATTCCCGGCCACCACACATAAGCCCTAGCAAGGCTTTTCATTTTCACTCCCCCCAGATGACCTTCATGTAGCTCATTTAGCACTCTCTCCCTTAACTTGGGTGGAATCACCACTCTGGATCCACACATCACTGCCCCCTGGCATACTGACAGCTGTTCTCTTCTGGATGAGAATGCTGGCAACAGTGAGTCGCCATGTGTTGGCCATCCCCTCACCGTCAATTCATATACCCGTGACAGCGTCGGATCATTGTGGGTCTCCTTCTCTATATCCACGTTTGTTACTGGCAATCGTTCAATTATCGACGAATAAAATATCTCGATAGGGTCCACTGCTGGTGCTTCCTCCACAGTAGGCAGTGGCAGGCACGATAGCCCATCAGCGTTCCCATGCTGTTTCGTGCCTTTATATTCTATTTCATATTGATTCGCCCCTAGAAACAGGGACCATCTTTGTAACCGCTGTGCAGTCATTACTGGCATGCCCTTCTTAGGATTAAAGATGGAGACAAGTGGTTGGTGGTCAGTCAGCAAGGTGAACTTCTGCCCATGCAGATAGTGGTTGAATTTTTTTACTCCCCATACTAGGCTGAGGGCCTCCCTGTCAATCTGGGCGTAGTTGCGCTCGGCTGAGGTTAGTGACTGAGACGCAAAGGCTACTGGCCTCTCCAACCCGTCTGGGAATTTGTGCGACAGCACCGCTCCAATGCCATAGGGTGATGCATCACATGCCAAACGAATTGGTAGTGCTGGGTTGAAATGGGCCAACACCTCTTTTGATGTGATCAATTCTTTACACTTCTGGAAAGCTCGTCTACGTTCTTCATCCCACTTCCATGGTACCCCTGTTTGCAATAGGGTGTTCAGCGGGTGTAATACCGTAGACAAATTTGGTAAGAACTTGTGGTAATAGTTTACCAGCCCGAGGAACGACCTCAGTTGTGACGCATTTTCCGGTGCTGGAGCCTTGACTACCGCCTCAATCTTGTCAGGGGACTTATGTAACCCCTCTTTATCGATGACGTGGCCGCAATACGAGATCTGTTTCTGGAAAAACTCGCACTTGTGGCGATTAGCTCGTAGCCCATACTCCTTTAATCTGGTGAGCACCTTCTCCAAGTTAGCGAGGTGATCACCGTCATTTTCGCCCGTGACCAAGATGTCGTCCAAATAACACTGGGTCCCTGGAATCCCTTGCAGGACCTGATCCATCGCCCTTTGCCAGATAGCCGGAGCCGAGGCTACTCCAAACACCAGCCGGTTGTATTGATAGAGACCTTTATGAGTGTTGATCGTAAGGTAATGTTTCGAAGCTTCTTCTACCTCCATTTGCAAGTACTCCTGGGTTAGATCAATTTTGGTGAAGCGTTTACCACCAGATAGCGAAGCGAAAATATCCTCAATTCGTGGAAGCGGATATTGCACCATGTGAAGGACTGGGTTCACTGTCACCTTAAAATCCCCACAGATGTGGACCTTCTTGGGTTCCCCAGGCGTATTACTCAACGACCTCTTCATTACAGGAACGATGGGTGTAGCCCACTCGCTCCAGTCCACTTTGGACAGTACTCCTGAACGTTCCAACCCTTCCAGCTCTGCTTCAACAGCTGGTCTGATCACATAAGGCACTGGTCTGGCCTTCAGAAACTTTGGGCTTGCATTTTCCTCTATTTTAATTGTTGCTGTTATTCCTTTTAGTGTCCCTAGTCCCTCCTGGAACACTTCTTTTGCATCAGTTAGCATTATCTAATTTTATCTTCCGGATCCATTCTCGTCCTAGCAGTGGTGGTCCTCCATTTGGCAATACAGATATATCCATTTTAGGTATTTCCTGGCCTTTATATGTCACTTTCACCCTTATTTTTCCTTTGGGGTAGACTTTTTGCCCCGTATATGTCTTCAAGACAATCTCTGTAGCTTTCAAGGGTATGTGTGAAAATAGCCGCTTGTAGTCTCTTTGATTTATGACTGTTAGAGCTGACCCTGTGTCCAATTCCATTTCCACTTGGACTCCGTCTATCTTGAGTGTAACCCAGATAGTCTAGTGATCCTCCATTTCGGTTACATTATGTAGTTTCAGACAACCCAGCTCCTTGCTTCCGGAGTCTGTGTCACTTTTCTGTTCGTCTGAACCACTGTCCATCACCTGGTGTACCTTTTTGTACTTCTGCTGTGGAGATTTCTTACTGTTGGTTTTCTTCCCAGACCTGCAGACTCTTGCTATGTGTCCTGCTTTCCCACACTGTCTGCACACTTGGTCCTTGAACCAACAATCTTTCTGGTCATGTGTTGTTCTGCCGCAGCGATAGCACTTCCCTGTTCCATAGGTCATTTCGTTGGTGCCATACTCTTGCGGTCTCCGTTGTATCTCTGCAGCGCCCCTTGCTGCTGCTTCGTGTGATACTGCCATACTGAAAGCTTTGTCCAGCGTAAGGTCCTTTTCTGATAGAAGCCGTTTCTGGGTTCCTTCACTTTGTAGCCCACACACAAACTTGTCCCTTAACGTGTCTGCTAGTCCCGCTCCAAACTGGCAGTATTTCGATAGCTTGCGCAGTTCCGTTAGGTACTCACCATTGCTTTCGTCTTTGTGTTGGTTCCTTTTATGGAACTTAAATCGTTCTGCTATCAGCATAGAAACATAGAAACATAGAAGATAGGAGCAGGAGTAGGCCACTCGGCCCTTCAAGCCTGCTCCGCCATTCAATGTGATCATGGCTGATCATCCAAACTCAGTACCCTGTCCCCGCCTTTTCCCCATATCCCTTGATCCCTTCAGCCTCAAGAAACATATCCAACTCTTTCTTGAATATATTTAATGAACTGGCCTCCACCGCCCTCTGTAGCAGAGAATTCCACAGGTTCACCACTCTCTGGGTGAAGAAATTCCTCCTCATTTCAGCCCTAAATGGCATACCCCTTATCCTTAGACTATGACCCCTGGTTCTGGACTACCCGGCCATCAGAAACATCCTTCCTGCATCTAGTCTGTCCAGACCTGACAGAATTTTATAGGTCTCGATGAGATCCCCTCTCAATCTTCTAATCTCCAGTGAGTATAAGCCTAATCGACACAATCTCTCCTCATACGTCATTCCTGCCATCCCAGGTATCAGCCTGGTGAATCTTCGCTGCACTCCCTCCATGGCAAGAACATCCTTCCTCAGGTATGGCGACCAAAACTGCACACAATACTCAAGGTGTGGTCTCACCAAGGCCCTGTACAACTGTAGCAAGACATCCTTTTTCCTGTACTCGAACCCTCTTGCTACGAAGGCCAACATACCATTTGCCTTCTTAACCGCCTGCTGCACCTGCATGCTTACCTTCAGCGACTGGTGCACAAGGACACCCAGGTCTCTTTGCACTTCCCCTTCTCCCAATCTATTGCCATTCAAATAATAATCTGCCTTCCTGTTTTTGCCACCAAAGTGGATAACCTCACATTTATCCACATTATAGTGCATTTGCCATGTTTCTGCCCAATCACCCAACCTGTCCAAATCGTACTGAATTTTCCCGACATCCTCCTCGCAGCTTACCCTCCCGCCCAGCTTTGTGTCGTCTGCAAATTTGGAGATATTACATCCAATTCCCTCATCCAGATCATTAATATATATTGTGAACAGCTGGGGTCCTAGGACCGATCCTTGCGGTACCCCACTAGTCACTGCCTGCCACTCGGAAAACGACCCGTTTATTCCAACTCTTTGCTTTCTGTCCGCCAACCAGTTCTCTATCCAAGTCAATACCTTGCCCCCAATCCCATGTGCCTTAATTTTGCACGCGGTGTGGGGTTTAAGTGGTCCTGTAGGATTTCTACTATGCTTTCAAAATTCTTGTTTACCGGCTTCTCTGGGGTGATTAGATTTCGCAGTAACCCATAAGTTTGTGCACCCATGGAATTTAACAGGACCAGTGCTTTATTAGCATCTGGCACTTCATTCGCCCTGCAGTGCACCTCAATACGTTCCACATATGTCGCCCAATCTTCGACTTCATTGTCGAACATAGAGATACTGCCACTCTTCGGCATCCTTGGTTGTGCGTGAACTATCACCAATGGCGCCTCCCGCGCTTCGCCTTCTTCTCTGTTGGCACAAAATGGCGTCTCCTGCGCTTTCCTTCCTTCCCGTGCTCGCCCTTCTTCTTCGCTGCGGCTTCTCAAAATGGCGTCTCCCGCGCTCTTCCTTCTTCTCCGCGGCTCAATGGCACCTCCCGCGCTCTCTCTGCTTCTCCGCGGCTCAATGGTGTCTCCCGCACTCTCCCTGCTTCTCCGCGGCTCAATGGTGTCTCCCCTTGCTTCGCCCCGCGGACCCTGATCAGCCCGTGATCCCTGGCTGTGCTCTGCGCGTTCTTCTCTTGATATTTGTCGACGCCGCTCAGTCTAGAACCTGGCTGTTTCTTACCCTCTCTCTCTCCAGTTTGCAGTATTTTTGCTCGACGCCGCTCGGTGTTCAACCCCCGGCTGCGCCCTGCGCTCTTCACCCTCTTTCTTACCCCATTGACGCTGCTCGGCTCTCTCTCTGCCGTCAGTCGGCTCCAGCCGCCGCTGCTCGGGAAGGGTCTGCTCTGGACCTGTCGTCCGTCCCTTACTGCCCGTTGTGGCTGGGGAACCAAGCCCGGCTCTCCACAGCCTCCCCAGCAAAGTTGGATCTCTGCCTGACTGCTGGGTGGTTGCTCGTGGTCGACGCCCGTGTTCCTGGCCTCGACTATTTTTTTTTTTTTATGTTGCAGGTAGATTCGAATCTACACTCGTCGCCACTGTAAGATCCGTGGTTCAGTGGATAAATAATCACATGGATGCTGTACATTAACAAATAACAGGTCTTTACTGGAGGAGGGTAATCTCTAGACTGGGGTACAGAGGCATGCGCACAGCTTATATACCGGTGTGGTCACTGCCGTTACTACAGTATACAGGAGCTGTAAAAAGTAGTTCTGACTTAAAGGCACATACACTACACTCTACTTTTTCCATTCAAAGGAATTTTCCTAGTTTGTACCTGAACTATCTCTTCCCTCAATGTCCTCCATTGCTCCGTTAACTGTTTTACCCTGCAATCACCTTTTCCAAACTACCTGTGCTTGGTCTCTTCTTAAATCACTGAAATTAGCTCGTCCCCTGTTGAGATTTTTTTTACCTTCAATATTTTCTGGTCTCTTTCCATAATTACTCTAAACCGAATTATGTTGTGGTCACTGTTAGTTAGATGACCTCCTACTGTAACACCCTCCACTTGCCCTACTTCATTTCCCAGAACCAGACCCAACACTACTTCCTTCCTCGTTGGACTGGAGACATATTGATCAAGAAAGTTCTCCTGTACACATATCAAAAATTCCTCTCCTTCCCCACCCTTAGCTCTATGTTTTTCCCGGTCTATATTAGGGTGCTTAGAGTCTCCTAATATTACTACTCTATTTTTGTTACACGCCTTTGAAATTTGCCCCCAGATTTGTTCATCTATCTCCTTCTCACTGTTTGGAGCTCTATGAAAAAAAAACACCCTGCAATGTAACAGTTCCCCATCTGGTCCTCCTCTCAAGCCAAACATATTCAGTCCTAGAACCATCTAGTATCTCTTTTTATTTAGAATTGTAACATCATCCTTAATCAATACTGCCACACCCCTCCTCTTTTTCCTGCTCTATCATTCCTGAATACTTGGTAACCAGGAATATTAAGAATATTCTGCAATCTCTCTGCAGCTCACCAATCTTATTAGTTACACTACGGACATTGACGTATATACAATTTAATACCGCCTTTGTCACTTTTGCTATTTTCCTCAATCTGGTCCCTGCAATTTTTGGGATATTTCTAATTTTACTGCTGTTTATATCTTTCTCTCCTCTGGTCTCATTTCTGCTCCTTTCTGCCATCCTCTGGTTCCCCTCCCCCTGCCAAATTAGTTTAACCACCCCCCACCGCCCAATAATACTAGTTAACCTCTCAGTGAGAACATTGGTCCCGGATTTGTTCAGGTGCAAGCCGTTGATCTTGTACAGGTGCCCTTTCCCCAAAACCGGTCCCAATGCCCCAAGGATCTGAAACCCTCCCTCGCTACTGCACCACTTCTCCAGCCATGCATTTACCTGCATTATCTTCCTGTTTCTATACTCACTAGCACCTGGCCCTGGGAGTAATCCTGAGATCACTACCTTTGAGGTCCCTTTTAAAATCTTTTTCCCAACTCCTAGCTAGCTACCTGGCTCTTTTTCCTAACTCCTGAAACTCTACCTGAAGGACCTCAACCCTTTTTCTACCTATGTACAGATAAGTAAGATGCTTTGTACACATAAGTAATTGTAGATCATCTAGTTTATTTCATGACATGACTGAGTTATAAGCAGGAGGTAGCTGGCTGCGGTATATGCTGAAAAACCTTTCAATGTTTTACAAAGTGACAAAATGGAGACATTTTAAAATAACCCAATTTGAATTCCAAATGTAAAAGCAAGGTTCCTATTGGGCCCAGGCGTATTGAAGGCATAACTGGCATACCCAGCATCAATGGGAAGAACACGGCCAGTTGGTTGCATCTGCCTATATTTGTGCAAAGCAGAAGTAGGCCACAGAAAGTCAGTATTCTGGTTATAATCACAACATCTAAAGCCACAGGCAGAGACGTGCACTCTATTATTAACTTGTCCTCTCACTTTTAATGATTTATGTATCTAAATCTCTAAGTCTCTCTGATCCTCTTTAAGTGGTAAAACTTTACATTCATCCTTCCAAAATTTACCACCTCATATTTCTCCATATATCTGCCAAATTTCAAGCCTGGCCATGTACCTGTGAAGTCATGTACAGTCCTCTTCATATACTCCCTATTTTTGAGTCAGCTGCAAATTTTGATATTGTGCTCCCTATTCCCAAGTCCATATGAGAGAGACAGAGAGATATACATGGTCCCGATTTTAACTCCAGGTAGATTTCCCGCTCAGGCCTGAGTTAAAATTACAATCGGGTCTCAATGATGTCATCGGGCCGCAACATGCATATGTAAACAAGGACCCTGTTGGCCCCGGGCAGGTGTCCTTGCTGCCTGCTTAGGAGAGCAGGTTAAAGTTGCAGATGTTGTGATCATGGCGGCTTTCGGACAGGTAAGAGCCAGGGCAATTTTAATGGCTCACGCGCCAGGTTTCTGCTGAGTGAGTAGGATTAAAATCACCATGTAGAGACAGAGAGAGACACAATGTTTGTGGATTATTTTTGTGATCCTGCCTAATTTGCCACTCCTTATCTTTGCATTAATGGCACATAATGTGGTGTAAGTCTATCACCAGTAAGAGCAGAGATTTCCCTGGTTGTATACAATAACTGCCGATTTTATATAATCTGCTGTGAATTACATCGTTGCATTCTTTTGCAGTTTTGCCTGAGGGAGTGAACAAGAGAGACATTGTGTTCCTTATCGATGGATCAGATAATGTTGGGAACACAAATTTACTTCTAGTCCATGATTTCATCAAGAATATAATCGAGAGCCTCGACATTGGAAGTGACAGAGTGCGAGTGGGTCTGGCACAGTTCAGTCACAATACAAAAACTGAGTTCTATCTTAATACCTACTCAACAAAAGCTGAAATTCTGAGTCATGTCAAAGGACTCAAACTGAAAGGTGGCACAATGCTCAACACTGGCGCAGCACTGGACTTTGTCTTTAGGAATCACTTTACCAGTCATGCAGGAAGCAGAAAAGAGCACGGAGTTCCCCAGTTTCTGGTGGTGTTCACCGGTGGGAGATCGGTGGATGCTATTAAACCATATGCAGATGCATTAAAGCGAGCTGCCATAGCAACCTTTGCTGTCGGAGTGAGGAATGCAGACCCAGCACAGCTGCAAGAAATTGCAACCAACCCCAATTTGGTCTTCAGTGTAAAGGAATTCCATAATCTACCACATGTACAGGAAAGGGTGATGACACCATTGTCAACACTGACTGCTCCAACAGTAACGGCTAGGGAGTCAACAGTCATTATTGAACAAACAGTAATTGCTGAAGAGCCACAAGTTACGAGTGAAGAAGGTACACAAATTGTGTTCTGTACTTTAATTATTACTGCATTACTAGTGTTAATACATCTAAAGGATTTTTACCCTTCTGTAAAATACTTCATCGTCCACCAAAAATATTGTGAGTTAGCAAATTAGTCCAAAGATAAAATTCAATAGAATTGAAAAGCAGAGAAGTTATGTTAAACTTGTATAGAACCTTGGCTAGTCCTCCCTTGGAGTACTGTGAACAGTTCTGCTTTCCATATTATAGAAAGGATATTGAGGCACTGGAGAAGGTGCAAAAAAGATTTACTAGAATGATACCAGAACTGAGAGGTTATACCTATCAGGAAAGATTGAACAGGCTGGGTTCTTTTCTCTAGAAAAGAGAAGACTGAGGGGTGACCTGATAGGGGTCTTAAGAATATGAAAGGGTTCGATAGGGTGGACCGAGAGAAGATGTTTCCACTTGCGGGGGAGATCAGAACTAGGGGTCATAAAATAAGAAAATCACTAATAAATACAATAGGGAATTCAGGCGAAACTGCTTTACCCAGAGACTGGTTAGAATATGGAACTACCACAAGGAGTGGTTGAGGTGAATAGCATAGATGCATTTAAGGGGAAGCTAGATAAACACACGAGGGAGAAATAAATAGAAGGATATGTCGATGGGGTTAGATGAAGAACGGTGAGAGGAGGCTCGTGTGGAGCATTAACACCCACATGGACCTAACAACAGAAAATGCTGGAAAAACTCAGCAGGTTAGGCAACATCCGTGGAGAGAGAAATAGAGTCAATGTTTCAGGTCGAAACCCTTCGTCAAGACTGAGTCTTGACGAAGGGTTTCGACCTGAAACGTTGACTCTATTTCTCTCTCCACGGATGTTGCCTGGCCTGCTGAGCTTTTCCAGCATTTTCTCTTGTTATTTCAGATTTCCAGCATCTGCAGTATTTTGCTATCGACCCACATAGACCTGTGGGGCTAAATGGCCTGTTTCTGTGCTGGAAATACTATGTAATACTATGTAATATGATCATTTAATTTATTAATTAACAAAACTATAGCATTATACGCAAACAGTGTGTGTTGTGGAAAGATCACTCAAGTGACAATCTCTTGAGAAAATGGTTGTTAAATATCAGAGATTATCTCTGATTTTGAACTGTTAAGATTTAGAGACAATGGACGTGATCTTGCCAGCCCTGAGGAGGCGGGTGACATAATAAAGACTCACTACGCACTTGGTTGTACATAAAGCAAGGCTTTAATCGACTTGTAACAAAACATGGAGGTCTAGTTAGTAGTCACTAGCTTCCTGTTTCCAGATTGTCTCTGGCCAAGTTGGGCCCACGCCCGAGTATTTATACTCCTCGGACGGCACCCTCAGCTGGCCGTTCAGTAGTACTTCCTGAGTTACTTCTTGTAGAAGTTGCGATTTATGACATTCTTCCTCCCTAAAAGGTTTGGAAGTCCAGTCTTCCTTTAACGGACTAGGCAGACCAAAAATAGCCGTAGTCGTTTAGCTTTCTGCTTGTGACCGGAAGGCACGCCTCCCCAGACCGTGTCCTGGTCCCTGGGTCGCTTGGCCCGTATCGGTAAGTCGGTAGAGTCCGCGTCATCTTGATCGTCCTGTGGAGGCCTGGGAATATCATGACTCCGGGTGCGGGTCCCCACAGGCGCAGAGCTGGCCTCATCCTGGGTCGTAGCCGGAGATTGTCCGGCGTCCTGATTTCGGGTGGCCATCCTACGGGGAGCGTTCGGCTCCCTGAGTTGATTCAGTAGCACTGCTGGCAGATCCCTTGATGTCCCAGGTAGGGCGTCATCTTCATAGGGGTGCGGAGTGTTGACATCATCGTCGTGGGATCCTTCATCATTCGGGCCCATGTAACCGGTTGGGCAGGGAGCCAGATCTCTGAGCGAGACGGTGGACTCCCGGCCATCGGGGTACCGCACATGTGCATATGTGGGGTTTACCTCCGTTAGCTCCATCTCGTCAATGAGAGGGTCGTTCTTGGCAGACCGGACGAACCTCCGGAGTAGCACAGGGTCTGGAGCCACGAACCATGACGGTAGAGATGTCCTATGTGTAGAGCGACGCCGGAACTTGAAGAATCACTCATGAGGTGTGACATTAGTGGACATGGAGAGAAGAGACCTGATAGAGTGTAACACGTCGGGGAGCAGTTTTCCACTGCTGGTCTGGTAGGTTGTGTGACCTCAGTGCCAGATGGACAGCATTCCAGATGATGGCATTGTATCATTCAACCTGTCCATTGCCGATTGGGTGATATGGTGTCGTCTTACTTGAGGCGATTCCCCGTTGGTAGAGATAACTTTTAAGTTCACTCGACATAAAGGAGGGACCCCGATCCGTGTGGATAAAATTGGCCGTCCCGCAAAGGGAAAAGACCTGATCGAGGCATTTAATTACTATAGAGGTAAGCGTATTAGGACAGGGGAAGGCAAAGGGAAAGTGTGAATACTCGTCTACCATCGTAAGTAGGTAGGTGTTCCGCGTCAACGAAGGCAATGGCCCTTTAAAGTCTATGCTGAGCCTCTGCATAGGCTGCATTGCATTTTTGAGTAAGTCATCTGATGGGCGGAAGAATTGTGGTTTCAATTCTGCACAAATCCTACAGGAGGAGTATGTTTTCTTTACGTCCTTCGTTGAGAATGGTAGATTTTTGGAGCGTACAAAGTGCAACATACGGGTAACGCCAGGATGGCATAAGTCCATATGCAGATCCGCCAGAGTCGACGTTGACATTGAAGAGCAAAATGCCCGTGTGAATGTATCTGGGGCCACATTCTGTTTGCCGGGTCGGTAACGGATAGTATATCCAAAGGCAGCCAGCTCCATCCTCCAGAGTTGAATTTTATTATTTTTGATTTTCGCGCGCTTCCAGTTATCCAACATGAAGGCCACGGAGCGCTGGTCAGTTATGAGCGTGAAATGACGCAGAGCAAGAAAATGACTCCATTGGCGTACAGCCTCGATGATGGCTGTAGCCTCCTTCTCGATGGCGAGGTAATGGAGCTCGCTGCCGTGCAAGGTTCTGGATAGGAATGCCACGGGTCGACCACCTTGATTCAAGGTAGCCGAGATCGCCAGCTCCGATGCATCGCATTCGACCACAAAAGGAAGGTTTTCGTCAATGGAGCGAAGCGTGGCTTTCTCCAGCTGTCGTTTGAGGAGGTTGAAGGCAGAAATAGCCGTTGCTTCCAATGGAAAAGACTTCACATGAAGCAGGGGCTTTATTTTATCGGAGAAGTGAGGTATCCACTTTGCGTAATAAGCAAACATGCCAAGTGCCCGACGATGAGAGCCGAGATTTGTAGGTGGAGGGAGCTCCTGAAGTGGACGAAGTCGCTCTGGGTCCAGTTTAATAACACCGTTGCCCACCCAGTAGCCGAGAATGTTCACTGATGGCACCGATTTCACTGATTTGGATTAGTTTAACGTTAAGTGGCAGCGACGAGAACGTCAAAAAATCTCTGAAGATTGGCGTCATGCTCCTTTTGATCATGGCCGGCAATAGTGATATTGTCTAAATACGGAAAGGTATCCGTCAAGTTCTCTTGCTGGACTAGGCCATCCATTGCCCGTTAGAAGACGGCCACCCCATTGGTGACCCCAAATGGAAGGCGACGAAACTGATAAAGCCGACCATTGGCCTCAAAGGCCGTATACTTTTTGTCAGAGTCTTTCAGCGGTACCTGATGGTACGCGCTCTTTAAATCGAAGGTTGAAAACACCTTGTATTTGGCAAGGTTGTTGACCATGTCATCTATGCGTGGTAGCGGGTAGGCATCCAGATCGGTTATTTGATTAATAGTCTGCGAATAATCAACACACAGACGTTTCTTATGTTGTTTTAAAGGGTTTTTCACATCGATGACTTGAGCCCGCCAGGGAGATGAACACGGCTCGATAATACCGTCAGCTAAAAGGCGAGAGATTTCTGCCTCGATAAATGCTCGGTCGTCTTGGCTAAAGCGCCGCGATTTGGTGGCTATGGGTTTACAGCGGAGGGAGAGATTGGCAAACAGGGAGGGCTCACCGAGTAAGGCCGCCGAGAGTGCACAAAACGGCACCTTAGAAATGGTAAGCTCCGGCTTCGACCCTCCAAACTCAAAAGCGAGTCTTTTGTGCTGCTTCTGGAAGTCCTGTCCCAGAAGCACATCGCTACATAAGTTTTCGAGTACTCCGAGCCGGGATACGTGCAATCATTGCGGATGAGGTTGACAAGACAGAAGTCAGAAGAATTGATGGTCAGAGTCGTCAGAGCCATTGCAATCTCCCTGTCCGAGGGATAAATGCACAGTTTTAACCTGCTGACAGCCCGCTTACTAATGAAGCTGTCAGAGCTGCAGGAGTCGATTAGCGCGCTTAGAGTGTGCCCATTTACTGAAACCTTCGTGGCTGCATGGGACAAACTTTGGGGAAAAACAGCTGTGATGGGAGGAGGGGTAATTTTTCTTTTGGCAGCTGTAGCCTTAGCAGTGGTTCTTGTGGGAGGAGCAGCTCCATAGATAGCAGCTGTGAAGCTAACAGGAGCTCTCGACCAGTATACTTTAGAGGAGTGGCCTTTCTTGTTAGCAGAGGCCCGTGACTGGCATACCTTGGAAAACCAATGCTTCCATACCTTCGCTGCCGCAGGTGCATTCGGGTCCAGGTTGAGACGAGCGGGTCTAAGGGGTTTTTCCATGATGGATCAGTTTCTTGCCCAAGTTCCTTTCTGCGGTTCGAGTTGCAGCTGGTTGTTCCGAATCACCCAAGGCATGGAGACGATAACAAGTCGATTAAATTGACGTAATAAAGACTCACTACGCACTTGGTTGTACATAAAGCAAGGCTTTAATCGACTTGTAACAAAACATGGAGGTCTAGTTAGTAGTCACTAGCTTCCTGTTTCCAGATTGTCTCTGGCCAAGTTGGGCCCACACCCGAGTATTTATACTCCTCGGACGGCGCCCTCAGCTGGCCGTTCAGTAGTACTTCCTGAGTTACTTCTTGTAGAAGTTGCGATTTATGACAACGGGTATGGAGGCGGGACTGCCGTGAAAATGGCAGAATCTGGAGGCGGGTGCCCAAGCCGCCCCAACCCCTAACCCGCCTCCAACCTACCTCCATGCCATCCTGTCAGGAGGCGGGTAGCCAATCCGCGCCAGGTCCCGTCTCCTTGGATTAGTGCCACTTAAGTGTGGAGAGGTGAGTATGTGAGGTAAGTGGAGAGTGTTAGAACAAGTGTACTTACCTTTGTTTCTTCCTGCAGGCGTCAGTCGGTGGGTATGCAGTGAGTCTCGCACCTCCATGGTAGAGATGACAGATGGCCGCTGCATTCTTCAATGCAGCAACCATCTAATTTCTGCTAAATAAAGAGGTTTGATGAGGTCTTGAATTCAAGAACTCATCAAGCTACAGAGAATGTCGGTGTTTGACAGCTTCACAGAGTTGCCAAACGATGCCAATTCACCTGTCAAAAATTTTTGACAGATGAAACGTCATACGTTGACGTTCTCTGCAACCGGCTTTCCCTTAATTGGCCTGCTAAGCCCGCTGGGTGGGCTTAACAAGGTCAATTATGGAAAAAAAGCGTGGGTTGGCTAGAAGTTGATGGAAGCGGGACTGAAATCCAACAAGTGGGTGTCGCACCTGCAAAAGCTCCCCATTGGCAAAATTCTGAATCATTACTTTCAGAAATCATTTCTTTCAATTTCTTTCTGGCTCTGTACCTGTGGGTTTGAGCTCTGTCAGGGAAATCTGAATTAAGTGACTTGTTTAGATCAACATTATCAATTCTTTATTTTAAAGGCCTAGATGAAGTTACCTCGTAAACTTTGCCCACTGAGAACAGCTATAATTTTGTGAGTCCAACTTTCAAACTTTGCCCTTTTAGTCTTGGCATCACCATGTGCACTCCGCTAAAGCTTGCACTGAAAGAATGAATAACCCTTAGAGGAGAAGGTACATAAACATGCAGACAATATTAAAAATGTATCTTTGGGTCTTCATCACTCACTTACACAGTAACTTGTTTATCATGAATTACTCTTGAGGTAAATCCAGGAATGACAATAGCCACAGGACATTGAGGTATTGCAGATAGAATAGCATTACAGCCAAATTTTAGAGGGGAAAATTACACATAAAGCAGACTGGATAGCAATGAGTAATGCTGAAATTAATACATTTCCATATCCTGTTTATAATTGTGTAACATTCATCAGGATTTTTAGGTAAGTAATTTTATATATGTTGATATTATATATTTGTGTTTACTTTCTGCGGCCAAGAGGAAAGATATTGGGTTAAAAATTTGTTTGCTCCCGAAAATGGACATGGGGATTGTTAGATCCGTGTGTTAATGGAGACACGGAATGCAGGAGTTGATTTAACAAGTGTTTACTGAACAAAGTCTGGAGGTGAACTAACTACACAAGACGCTATACAGGCTTATATACCCGAGTGGTTACTATTGGTACTACAGTATACAGGGGCTTCAAAAACATAGTTCCTCTTAAAGGTACATACACTACAATTCCTCCCCTTTTAGATGAATAGTACATAACATTTTAAGTAATCATTAAATAACATTTTTACAAGAACAATAATATACACATTTGCTGAAGTTAATCAATTACAAATTCAGTCTCTCTGGAGGCTTCCTGACTCGGTGGTGTAGTAGGTTCTTTTGGCAAGGTCGATTCGGCTTCAATGCCAGTGTCGGGTTCATCTGGTTCCAATATCACCGGATCGGAGGTAGATACTATGGGTATCTCTGCTTCATCACTAGGCGTATAGAGTTGTGGTGTAGGTTGTCCTTTTTTGGATGACTCTATGATCTGGTCAGCATGGCGCCTTATTATGCTTTCTCCAATGTCCACGGTATACATCAGCGGTCCTAGTCGTGTGCAAATAGTTCCAGGCTGCCATTTCTCGGTACGGTAGTCCCGGGCCAAAACTGGTTGACCTATCTGGAAGGTTCTAGTTGGCCTTTCATTCATGCCTTGAAATTGCCGGTTCTCTACGTCCCTTCTGACATTTGGCTTGACCAAATCCAGCCGGCATCTTAGGCTTCTATTGAAAAACATCATGGCGGGGGTTTGGTTTGTGACCGCATGTGTTGCATTCGTGTACGCAAACAAAAAGTTATCTACCTTATGTTGTAGATTTATGTCTTCATTACCCATGGCCTTTATGGCCTTCTTGAAGGTCTGGACAAACCTTTCAGCCAATCCATTGGTGGCGGGATGGTATGGGGCGGTTTTGTAGTGCTTAACCCCATTGTTTTTTAAGAACTTCCTGAATTCTTCGGATACAAATTGCGGTCCATTATCAGAACAGATCTGTTCAGGCAGCCCATTCCTGGCGAATATGGTCCTTAATACTGTGATGGTTTTTTCCGTGGTGGTGGAGGACATCTTTATTACCTCCGGCCATTTGGAGTGTGCATCCACCGCGATTAAGAACATTGAGTCCATAAATGGACGAGCAAAGTCGATATGTACCCTTTGCCATGGAGATGAGGGCCACTCCCATGGATGTAGAGGGGCTTGTGGTGGGGCGTCTTGGACCTTCTGGCATCCTAGACAGCTCTTGGTCATTTCTTCGATGTCTCCATCGATACCTGGCCACCACACAAATGCTCTGGCTAAGTTCTTCATTTTCACTCCACCCAGATGCCCCTCGTGAAGCTCCTTTAGCACTCTATCCTTGAGTTTGGGTGGAATCACCACTCTGGATCCACACATCAAAGTTCCACGGCACACTGACAGCTGTTCTCTTCTTTGCGAGAATGCTGGCAACGTGGTTCGCCATGTGCTGGCCATCCCTTCACCGTTAAATCGTAGACTCATGACAGAGTCGGGTCATTTTGCGTTTCCTTTTCAATGGTAGAATTTGTCACCGGTAGACATTCCACTATGGTCGAGTGGAACATCTCCACTGGGTCCACTGTAGGCGCCTCTTCCACCGTTGGCAACGGTAGGCGCGATAACCCGTCAGCATTCCCATGCTGTTTTGTTCCTTTGTATTCTATGTCATATTGGTGTGCCCCTAGGAAAAGGGACCACCTCTGTAGCCTTTGCGTTGTCATAATGGGAACGCCCTTTTTAGGGTTGAATATGGAGACGAGGGGTTGATGGTCAGTCAACAAGGTAAATTTTTGTCCGTGTAGGTAATGGTTGAATTTCTTCACCCCCCACACCAGGCTGAGTGCCTCCCTGTTGATCTGGGCATAGTTACGCTCAGCTGAGTTCAATGAGCGTGACGCAAAAGCTATCGGCCGCTCCGAGCCATCAGGGAATCTATGCAATAATACCACTCCCACGCCGTAAGGGGATGCATCGCACGCCAGTCTGATTGGCAGTGATAGGTTGTAATGAGCCAACACTTCCCTGGACGTGATCAAGCCTTTGCATTTATGGAAGGCACGTTTACAGTCTTCGCTCCATTTCCAAACTACTCCCGTTTGTAGCAGTGCGTTAAGAGGGTGCAGAACCGTCGACAAGTTCGGTAAAAATTTATGATAGTAATTTACTAATCCCAGGAACGACCTCAATTGTGAGACATTTTCAGGCGCTGGGGCCTTTACGACCGCTTCAATTTTTTCAGGTGACTTACGCAACCCTTCTTCATTAATGACATGGCCACAATATGATATTTGTTTCTGGAAAAATTCGCACTTGGGGCGATTTGCTCGTAGGCCCCGTTCTCTCAGCCTTGTGAGCACCTGCTCCAAGTTGGCAAGGTGCTCGTTGTCATTTTCTCCTGTTACAAGGATGTCGTCTAGGTAGCATTGAGTCCCCGGAATCCCTAGCAGGACTTGCTCCATCGCTTTTTGCCAGATAGCCGGAGCTGATGCCACTCCGAAAACCAGTCGATTGTACTGGTACAGGCCTTTGTGTGTGTTTATCGTGAGATACATTTTAGAGGCCTCCTCAACCTCCATCTGTAGATATGCCTGTGCTAAGTCAATTTTGGTGAAACGTTTCCCTCCGGATAGTGAGGCAAAAATATCTTCTATCCTCGGAAGAGGATACTGTACCGTGTGAAGAACCGGGTTTACAGTCACCTTGAAGTCCCCACAGATGCGAATTTTTCTCTGTTCTTCAGATTTTTCATTATTCAACGTTTTCTTCATGACCGGGATGATGGGTGTTGCCCACTCGCTCCAATCTACCTTGGATAGCACGCCTGCTTTTTCCAAATTCTCCAGCTCTGCCTCGACGGCTGGACGAATTGCGTATGGCACTGGCCTTGCCTTAAAAAACTTGGGAATTGACGCATCTTCCACTTTTATTGAGGCGGTGGTGCCTTTCAGGGTTCCTAGTTCCTGTTGAAACATTTCTTTGGCGTTAGCCAAGATTTCTTTTAATCGTCCAGGTATGACGTCATCATCGTTTTTTTTCTTACTGGTCACCGTCAGTGCCTGAATGGAGTGCCAGTCTAAACGTATCTTTCTGATCCATTCACGTCCCAACAACGGTGGACCACCATCTTGCAGAACGTATAAATACAACTTCTGTATTTCTTTGCCATTGTATGCAACAGGCACCCTTATTTTCCCTCTGGGGTACACTTTCTGCCCCGTATATGTCTTCAAGATAATGGATGTGTCTTTCAAAGGTATATGCGGAAATAGCCGCTCGTAATCCCGTCGACTCATGACAGTCAGAGCTGATCCTGTATCTAGCTCCATTTTGACTGGGGACCCCGCTATCGTGAGGGTAACCCAAATGCTCTGGTAATCTTCTTTGGCAATTACATTATGTAATTTGAGACAGCTTAGTCTCTTGTTTCTGGAGTCGCTATCGCTCTTCTGGTCTTCGGAGCTACTGTCCGTCATCATTTGTACCTTTCTGTACTTTTCCTTATTGACCTTTTTACTGTCAGTGGATTTCTTTCCAGATCTGCATACACGTGCAATGTGTCCCATCTTTCCGCATTGCCTGCATGCTTTGTCCTTGAACCAGCAGTCCTTCTGGTCATGGGTGGATCTGCCGCAGCGATAACATCTCTCGAAACCCCGTGTCATTTCATGGGTGCCGAAGTCTTGTGGCTTTTGCTGTATCTCTGCAGCTCCTCTTGCTGCTGCTTCGTATGATACAGCCACACTGAAAGCCTTGTCCAGTGTCAAATCTTTCTCAGAAAGTAGTCTTTTCTGTGTTCCTTCGCTTAGGAGACTGCAGACGAATTTGTCTCATAGAGAATCTGCCAGTCCTGCCCCGAATTGGCAGTGCTTTGACAGCTTTCGTAATTCGCTGAGGTAATCAGCGTTACTTTCATTCTTGTGCTGATTCCTCCTGAAGAATTTGAATCGTTCCGCTATCAGCAGCGGTGTTGGGTTTAAGTGCTCCTGTAAGGTATCAACAATCTCCTTAAAATTCTTGTCCATCGGTTTGGCTGGAGTGATCAAGTTTCGTAACAGCTCGTATGTCCTTGCGCCCATCAGATTTAGAAGTACCGATGCCTTTTTATCATCCGCTACTTCATTCGCCTTGCAACATACCTCCACTCTTTCCACACATGTGGTCCAATCTTCTATATCACTATCGAAAGCAGTAATATTGCCAGTCTTCGGCATCTTGAAAATCTAAAATGGTGCTTCCCGCGCTTTTCCTCTGTCCCCGATGGATCAAAATGGTGCCTCCTGCGCTTTTCTTTCTTCCCCGCCGAGTTAAGATGGCGCCTCCCGCGCTTTCCCGCCGCTGCCGCTGCTGCCAACACTGTTCTCCGCGGTTCCCATTGCAATCTGCAGCTTTTCACGGTATTTCTATTTTTTTTAATATATATCTCTTCAATAGTTTCTCCGTTACTTGGAGAACCGTTCCCGTCGTGGAGCGGGGACCCTCTGGGACTTTCCCCTCCCTCTGCTCGGTCTGAACGCCGACCTGCTTTGCAGCACCGGCCGCGCCCTGAGTGCTCCACCCTCTCTCTCTCCTTGCTTCTGCTTCCTGACTCGCTGCCCGGCCCCATTGCAGAGCCACCCGATCGAGCTCTAGCCCGCCGCAGCCCAGGAAGGATCAGTGCACTACCTGCCACCAGCCCGTTTAGCTGGTGAAACCACAGCTTTCCTTTCTTTTTTCTTGCCTCTGGCTTCGACCTTCGTCTGAGGAATCGATCTCCTTGAGGTGCTCCCGAATTGCAGGTAAGTTCGTTTCTAACTCGTCGCCACTGTTAGATCCATGTGTTAATGGAGACACGGAATGCCGGAATTGATTTAACAAGTGTTTACTGAACAAAGTCTGGAGGTGAACTAACTACACAAGATGCTATACAGGCTTATATACCCAAGTGGTTACTACTGGTACTACAGTATACAGGGGCTTCAAAAACATAGTTCCTCTTAAAGGTACATACACTACAGGGATCACAATGTGCAATCACGCCATGTCCACTCAAAGGAATGCAGGTAGCACACTAACTTTGTGTTGCTTGCTGATTAGCATGATTGCAGCGTGCAGCCCAGTGCTGAATGTGCTGCTGATTGGCTGAACGCTCAGCCGGGGGCACAAATTTGTGCGAGGCTAGCACCAATTAAAGCTAGCTTGCACTACTTAAAGGCAGTCTGCACCTCTTAAAGGGGAGGTGCATTCTACCTGCAGCAGATCATTGAACTGGCTGGGGAAGAGAGTGAGAAGAGGAAAAAACACCAATGATGTCACAATAGGGGAGAGAGCGTGTGCCAAGTTTCTCCGATGTAGCACTGGAGGCTTTGGTGCAGCAGGTCAACATGAGGAGACTGGTCCTGTTTCCACAGAGGGCCAGGAGGCCCTCCAGGCAAATGCATATAATCCAATGGGAGCAGATAGCCGTTGTGGAAAATGCCAGCATTATAGCCCTAAGGGCAGAGGACCTGGACGCAGTGCAGGAAGAAGTTTAATTACCTCACATGAGTGGGCAAGGTCAGTGAATTCATCTTCAAATGCCATATCCTACCATCTACACCACTAGCCTCAAACACTGCTCAATACACCACTTCCCCATCGCTCACCTACCAACAATCTCTACCAAATGTGACTCATAATTCACATTTATAGCTTCACCTTACCTTCACACATTTACCACCACTGCAAACTTCACACCCACACCTCACAGCTTGCAGACACTATCAGCTATTCAACCATGACAGGCATATCACCAAACACATTGCACCACACTCACTGACACATTTCCCTTCCTCTTGCAGGAAAAAGTGGCTCACAACAGGCGCCAGCAGGTCCTAACTGGCAGGCGACAGGTGCTCCTGCATAACCTGACTCCCATGGAGGAGACAGTGCTGGCCATTATTGGGAGTTAGCATCGCTGAGCCCTGTATCGATTTGTATGTGGGTTCAATGATGAGACATTTATGAAAGAGAATGGCCTAGAAATTGAGTTGACGCCGCGCCAGGGCTTTAGCGCCGGAAATTTAGCGCCGGCGCTAATTCCCTTGCGCGCGCCAAAAATTCAGTAGCGCCGCGCCCAGACGGCTGCCGGCGCTACTGGCGGGCGTGAGCGCCTCCCAATGGGCGCTGAGTGCCGAATTGCGGCGCTAATCCGCCGCTGCGGCACCCGATGCGGTGCGGCAGGCTGGGGAAGTGCAGGCCTCCTCCTTCAGTTAAGGAGGAGCTGCCTGCACCCGCCCGCTGTCCGTTCAAATATTGAAAAAATGAGCCCGGCACCTCGGACAAGTGCCGGGCTTGCAGGCCAGACGCATCTGTTCCGCGGGGGGGGGGGGGTGGAGGAGTCCGGGGAGGGAGGTGCGGGCAGGCAGCCGACGGGAAAGCGGCCGGCCGCAGCGCGACCTTAATGCGCCGGCGCAAACTCGGGGAAGACTCTGTTGCCAGAGTCTTAGTTGCGGCTGCCACGGGCGAGGCGGCCGCAACTGAATTTCGGCGCTGGGGCCCGTCGTCATGGCAACCGGGACGCTGCGCACACCGATGACGTCATCGGTGCCGGCGCAGCGCTACCGGTCTACCGCGGCGTAAGGGCCCCAGGCAATTTCGGCGCCGGCGCCAAATGCAGCGCTAGGCCCTCTAGCGCCGCAAAATCGGCGCTAAGGGCACTCAATTTCTAGGCCAATGTCTTTTAATCTAAAGTTTGTTCAACTCAGTTAACAGCATTTACAGGAGACATCATGTTTTAAATCCATCTAAAGTGAAACTGAAACTAAACTAAACTGCTTGTCTCTCACATGCTCTCTGCTGGTCAGACATAAGTAATCAATCAGGCAAACATGCTGGTAAGGCATCATAATCAAACAGGCAAATACCATCACTATTTGCTGATATCATTACATCTCCCTTTCTTAAAACAAAAGTATTTTACTTTTAACTAACAACATGTTTTCTTTGTATTAATCTGCATTTTAACTGTAACACTTAATGAACTTACATTATCATTATCATGATCAAGGTTTTTTAACCTTGCTTTGTGTGTTCACATGAAATATGTCAATACACTAGAACCTGAAGAAAGAATAAGATAACATTGCTTCCTTCTATAACAAGAGTCCTTAAATTTGCTCAATGAGTCTCTCAGGAGGCTTCACGTGTCGTGAGGATTTTCTTATTGATTGTCCTTGAATCTGAGTTGTTGCCTCAGATGATGGTTTCTCAGCTGTGTGATCAGGTTGTTCAACAGTATCAGTTTTTTGACCTGCTGTGTGATCAGGTTGTTCAACAGTATCAGTCTTTTGACTTGCTGTGGCTGGTCCCCTGAGAAGATCTCGACGATTTCTTCGCAGAACAGCACCCTCATCTGTCTGAATGGTGTATGATCTTGGTTGAACTTCACTCAGGACAGTTCCCTTCTGAGTCCATATGTTTGTTTTGTCTTTGAACCTTACTTGGTCACCAGTGTGGAGTCCAGGTAGGTTTTGTGTTCCTCTGTCATAGTAGTACTTTTGCTTTTCTTTCTGTTGTTCTTTGAACTTCCTCACTTTCTCCCCCTCTTTTGTTTTCAGGAGGTTCTCCGGGATGGGTAGGTTTGACCTTAGCCGACATCCCATAAGGAGTTGGGCTGGTGACATACCACACTCGAGCGGCGTTGTGCGGTATACAAGCATGCTCTGGTAGAAGTCAGTTCCACTGTCTTTTGCCTTGTACATCAGTCTTTTCACTGTCTGGACCGATTTTTCCACTAGTCCATTGGACTGTGGAAAGTGAGGACTTGACGTTGTGTGGACAAAGTCCCACTCTTTGGCAAAGTGTCGGAAACTTGCATTGTAAAACTGGGGTCCGTTGTCTGTGAAGACCTCGCTTGCCACGCCATGTCTGGAGAATATGGCTTTCATACATGTTATCACAGCATCTGCAGTGGTGGTGTACAGTCTACAAACCTCTGGATACAGGGAGTAATAGTCTGTGACTACAAGATAGTCCTTCCCTTGACATACAAATAGGTCAGCGCCTACCTTCTGGTAAGGTCTGTCTGGCGCTGGGTGTGGCTTTAGTGGTTCTACCGGATTGCTTGCTCGATATTTCAGGCATATTGTGCAGTTTGACACCTCATTTGTCACATCTTGGTTGATTCGTGGCCAGTACATCACCTCTCGTGATCTTTTCTTACACTTTTCGATTCCCAGATGTCCTCCATGGATCCTTTTTAGCATCTCTTTTCTCAGACTCTTTGGGATAACTATTTTACTTCCTTTGTAGATGATGTCTTCGACCACTGATAGTTCCGCCCTGCAGTTCCAATACTCTGCTATGTCAGGTGAGCAGTCTTGCTTCATGTTGGGCCATCCATCCAAGATGCTTTTCCTCAGTCGTCTCATTGTTTCATCTTTGTTTGTCTCAGTCTTTATGAGCTCCATTTTTGCATGTGCTATGGGCAGTGCACTTGTGATCATGTCCACGTAGGCGTTCACTTTTTCATCCATTTTGGTGTTTGCGGGTTCACTTGGGTCAACAGCTCTGGACAACGTGCCTGCTGTATACATCAGCTTACCCGGTGTGTACGCAACATTCAGTGTATAGCGTTGCAGCCTGATCATCATTCTTTGTATTCTAAGCGGACAGCTATTTAGTGGCTTTTGGAACAATGCAATCAAGGGCTTATGGTCAGTCTCTACACTGATTGCTTGTCCTGCCACAAACTGGTGAAATCTTTCACAGGCGTATGTGATGCTGAGCAGCTCCTTTTCTATTTGAGCATATCGCGTCTCCGCGTCTGTCATTGAGCGCAATGCATATGCAATAGGTTGCCAGTAGTCATATTTTTGCAGAAGAACGGCACCGAGCCCACTCTGTGATGCATCTGATGATATCTTGATGGGTCTCGCTGGGTCATAAAACCTCAGAACTGGTTCCTCTGTGAGCAGTTTCTTTAGATCGCTCCATGACTTCTCATGCTCATGATTCCATTCCCATTCTATGTTCTTTTCAGTTAGTCTTCTCAGTGGCGCCATCTTTTCTGAGAGGTTGGATATGAATTTACCCATGTAGTTGATCATTCCATTAAACCTCTGCACGTCCTTTTTGCATTGTGGCTTTGGCATATTCTCAATGGCGGACACCTTTCTGGGATCTGGTCTGATGCCCTCACTGCTAAGGATATCTCCCACGAATGTCAGTTCTGTCACCCCGAGCTGGCATTTCTCTATATTCAGCTTCAGGTTTGCTTTCCTTGTTGCTTCCAGCACTTTTTCAGTCTCTCGTCATGCTCAGTTCTCATGGTTCCCCATACTATGATGTCATCCATCGATGTATCAACTCCCTCCAGGTGCTCATAGATCATATGGATAATTTTGTGATACACTTCAGGAGCTGAGGCAATGCCAAATGGTAACCTTAGGAATCTGTATCTGCCAAATGGACTGTTGAACGTGCACAGTCTTGAACTTGCTTCATCCAGTTTCATCTGCCAAAATCCTGATGATGCATCTAACTTGCTGAAATACTTTGCATTTGCAAACTGTGACATGATTTCCTCACGTGTTGGAAGCTTGAAGTGCTCTCTCTTTATTGCTCTGTTTAGATCTCTTGGATCCAGGCAAATTCTGAGCTTTCCATTCTTTTTGTCCACAACGACGAGGGAACTCACCCACTCAGTTGGCTCATCTATCTTCTGAATCACGTTCAGGCTTTCCATCCTGTCCAACTCTGCCTTCAGTTGCTTTTGAAGAGCAAACGGAACTTTTCTGCATGGATGTATGACTGGTGTCATACTTTTATCTACTCTGATCGTGTGTTCTCCTGGAATGCAGCCTAGACCCTTAAATAGGTCATTGTACTCTTTCATGAGTTCATCATAGACTGTCTCTCCTTCGCTTTCCACAATGAGGACTCTCTTTACCAGGTTCAGTCTCTCACAGGCTTTTAAACCTACTATGGCTTGCACATCCTTTGGCACCACGATTAATGCTAGCGTGTGCTCTCTGTCCTTGTGTGTTACTTTGACAATGCATCTTCCTTTCACTGGTATATCAGTACCTGAGTATCCTGTCACTTTCACTTTTATTCCATGTATCTTTGGTCTGGGTCTAATTTTCTTAAAATCAGTCTCTGATATCACATTAACTTGTGCTCCAGTATCCAATTTAAATGGAATGTGTATGTCATTCACTTTTAGTGTCAACATCCAGTCTCTTTTTTCTTTTTTGTTTTCAGACACAACATCTACATAGAACTCCTCTATCTCGCTTTCATCTACTGTATGGACCTTGCTTTGTTGCGCTTGGTTCTTACAGCAACGGGCATAATGGTTGTTTTTGTTGCAACTATTGCATGTTTTACCATATGCTGGACACTTTTTTGGTGTATGCTGTGTACCGCATCGACCACATGACTTTCGATTGCCCCTTTCATTTTTGTTCGCTGGCCACGCCTCTTTTTTCACATTGGGGCTCTTTTTGTTAAACGGTTTGTGTCCGTTCATTCTCACTGCATCCACGTTGCAGCTACTGTCACTGAACAGCTCCTTTGCCTGCGACTTCACAGTGTCTGTAGCCCTACACAGTGCTATGGCTTTTCCCAGGTCTAGATCTTGCTCTCTTAGCAGTCTTTCCCTTAGACCATTATCTGGAATACCACACACCAGCCTGTCTTTTATCAGCGAGTCTGTCAGTCCCTCAAATTCACATGTTTTGCTTCGGTTTCTCAGTTCAGTCACATACTGATCAATAGTCTCTCCCATTTTCTGTACACATGTGAAAAATCTGTGCCTCTCAAACGTCACGTTACGTTTAGGTATGCAGTAGGCCTCAAACTGTTCCATTATTTTATCTAGCTTCATTTTGTCTCCATCAGTAGCGAATGTGAAGTTATTATACACTTCCAGCGCTTCATCACCTACGACATGTAATAACACTGACGCTTTCATTTTATCACTTTTCTCGTCAGCTCCGATTGCTGATAAATACAACTCCAAACGTTGTTTGAACCTTCTCCAATTTTCAGCCACATTACCTGTCAACTGAAGCTTCGCCGGTGGGTGTAAACCTTCCATTTTTTCACTTTGTTAGCTCTTCTCCAACGGTAAGTAACAATGTTCTCTTTTGGCTTGCTAATATGTGGAGAGCTGATTTAACTTCAGATTTTTCCTCTTCATCTCTTTCAATCACTTCTGACACCATGTATCGATTTGTATGTGGGTTCAATGATGAGACATTTATGAAAGAGAATGTCTTTTAATCTAAAGTTTGTTCAACTCAGTTAACAGCATTTACAGGAGACATCGGCCTAGAAATTGAGTGGGCTTAGCGCCCATTTTGCGGCGCTAGAGGGCATTGCGCTGGACTTACAGCCGGTTTTGAAATTGACTAGGGCCCAACATCGGCGTTACACCGGTAGCGCTGCGCCGGCACCGATGACGTCATCAGTGTGCGCAGCGTCCCGGTTGCCGTGGTGACGGGCCCCAGCGCCGAAATTCAGTTGCGGCCGCCTCGCCCGTGGCAGCCGCAACTAAGACTCTGGCAACAGAGTCTTGCACGACTTTGCGCCGGCGCATAAAGGTGGAGCGGCGGCCGGCCGCTTTCCCGCCGGCCGCCTGCCCGCACCTCCCTTCCCGGACTCCCCCACCCCCCCCCCCCCGCGGAACAGATGCTTCTCGGCTGCGAGCCCGGCACTTCCCCGAGGTGCCGGGCTCATTTTTGTGAAGATTTTACCGGACAGCGGGCGGGTGCAGGCAGCTCCTCCTTAACTGAAGGAGGAGGCCTGCACTTCCCGAGCCTGCCGCACCGCATCGGGCGCCGCAGCGCTGGAATAGCGCCAGTTTTCAGGCGCAAACAACCTTCAGTAGCGCCGGCAGCCGTTTGGGCGCGGCGCTACTGAATTTTTGGCGCGCACAGCGCGACTTAGCACCGGCGCTAAATTTCCGACGTTAAGCCCCGGCGCAGCGCAAACTCAGTTTCTAGGCCATCATTTTTTAAATCCATCTAAAGTGCAACTGAAACTAAACTAAACTGCTTGTCTCTCACATGCCCTCTGCTGGTCAGACATACGTAATCAATCAGGCAAACATGCTGGTAAGGCATCATAATCAAACAGGCAAATACCATCACTATTTGCTGATATCATTACAAGCCCGTGGCCAGCAGCGGGGCTGAAAGAAAAAACATGCCGGTATCCTCATACGTAATCCTCCTTCCCACTTCCCCCTCATCCCACAATCTTTTCTGATTTATAAGCTGCTCATGGTGTAAGCATGCACCTCTTGCTTCCCCCCCCCCCGCTCCCCTCACCACAACCTTACCTTTGTGCCTTTCTCCTTTCAGATAGCCAAGAACTGACATCTGACCAGGTACTAGTGGAGGAGCACAAAATAAAAGAACATTAAGGCACTGATGATGAAGACACAGCACCGTCACTCGATTTCACACTTGCAGCCACCAGCTCAGATACTGACACTACGCATGATTCAGAGGATAGCATAGAGGTGGGATTTGCACGCGGTGTGACACCATGCACGAGTGGCCTGTAGCCAGGCCAGGGGGAAAGGGTAGGGCAGGTGCCAGCTCCCCGGAGGTCGAGGTCGCACAGGAGTACTGCTGCGGAGGACTCAGATGAGGAATTTTATGGGGCGGCCTACAGAAGAATGCTAATGGGTATGCGCAACGAAATGCTTGGCGCAATGGCAGGCCTGCCAGAAAGCCTGAGTGGAATGCCAAGGAGCATGGAGGAGCCCAGCACCAACCTTGCACAGGGCTTTGAGCAGAGCTTGGAGCCCATCTTTTCCAGCATGGAAGTGATAGGTAACTCCATTAGCGCACTTATTATGTCCGTGTGTAATTGAGACACGGACTACAGGAGCTGGTTATAACAGGTCTTTACTGAGTGGAGACAACCTGGAACTACAATGCAAAAGTTACTACGCAGGCTTATATACAGGGGTGGTCACTACTGGTACTGCAGTATACAGGGGCTGCAGAATATAGTTCCTTCTGCAAAGTACATACAGTACAATTCCTCCCCTTTTAGCTAAACAGTACATAACATTCGATTAATAATTAAGTAACATATTTACAATTACAGTTGCTAGATACATTAGTTGAAGTTAAGCAATTATAAGTTCAGTCTTTGAGGAGGCTTCCTGATTCTGTCTGGATAACGCCTCTTTGGGGTATCAGGTTCTTCTGGCAAAGTTGATTCGGGATCAACGTCGTTGTTTGGTTCGTCTGCTTACAATATCACCGTTTCTGCGGTGGATGCAATTGGTACTTCGGTTTCATCGCCAGGTGTATCGGATCATGGTGTGGAATTGAAGTTTTCCAGTGACTCTAGAATCTGGTCAGCATGGCGTCTTACAATGCTCTCTCCAACGTCCACGGTATACATTAGAGGTCCTTGCCGTGTGCAAATCGTTTCTGGCTGCCATTTCTCTGTGCGGTAGTCCCGGGCCAAAACTGGTTGACCGATCTTAAAACTCCTGGTCGGCCTTTCATTCATATTCTGAAACTGCCTGTTCTCCACATCTCTTCTGATGTTTGGCTTAACCAAATCCAGGCCCCATCGTAGTCTTCGATTGAAGAACATCATGGCTGGAGTTTGGTTGGTAACCGCATGTGTCGCATTCCGGTAGGCAAACAAAAAGTTATTCACCTTGTGTTGTAGGGGTATGTCTTCATTACACATTGCCTTGATAGCCTTCTTGAATGTTTGAACGAACCTCTCAGCCAATCCATTGGTGGCTGGATGATATGGGAAGGATGTGTAATGCTTAACACCATTGTTCTTTAAGAACCTCCGGAAATCTTCAGACACAAACTGTGGTCCATTGTCGGAGCAAATCTGTTCAGGCAGCCCATTTCTGGCAAATATGGTTCGTAAGACTGTGATAGTGTTTTCTGTGGTGGTTGAGGACATTTTTATTACCTCTGGCCACTTTGAATGTGCATCCACCGCAATTAAAAACATCGAGTCCATAAATGGACCAGCAAAATCAATGTGCACCCTTTGCCATGGAGATGAGGGCCACTCCCATGGATGTAAAGGGGCTTGTGGTGGGGCGTTTTGGACCTTCTGGCATCCTGTACAGCTCTTGGTCATCTCTTCGATTTCTCTATTGATTCCCGGCCACCACACAAACGCTCTGGCTAAGTTCTTCATTTTTACCCCTCCCAGATGACCCTCATGAAGCTCATTGAGCACTCTATCCTTCAATTTGGGTGGAATTACTACTCTGGATCCACACATCAAGGTTCCTCTGCACACTGACAGCTGTTCTCTTCTCGGCGAGAATGCTGGCAGCAGTGGTTCGCCATGTGCTGGCCATCACTTCACCGTTAAATCATAGACCCAGGAGAGCGTCGGGTCATTTCGTGTTTCCTTTTCTATGTTTGCATTCGTCACAGGGAGACATTTGACTATGGTCGAGTGGAATATCTCCACTGGATCCACTGCAGGTGCTTCTTCCACCATCGGCAACGGTAGGCGCGACAATCCATCAGCATTCCCATGCTGTTTAGTTCCTTTGTACTCGATGTCATATTGGTGTGCCCCTAGGAAAAGGGACCACCTCTATAGCCGTTGTGCTGTCCTTATCGGTACGCCCTTCTCAGGGTTGAAAATGGAGACAAAAGGTTGATGATCAGTTAGTAGAGTAAATTTCTGACCGTGCAGGTAGTGATTGAACTTCTTCACCCCCCACACCAGGCTGAGGGCCTCTCTGTCAATCTGGGCGTAGTTATGCTCGGCTGAAGTTAACGAGCGTGACGCAAAAGCTATCGGCCTCTCTGAACCATCAAGGAATTTATGTGACAGTACCGCTCCAATGCCGTAGGGAGACGCATCACACGCCAGTCTTATCGGTAGTGATGGGTTGTAGTGAGCCAATACTTCTCTTGAATTGATTAGGTCCTTACTCTTCTGAAAGGCCCGCTTACATTCATCGCTCCATTTCCATGCTACTTTGTTTGTCGTAGGGCGTTCAGTGGGTGCAGAATTGTGGACAAGTTCGGCAAAAACTTATGGTAGTAATTCACCAATCCGAGGAATGACCTCAGTTGCGACACATTTTCAGGCGCTAGAGCCTTAACTACCACTTCAATTTTGTCAGGGGACTTATGTAACCCCTCTTCATCAATCACGTGGCCACAATACGATATCTGTTTCTTAAAAAACTCGCACTTGGGGCGATTGGCTCGTAGCCCATGTTCTCTTAGTCTAGTGAGCACCTGCTCTAGGTTGGCAAGGTGTTCACTGTCATCTTCACCTGTCACTAGGATGTCATCCAAGTAACACTGAGTCCCCGGAATCCCTAGCAGGACTTGTTCCATCGCTCTTTGCCATATCGCCGGAGCTGATGCTACTCCGAATACCAGTCGATTATGTTGGGAAAGACCTTTGTGAGTGTTTATCGTGAGATACTTCCTAGAGGATTCTTCAACCTCCATCTGCAAATATGCTTGTGCTAGGTCAATTTTTGTAAAACGCTTCCCTCCAGATAGTGAGGCGAAAATATCTTCTATCCTCGGAAGAGGATATTGTACTGTGTGAAGGATAGGGTTCACCATCACCTTGAAGTCCCCACAGATGCGAACCTTCCTTGGCTCCTCAGACTTATTGTTTAACGTTTTCTTCATGACAGGAACGATGGGTGTCGCCCACTCGCTCCAGTCTACCTTAGATAACACGCCTGCCTTCTCCAGATTCTCCAGCTCTGCCTCGACGGCTGGGCGAATTGCATATGCTACCGGTCTTGCTTTGAAAAACTTGTGAATTGCATTCTCTTCTATTTTTATCGAGGCGGTTACGCCTTTAATAGTTCCCAGTCCTTGTTGAAATACCTCTTTGGCGTTAGCTAAGATTGTTGACAATCGTCCAGGAGTGACGTCGTCATCCTTTTTACCAGCCACCGTCAGTGCCTGAATGGAGTGCCAGTCTAAACTTATCTTTCTGATCCATTCACGTCCCAATAACGTTGGTCCACCATCTTGCAGTATGTACAGATACAATTTCTGTATTTCCTTGCCGTTGTATTCGACAGGCACCCTTATTTTTCCTCTGGGGTATAATTTTTGCCCCGTATACGTCTTCAAGACAATGGATGCCTCTTTCAAGGGTATGTGTGAGAATAGCCGCTCGTAGTCTCGTCGATTCATGACGGTCAGAGCTGATCCTGTATCCAATTCCATTTTGACTTGGGACCCTGCTATCGTGAGGGTGACCCAAATGGTTCGGTGATCCTCTTTTGCGATTACGTTGTGAAGTTTGAGACAGCTTAGTCTCTTGTTCCCGGATTCACTATCGCTCATCTGGTCTTCGGAACTACTGTCCGTCATCTTTTGTACTTTCCTGTACTGTTCCTTAGTAGCCTTTTTGTTGTCGTTAGTCTTCTTCCCAGACCTGCAAACTCGTGCAATGTGTCCCATCTTTCCGCATTGCCTGCATATTTTGTCCTTGGACCAGCAGTCCTTCTGGTCATGGGTTGTTCTGCCACAGCGATAACATTTTTCAAATCCCCGTGTCATTTCGTGGGTGCCGTATTCCTGTGGCTTTTGCTGTATTTCCGCAGCTCCCCTTGCTGCTGCTTCGTACGATACTGCCACGCTAAAAGCCTTATCTAGCATCAGCTCTTTCTCTGAGAGTAACCTCTTCTGGGTTCCTTCACTCAGGAGTCCACAGACAAATTTGTCCCGTAGGGTATCTGCCAGTCCTGCTCCGAACTGGCAGTGCTTTGATAGCTTGCGTAGTTCCGTAAGGTAATCAGCATTGCTCTCATCTTTATGCTGATTTCTCCTGTGGAATTTAAATCTTTCTGCTATCAGCAGTGGTGTAGGATTTAGGTGTTCCTGTAGGATATCAACAATTTTGTTAAAACTCTTCGCCTTCGGTTTGGCTGGAGCAATCAGGTTCCGCAATAGGCCGTACGTTCTTGCGCCCATTAAGTTTAGTAGTACCGATGCCTTTTCTCATCGGCTACTTCGTTTGCCTCGCAATATACCTCGACTCTTTCCACATACGTGGTCCAGTCTTCTATTGCATTATCGAAGGCAGTGATATTGCCAGTCTTCGGCATCTTGGAAATCTAAGATGGCGCCTCCCACGCTTCCTGTCTTCTCCACTGCTGCTAGCACTGTTGCTGGCGTTTTATGCCTTGATGGCGACGCCCTATGGTCTTCGCGCACTTCCCCCCGCGCTGCTGCTAACTCCGCTCTCCGCGGTTCCCGTAGCAAACTGCAGCTCCTCGCGGCTTTCTGCGCTTCTAATTTAAAAAAAATTATTTCCCCGTCATCGGAGCAACCCTGCGGAACACTTGCCTCCCTCTTCTCGGGTCTGTATGCTGCCCGGCTTCGTAGCCCTGTGTGCTCCACCCTCTCTCTCTCTCCTCTTGCCGACAACGCTGCTCGGCCCCGTTGAAAAGCCACCCGATCGAGCTCTGAACCGCCGCAGCCCAGGAAGGATCAGTGTACTACCTGCCACCAGCCCGAGTAACTGAAACACCATCGACAGGATAATCAAGCCCCGCTCTCGACAGCCTCTCCTGCAAATCTTCAACTCCGATGAATCAGAGGTGGATGCCCACGGTCGACGCCCATTTCTTCTGTTCATTTTATTTTTTTCCTTCTGGCCTCGACCTCTGATAACTTCGCTTCAGGGATGGATCTCCATGAGGTGGTGCAGACTTTAGGTAATTTCGGATCTGCTTGTCGCCAGTATTATGTCCGTGTGTAATTGAGACATGGACTACAGGAGCTGGTTATAACAGGTCTTTACTGAGTGGAGACAACCTGGAACTACTATGCAAAAGTTACTACACAGGCTTATATACAGGGGTGGTCACTACTGGTACTGCAGTGTACAGGGGCTGCAGAATATAGTTCCTTCTGCAAAGTACATACACTACAGCACTTGTGGACCCAACCATCATGCAGCGCCTGATGCCAGATGTCTCAGCTTCCATTGCAGCACAAGCACAAGCCACCCAATGTCTGGGGACTGTGAAACCTCAGCTTGCTGCCACACAAGCTCAGACTGCTGCCATCATGGCTGCAATTACCAGTGTGGAAAGGGGCTTACAGGGTGTCACAGCAGTCCAGCAATCTTTGCTCCAACAGATTACTAGGAATGCTAAGGTGCCGCCCCGGGGCATTGGCAGTGGCTCCGTGGAGGATGACTCTGCTGTCATCTCACAGGATGACAGCATTCTTCCTCCCACCAGTGCCACTCCGCCAGTGCTCTTGCTGTTGCCTGTCAGCCAGCCAGCCTAGACTGCTGTTGGCCATGCCAAGGTGATCCAGTCCCCACCCGGTCCTTCTAGGCCCAGAACTGCTCTTGGTCATCCTGCTAGACCATCTGCAGTCTCCCCTACTGAAAGTCAGCAGCCTTCCACCAGCCATGCTGCAGCCACTGGAGTAGCACTTCATAGGAGCACTAGGACAGGCAAAGGCACACAGAAAATAGGCACTAAGGGAATGCACAAAGGTGATTGGTTGATTTTGTTATGTAATATTGGATGGATTGATGTTTAAAGTTGGATTGGAATGTTTGATCTGTGGTGGCTTTTATTTCAGCATTGTAGCAAGAGGACGTTGTGATGGTCAGTAACAGAGGGAAGGTAAGGTGTGGAATTATTGTTAAATGGAGAATTGGGGATTGTGTTCATTGTTACCGCAGCCGGATGAGTCGATCAAGGACAGCCGGGGCACAAAGGGGCTGTCTGAGTTGCCTCTTCCCTTCCACGTCCTGCTCTTCCACTTTCTCCTCCTCTTCCTTCTCCTTTTCCTCTTCCTCAGCCAGTCACCGTATGCCTGGTGGCAAGCGCTGTGCCCTCATGATGGCAAGGTTGTGGAGCATGCAGCAGACTATGACACATCTTGAGACATGCTCTGTTGAGTATTGCAGGGCTCCTCCAGATTGGCCCAAGCAGCAGAAGCATTGTTTAAGGACACCAATGGTCTGCTCTATCAGATTCCGTATGGCAGCATGGCTCTCATTGTAAGCATGCTGCCCACGTGTGGTTGGGTTGCGGAGCGGACTCATGAGCCAGGTGGCCAAAGGAAAGCCCTTGTTGCTCAGGAGCCACCCTCTGGTTTATTGTGGAGGCTCAAAGACTGAGGGAACAGTAGACTGGTGCAGAATAAAAGCATCATGACTGCTGCCAGGACACCGGGCATTCACCATCATGACGTGCTGAGCATGGTCACACACCAGCTGTACATTCAGCGAGTGGCAAGCTTTGCGGTTGTGGTTCATCTCAGCATTTAAATCTGGTGCCCGCAAAGCCACGTGCATGCAGTTGATGCTGCCCTGCACCTTGGGGAAGCCCGCTATCCTGGCAAATCCACGTGCACGGTCTGCCTGCTTCTCTCTGGTCAGAAAGAAGACAATGAAGTCCCCTCTCCTGGCACAAAGAACGTCCATCACCTCTCTGATGCAGCAGTGGATGGTGAACTGGGAGATGTTACAGATGTCGCCTGCTCCAGCCTGGAAGGTGGCCGGATATGAAGAAATTCAGGGCCATGGTCACTTTCACAGCCATTGGCAGCGCTGTCCTTGCCCTGGAGTGAGGCTGCAGGTCTGGTTGCAAGAGGTGGCGGAGTTTTGTGAGCACCTCCTTCATAAAGTGTAGTTGCCTCACACACTGCTCCTGGCTCAGGCTGAGGTAAGAGAATTGCTCTCGGGAGTCCTGAGGTGGGTAAGGCCTCCTGCTGAGAGCCCTTCTCCCCCTCCTCCACCTCCCTCTGTGAGCAGCTTGTCCTCTTCTTCGCTGCCTCTGCTCCGTCTCCTTGTCATGCTGCAGGCCAAGGGGGATGACAACTGGAGCACCCATGACTGGGAGCCAGTGGTCTGCTCAGAACCCTTGAAGTCAGAAGCAAGGCCTTCTCCACTTGCAGCACCACTCCCTGTCACCTCACCAACTTTAAACAACTCCACAAACTTACACAGAGCCAGTAGACATCAATCAGCAACTAACCTTAGAGAGGTTGCTGATCCATTTAAATATCACTGGTGAGGGTCCTTGCTGCTGCTGAATGGATGTTCACCTGTGCGAGGTTAAGACAGGGTGTGAGCTCCAGCGTTGAGGATGAAAATGGCAGCGCTGGTGTCAAATCAGCGTTGCACACTGATTGCCGTCACGATCTGCCTACTTCCGGTGCACGCTCCTAACACCCGCCCTACCACCCTCACCAAGATGGCGTCCTTTGCAGCACGCACCAAAAGTGTGCGGACGCAGCACGGACACCATTGTCATCACAAAACCACACCCTAAGTGATGAAAAATCGGGCGCTACGGAACTGAATTTCTAGCCCGTTGTCTTCCTGATCGCTAGTACTCCAGGAATAGGGAGATCATTTCCTCTAGTCGGTGAATTTCTTATTCACGTAATTCAGGAGCTCAATATTGGACCTGACAAAGATCAAGTTGCTGTGGTACAATACAGTGCTGATTCAAGAGTTGAATTTGGCCTCAATGCTTACTCAACTAAGATGAGATTTTGGATGCAATAGAAAAGGTTGGACTGAAAACAGGAAAACTCCTCAACACTGGTACTACACTGGATTATGTCGCAAAAAAAAATCTTCAGTCCATCTGCTAGTCGTAGATGAGATGCTGGAGCTTCACAAATCCTGGTGCTCATCACTGTTGTGAATTCCAGAGAGGATGTTGGACAGGCAACAGATGCAGTTAAATGGGCTGGTATAGTGCCCATTGCTATTGGAGCCAAGAGTGCAGACACATCAGTGCTACAACAGATTGTACATGATCCTGATTTTCTTTCAACACTAAAAGACTTCCAGAATTTGCCAAGTATGCAAAGGAAGCTGTTAACAAAAATTAAAGCATTGTTGATTATTGAACAGCCAACTATTTTCACTGAAGTTATGCCATTTTCACTATCCAACTCTAATAATCAGTTCCTAGACTACGTCTAACCACTTAAAAAATATTTTTCCCAGCAGTTTCATTCAAACATACAGAATATTATTGTGTTAGGAACTTACTACATGGAATTATGTATTAACTTCGGGAAGAAAATTCAGACTACTGTTAACTTAACTAACCTGTATATAGCAATTAAACGATAATTGTTTAGGTGGTAAGGGTTGATTTGTTCTTCTGTACATTTCTCTGCACATTTAACATGATGGTAAAATGGTGAGTAATGGCAGTGAACTTAAAAACACCCATTTAACCAATTATTGGGGTGGAGGGTGGAAATTTATGAATTTCCGTATCCATTACACCAACTTCCACCCTCCAAAAACTTGAGCTCATCCATCACCCCTGTGCTCACTGACCTACATTGGCACTTGGTCCACCAATGCCTCGATTTAAAACTCTAAATTTGGTGTTAAATCCCTCCATGGCTTCATGGCGCTAACGGGGCGCAAAGCAACTAGCGCCCGGGCGCAGCGCTGCCAATGCCTCCCGTGAAATTCAGTGGGAGGTTAGCGGCGGCAGTAACCGTTAGCGCCCCGCGATGCTGCGCCGCCAGCGATAATGCCATTGCTGTGCGCAGCGCCCCGGCCGCGATCTTCAGTAGTGCCCCCTGACTTACGCTATGTCCGACTGGGTTAGGAGGGCCTACCTGCGGCCGGGGCGGCGCTATTTAAAGGCGAGGTACCGGGAGGCCATTTTTGTTGCTGGCCGCCTGCCAGCACCTGCCTCCACTGCCGTCCAGACCCGCCCCCCCCCCCCGCCATGGAGTGCCAGCGGCGCTCCATGAGACCAGCACTTCTCTTGAGTGCCGGGCTCTTTTGCCGGCAATCTGATCCCCGGTGGCCCAGCTGGGCCCCGGGTCATGCAGCGCACGACCCCTCCCCTTTAAGAAGGGGAGGAAGGCCGGCAATACCACAGCACGTAGTACCATGATATTCCCTCACAACACCTCAAGAGGGAGGCGGGGTGCTTCCAGTAGCGCCCCGCTTCTCTCTTGGGGCGCTACCACTCAATTTCGGCTGTGGGGGGCGATAATTTTTCCAGGGCGCTAAAAGAAGTGCCCTGGCGAAGTTAGCGCCCCAAAGGGGGCACAACTCAATTTCTCCCCCTACCTCTTTTCGTCACCCATCCTAAGATATTGGGCTCGGTGTCAATTTTTGTCTGATTAAGCTACGGTGAAGTGCTTTGGGACATTTTACTATGTTAAAGCTGTAATAAAAATGTAAATTGTTGTTGTGATATTTAAATTCTGATTTTCTACTTTTTCTTCTATACATTTGTGTTTAGCTTCTGCAGCCAGGCAGAGAGATATTGTCTTCTTAATCGATGGCACTCTTGGAATGGGAAAAGCATTTCCTCAAGTCCGTGAATTTCTTATTAAAGTAATTCAGGAGCTCGATATTGGACCTGACAAAGATCACGTTGCTGTGGTACAATACAGTCATGACCCAAAAACTGAATTTTGGCTCAATACTTATGCAAATAAAGATGAGGTTTTGTTTGCTACAACACAGCTCAGACGTAAAACAGGAAGAGTCCTCAAGACTGGTGCCGCACTGGACTATGTAACAAGAAATGTCTTTACCGCATCTGCTGGGAGCAGACAAGATGCTGGAGCTACACAGATCCTGGTGCTCATCACTGCTGGGAAGTCCAGGGATGATGTTGGACGGGCAGCAGATGCAGTAAAGCGAGCTGCTATAGTGCCCATCGTCATCGGAGCCAAGAGTGTAGATTTGTCAGAGCTACAACAGATCGTATATTCTCCTGATTTTGTTTTTGTACTAAAAACCTTCCACGCTGTCCCAACCATCCAACAACAGTTGATATCGATATTGAAATCAGTTTCTGTTGAACCATTTGAAGGTAAGGATCTTTAAACAAAGCGTGACCATTAGTTAAAAGGAACAAAGAAGAATTTTCAAAGCATCAGATAAGCAAGATATTTGTTTCAAACTGTTGAAAAAGACACAGTGGTGCATTGTGCATTGCAAAATAATTCCTAATATATAGCACAAGTGAGGGAGATTATCACAGGTAGCAATTGGGCATTCTTGGGTTATAAAATAATTTTCATTGAGAAACCTGGGCCAAGATCCATAGTGCAAGACATCAAAAAAATTGAAGAGACGAGAGAAGCTAAAGCAAAAAGTAATGATTAAATAATTGCAGAAGGAAGGGAAGACTTCTGAAGGAAACAGGAGATAAACAGTTTCACAGTTCTTAGCTCCTGGAAAAGAATAGATTAGATTAGGAGATGGTGCAATGGGTTTCAATTTCAACACACTGAGGATACAAGGAGAAAGGGATTTTCATAGAATCATAGAATCATAGAAATTTACGGCACAAAAGGAGGCCATTCGGCCCATCATGTCTGCGCCAGTTGAAAAAGAGCTATCCAGCCTAATCCCACTTTCCAGTTCTTGGTCCGTAGCCATGCAGTTTACGGCACTTCATGTGCATATCCAAGTACTTTTTAAATGCGATGAGGGTTTCTGCCTTTACCACCTTTTCAGGCAGTGAGTTCCAGACCCCCACCACCCTCTGGGTGAAAGACGTTCTCCTCAACTCCCCTCTAATCCTTCTACCAATTACTTTAAAGCTATGCCCCCTGGTTATTGACCTCTCTGCTAAGGGAAATAGGTCCTTCCTATCCACTCTATTTAGGCCCCTCATAATTTTATACACCTCAATTATGTCTTCCCTCAGCCTCCTCTGTTCCAAAGAAAACAACCCCAGCCTATCCAATCTTTCCTCATAGCTAGAATTCTCCAGTCCTGGCAACATCCTCATAAATCTCCTCTGTACCCTCTCTAGTGCACTCACACCTTTCCTGTAATGTGGTGACCAGAGCTATACGCAGTACTCTAGCTGTGGCCTAACTAGTGTTTCATACAGTTGAAGCATAACCTCCCTGCTCTTATATGCTATGCCTCGGCTAATCAAGGCAAGTATCCCGTATGCCTTCTTAATCACCATATCTATCTGTCCTGCTACCTTCAGGGATCTGTGGAAATGCACTCCAAGGTCTCTCTGTTCCTTTACATTTCTCAGTAATCCTACCACTTATTGTGTATTCCCTTGCCTTTTTAGCCCTCCCCAAATGCATTACCTCACACTTCTCCGGATTGAATTCCATTTGCCACATTTTTGCCCACCTGACCAGTCCATTGATATCTTCCTGCAGTCTATAGTTATCTTTCTCACTATCAACCACACGTCCAATTTTTGTATCATCTGCAAACTTCTTAATCATGCCTCCTACATTGAAGTCGACCACAAAAAGCAAGGGACCTAGTACTGAGCCCTGTGGAACCCCACTGGAAACAACATCCCAGTCACAAAAACATCTGTTGACCATTACCCTTTGCTTCCTGCCACTGAGCCAATTTTGGATCCAACTTGCCACTTTCCCTAGGATCCCATGGGCTTTTACTTTTTTGACCAACCTACCATGTGGGACCTTGTCAAAAGCCTTGCTAAAATCCATGTAGACAACATCAAATGCACTACCCTCATTGACCCGCCTCATTACCTCCTCAAAAAAATCAATCAAGTTAGTCAGACACGACCTTCCCTTAACAAATCCATGCTGACTGTCTTTGATTAATCCCGTAATTTTCTAAATAATGATTTATACTGTCCCTCAGAATTTTTTCCAATAATTTTGTTTGAGAAAAAATGAAAATAGACACCTAATGGTAATTACTTTTAAAGTAGTACAGGTACCACAACAAAGGAGCCCCAGGTTTTTTTTCAACCTTTATCTTTCAGTCACATGCTATTCACATGACACAAAGCGATTCCTCCAATGCCAGTTGGTTGGCTCTTCACATTGGTTGGACTACTTCGAACAGCTGGTTGTCCAGATGATTTTTTAAAAAGAATTATACATAACTGGGTGAATATGTACCTATTTTTAGAGGTTAAATGGGCATTATCACCACATGCATTCAAAGGTGAAGTCGGGAATGTGTCAGCTATTTTGGAAGTGTTCCTTGAAAGCATTTATTTCACGTTATATGATACAACCTCCCATACACACATTTGTAATGTTTCTAAACCATCAGATATCTCAAAATGTAATGAGAGTTTTACATTCTGTGATAGGTATGCATGTTGCACTCTTTGAGGAGAGTTCAGTACTCTAGTGTGAGATGAGAAACCATTTGTGATTAGTTCACAAGATGTCGAGCGTCAGTAATAACACATTTGTAGAGCAAGAACAAGGCTGAACTGGAGGGATTATTACTAGTCCTAGCCCCTTTAGGGCTACCCCAGATCAGGCGTATTCCTCAGACGTTCACTTTCAACTAAAGTTTGAGCTAGCCAAATCCTAAAGACGCTTAATTGGGTCCAAAGGTCCGGACCATCTCTCCCTAAAAGAAAGGAACAATCTGAAAATGTTACCGTCCTCCAGAAAGCACTTTTAATATGTTTAGCTAGACTGTAACCTTCCGGATATTATGAGGGTCTGGAGAACTCCCCCAAAATTCTGCAACTCCTCACCAAAGAGTGTACAGAGATTGAGTTTGCGAGTTTGATACAGAAGTATTATCTGAGACAATTCTAAAAATATATAGATTTATTAAAGAACCAACATGTAATTACAGTAGGTGTTTCAATCACAACATTAACAGTTCCAAAAAGAGTAAGCTTACAGTTCTTATTATCAGATCTTAACTTCGCTACAGTTTTATAGTTCTTAGTCTTATTCCAGGGTATCCACCAAAATCAAATACAGTACAGTCCCTTGATCCCCGAGGTACAAAGAGTTGTAGACTTACAGAGCCACCTCTGAAGCCTGAGAATCACTTTGCCCCTTTACAGCGAGACTATCATCCCATTTGAAAGTTCAATATTTATATCCTTTTTCGTGTTATTTCCTTTGAAGTTTCCTGCTGATATAAGCTAATTATCTCTAGTCATTTTTCTGCTGACCCCTGCTATTCTTACAGTCAATTCAGCTGGTAGCATTAAGAATCGTGTCTCTACCCTAGGTATTCGAAGCTCATAAGAACATAAGATAAGAACATAAGAAATAGGAGCAGGAGTAGGCCAATCGGCCCCTCGAGCCTGCTCCGCCATTCAATAAGATCATGGCTGATCTGATCCTAACCGCCAATCTACTATCACAGAACCACCTCCTGAATCTAACAGAATTAGACACACGCAATAGCAGCAGGATCAGGCTACACGGCCCCTGGGCCCGCTCCGCTATCCACAGGGCCATGTCCGATCCGAACCTGGACTCATGTCCAAATTCCTGCCCGCTCCCCGTAACCCTTAATTCCCTTTACTTCTAGGAAACTGTCTATTTCTGTTTTAAATTTATGTAATGATGTAGCTTCTACAGCTTTTTGGGGCAGCATATTCCATGGACCTACCACCCTCTGAGTGAAGTAGTTCCTCCTCATCTCAGTTTTGAAAGAGCAGCCCCTTATTCTAAGACTATGCCCCCTAGTTCTAGTTTCACCCATCATCGGGAACATCCTCCCCGCATCCACCCAATCCAATCCCTTCACAATCTTATATGTTTCAATAAGATCGCCTCTCATTCTTCTGAACTCCAATGAGTAGAGTCCCAATCTACTCAACCTCTCCTCATATGTCCATCCCCTCATCCCCGGGATTAACCGAGTGAACCTTCTTTGTACTGACTCGAGAGCAAGTATGTCTTTTCTTAAGTATGGACACCAAAACTGTATGCAGTATTCCAGGTGCGGTCTCACCAATACCTTGTACAACTGAAGCAATACCTCCCTATTTTTATATTCTATCCCCCTAGCAATGAAAGCCAACATTCCATTGGCCTTCTTAATCACTTGCTGCACCTGCATACTAACCTTTTGAGTTTCGTGCACCAGGACCCCCAGATCCCTTTGTACTTCAGTACTTTCCAGTTTCTTGCCATTAAGATAATAACTTGTTCTACGATTTTCCCTGCCAAAGTGCATAACCTCACACTTTCCAGTATTGTATTCCATCTGCCAAATCTCTGCCCACTTACTTAGCCTGTCTATGTCCCCTTGCAGGTTTTTTATGTCCTCCTCACTCACTACTTTCCCTCCCATCTTAGTATCATCTGCAAACTTTGATATGTTACACTCGGTCCCCTCCTCCAAATCGTTAATATAGATTGTAACAGCAGGTGCATTTCATTTGATGTCATCTCTACCAAGGCCTTCTGTTTGTGTCTCTATACGAAGTGTAAATTAGAACACCTCAACCAGGGTGATCTATGCAATTCTTAGTCACCTCCGCTGGTTGCAATACAGAATTATGTCTCCTGTGTAGGTGTCTTAAGCTTAACACAAAAACAATGTGACGGCAGGTGTTTCTTTTACTTGATGTCATTTTTACGAAGGCATATGTTTCTGCTTCTTTATGTGCCTGTTTATGAAGTGTAACTTAGAACACCTTAACCAGGATGCACCATTGTCTTCTTTCCAAAGATTCAGACCGTCGGGAGCCTCCAACCTTCTATTTCAACAAGGCCATTGACTCAGTGTCAACAACCATCCCACCCCTATAGCCAGAATGCTGTTAACAATGCAGCTTCTCCACTGTTAGGTGTCTAGATTCTCAGTTTGTCATGTTTTAACAAGGCCAGAATTCTTTCATAGAATGGTGAATTTTTCTCAATAGGTTTTATGGCTTATTCCTTCACACAACATGTTTACCACATAGTAAATTAACTATTTCATAGGCTAGTTAAACAACCTATTCTACTTTGATGTGATGTTTTTGATGCATATTTTGAGTCTGTGTGTCCCAGTTATGCTTATTATAAATCACTGGACACAGACCACAAGAATAACTTTAACAGGTCTTTACTATTCGGAGGTCAGGGCTGAACTGCCCAGCAAATCCCTACACAACGTTTATATACCGGTGTGGTCACCACCGGTATTACAGTATACAGCAGCCAAGAGAAAGTAGTACATCTCTTAAGGTAGTTCTCTTAAGGTGGAACAGGTTACATACACCACAATCCTCCCTTTTTAGCTTAACAGTGTATATCCCCATTTAACATAACATAATAACATATAGATACATATATATACAACTTCATGCAAAACAGTTCAAAGATTCAGTCTCTGAGGAGGCCTCCTGATTCGAGTTGGATAACGCCTTTCAGGGGTCTCTGATTCTCGTTGCTGGGGTGACTCATCTAGTTGATCTCTTATGGATTGGACATCATCATCAGGTACATTCACTTCTGAGGTAGATGCTTCAGGTTCACTAACTTCTTCCACAGTTGTCTCTGCCGTAACCCTGGGTTCGACCCTTGTTCTCGATTCTACCAGTTAGTCAGCATGACGTCGTATTACATTTTCACCAATATCTACCGTGTACATCAGGGGTCCTTGTCTGGCCCGAATTGTTCCAGATTGCCATTTCTCATTTTTATAGTCCCGGGCTAACACTGGTTGTCCTATTTCGAAACTTCGAGTGGTCTTGTTATTTATATGCTGGAACTGTTTGTTTTCGACTTCCCTCCGCACATTTGGTTTTAACAAGTCCAACCTGGACCGCAACCTCCTGTTATAGAACATCATGGCAGGACTTTGGTTTGTCACTGCATGAGTGGTGTTTCGATATGCCAGTAGGAAATTGTCCACCTTGTGTTGTAGTGGAATCTGATCTTCGCTCATGGCCTTTATTGCTTTTTTGAACGTTTGTACAAATCTCTCGGCCAACCCGTTTGTAGCCAGATGATATGGGGCAGAGGTATAATGTTTCACCCCATTCTTCTTCATGAATTTCTGGAATTCTTCTGACACGAACTGCGGTCCGTTGTCTGAACATATTTGTTCTGGCAATCCATTTCTTGCAAATATCGTTCTTAGCACCACGATCGTCTTTTCCGAGGTAGTGGTAGTCATCTTAATCACTTCTGGCCATTTAGAATGTGCGTCCACCGCAAATAAAAACATGGAGTCCATGAATGGACCAGCAAAGTCAATATGTACACGTTGCCATGGGGTTGAAGGCCATTCCCATGGATGCAGCGGTGCAATCGGAGGTGCATTTTGAACTTTTTGGCACCCTGAGCAGCTTTTCGTCAGATCCTCTATCTATTGGTCGATACCCGGCCACCACACATAAGCCCTAGCAAGGCTTTTCATCTTGACTCCCCCCAGATGACCTTCATGCAGTTCCTTTAGAACGATCTCTCTTAACTTAGGAGGAATAATCACCCTTGTTCCATACATCAATGTTCCTTGACAGACGGACAGCTGTTCTCGTCTTGCGGAGAATGCCGGTAACAGTGGATCACCATGTGCTGGCCACCCCTTCACTGTCAATTCGTAGACCCGGGACAGTGTCGGGTCGTTCCTGGTTTCTCTTTCAATACTTGCATTGGTGACTGGTAAACATTCGATGATGGTCAAGTGAAATAACTCAACAGGGTCAACCGTCGGTGCCTCCTCCGCTGTAGGTAGTGGCAGGCGCGACAGCCCATCAGCATTACCATGCTGCTTTGTACCTTTGATTTCAATCTGATATTGATGTGCCCCTAGGAAAAGGGACCATCTCTGGAGCCTCTGTGCTGTCATCACCGAAACACCCTTCTTAGGGTTAAAAATGGATACCAACGGCTGGTGGTCTGTCAGTAGCGTAAACTTTTGGCCCTGCAGGTAATGATTAAACTTCTTTACTCCCCACACAAGGCTGAGAGCCTCCCTATCTATCTGAGCATAGTTGCGCTCAGCGGAGGTCAATGATTTGGATGCGAACGCGACTGGCCTCTCCAAGCCATTTGGCAACTTGTGTGAGAGTACTGCCCCAATACCATATGGAGAAGCATCACAAGCCAAATGAATAGACAGCGTTGGGTTGAAGTGAGCCAACACTTCCTGTGAGGTGATCAATGCCTTGCTTTTGCGAAAGGCCCTCTTACAGTCCTCGCTCCACTTCCATGGTACTCCCTTCTGCAAAAGAGCGTTCAGCGGGTGCAGCACCGTGGATAAATTTGGCAGAAACTTATGGTAATAGTTAATCAACCCTAGGAACGACCTCAACTGGGATACATTATCCGGAGCGGGAGCCTTCACAACAGCTTCGACCTTGTCAGGAGACTTATGAAGCCCCTCCTGGTCAATGACATGACCACAGTACGAGATCCGCTTCTGAAAGAACTCACATTTCTGGCGATTAACTCGAAGTCCATATTCTTTCAATCTGGTGAGCACCAGTTCCAAATTTGCAAGATGTTCCTCATCATCATCTCCTGTAATCAGAATATCATCCAGGTAACATTGTGTGCCTGGAATTCCCTGTAATACCTGCTCCATGGCCCTCTGCCAAATTGCTGGAGCCGATGCCACTCCAAAAACCAGTCTATTATACTGATACAAGCCTCTATGTGTGTTGATCGTGAGATACTGGCGTGACTCTTCCTCAACTTCCATCTGTAAGTACGCCTGCGCCAGGTCTATCTTGGTGAAGTGTTTCCCGCCAGACAATGAAGCGAAGATATCCTCAACCCGCGGAAGCGGATATTGCACCGTGTGAAGCACCGGATTAACAGTGATCTTGAAATCTCCACAGATGCGAACCTTCCCCAGTTCCCCCGGCTTGTTGCTCGATGAACGCTTCATGATGGGAACAATGGGCGTGGCCCACTCACTCCAGTCCACCTTAGACAGTACTCCTGAACGTTCTAACCCTTCCAGCTCAGCTTCCACAGCAGGTCGTATCGCATAAGGTACCGGTCTGGCTTTGAAAAATTTCGGGTTTGCATGTTCTTCAACCTTGATCATTGCCATAACTCCTCTCAGTGTTCCCAGTCCCTGTTGGAACACCTCTTTAGCATCGTCCAATATTCTGGACAATCGTTTAGGTTTGACATCTTTTTTACCGGAATCTACCGTTAGTGCTTTTAAGGAATGCCAGTCCATATTTATTCTCCTGATCCACTCCCGTCCCAGTAGTGGTGGACCTCCCTTAGGTAGCACATATAAGTCCATTCCTCGGCTTTCTTTGCCCTTGTGGACCACCTTTACCTTTATCTTTCTGATGGGGTATACTCTTTGCCCCGTGTATGTTTTCAATACAATCTCCGTATCCCGTAGGGGAATATGTGGGAATAACCTTTTGTAATCTTGCTTATTCATGACCGTCCATGCCGATCCAGTGTCCAATTCCATCTTCACTTGGACTTCTGCTATCTGAAGTGTGACCCAGATAGTTTGGAGGTCTGCTTCATTACCCACATTGTGTACTCTTAGACAACCCAGTTCCTTACTGCTGGAGTCTGAATCTGACTTCTGTTCATCCGAACTGTTCTCTGTCACCTTGTGTACCTTTCTGCACTTTTCCTGCGGTGACTTTTTGTTGCTGGTCTTCTTTCCTGACCGGCATACTTTAGCTATGTGACCAAGCCTGCCACATTTTCTGCATTCCTGATTTTTGAACCAGCACTGGTTCTAATCATGTGTTGTCTTTCCACAACGATAACACTTTACTGCACCCAAGGCCATTTGATTGGTGCTGAGTTCCGATGACCTTAGCTGCATTTCCGCAGTGCCTCTCGCTGCAGCTTCGTGCGATGCTGCAATAGTGACAGCTTTATCAAGCGTAAGATCATTCTCTTCTAGCAGTCGCTTTTGTGTTCCTTTTAACAATCCACACACAAATTTATCTCTCAGCGCATCTGCTAGTCCTGTTCCAAACTGACAGTACTTTGATAGCTTACGCAGTTCAATTAAGAATTCAGCGTTGCTTTCTTCTTTCAGCTGCGTTCTTCTGTAAAATTTAAATCGTTCCGCTATCAGCAGCGGCGTGGGGTTTAAATGATTTTTCAGGACAGTAACAATACTCGCGAAAGTCTGATCCACCGGTTTATCTGGTGATACAAGGTGCTTCAATAGCCCGTACGTCTTCGCACCCATTGAGTTTAATAAGGTTAGTGCTTTCTTATCATCTGGTACCTCATTTGCTTTACAATAAACTTCCATGCGTTCTACATACGTGGCCCAATCTTCGACATTGCTATCAAAAGCATTGATGTTACCATGTTTAGGCATCCTTGCAAGTTTCTTTAAATTTTCTTTTTCCCAAAATGGCGGCTTCCCGCGCTCGTCTTCTTCCCCCGCCGACTACAATGGCGGCTTCCCGCGTTTGCCTTCTTCCCCCACTGGCTGCAATGGTGATTGCCGTGCTGCTGCCGTTCTCGCCTCCCCAGCGGTTCTCAATTCCCCGACGCTTTTTTTGCTTCCCCGCGGTTCCCGTGGGCATTCACGCTTCCCCTGCTGTTGCGCCTCTCAGCCCCACTTGCAGGCTGGTCCTTTACACCGGCTGCGGTTGAGTTCTCCGCGGTTCTCGTGGCCTTAACGCTGCCCCAGTCGCTGCGCCTCTCGGCCCCGATTGCAGCCCGGCCCTTTTCACCGGCCGCGGTCAAGTTCTCCGCCCTTTTTCCTCCGTTTTCCCTCCCCTACTCCACAGCCAACGTGGCTGACTTTCTGCTCGCGTCGCTGATCGGCTTACCCACCACCGTGGTAGAAGGGATGATCACTGCCTGTCGCTGATGGAGGGCTTCGTGGTCAGAATTTTTCTTTTTAACCCGGGTTCTCGATGCCTCCCGTGCGATGTGGTGCTCAGCAGGATGATGAGGGCGGATGCCTCTTCTCGACGCCCGTTCTGAGGATGAAGCTGCCTTGGATGTAAAACTGCCGCAGGGTAAGATCGGACTCGTTGCCACTGTTGAGTCTGTGTGTCCCAGTTATGTTTATTATAAATCACTGGACACAGACAACAAGAATAACTTTAACAGGTCTTTACTATTCGGAGGTCAGGGCTGAACTGCCCAGCAAATCACTACACAACGTTTATATACCGGTGTGATCACCACCAGTATTACAGTATACAGCAGCCAAGAGAAAGTAGTACATCTCTTAAGGTAGTTCTCTTAAGGTGGAACAGGTTACATACACCACAGCATACAGATACAAGATTGGGTTAGATTGTTGATCTGACTGTACAGTCTTGTGCCTCAAGCTGCAAGACCTTGGCAGTATAACTGTAGTCTGATGCAAAGCCAAGTTTGTTTTCAAGAGGGAACTAGTTAGGTATTTGACAGAAATCGTGGTTGAGGGTGATGAAAGCTAGAATGGCATATGGTACCTGAACTTTGGAACCAGCCAGTTGCACCACAATGGTTACACACACACATACACACAAACACACACACAGAACTCCTTTGTCTCTGAGCCGAGATTAATGTGAAACCTAGAATAATTCAGGCCTGCCAATCCCACTAAACAGGAACCAGTCTGAGACTGTTAGCTGTAATAGAATTTGCTCTTAATGAAAGACAAAGAACAGCACAAATCCTCCAAATGGATATCATTTTAATGAAAAAAGCAAAAGTATTTAATCTCCGATGAACTCAGTAAACTGCATTATCTACTACAGCAGATATTAAGTACGGAGCGTGCATTGTTAGCGACAGACAGGTTTCTCATCGTCCATTAGCTAATGATGGTGTGGAAGAAAACTGAAGATAGAGTTAAATTTTGTGTTAGTTATCAATGTTAACACCAGCAATATCTTCAGAAACAAACTCTGATTCAAAAACAAAATGCAAAATATTCAAAGTCTAGTATTCAATATTCTGTTCCAATACTCTGCCTGCATGACAGCTAACTGCTATTTGCAGGACAACAGATTTCAGGTTTAATTCCACAGTATGATTTGTTGTCCTGGCAGGAGTCGCCAAGTCTGTAGTCTTTGTTAAGAAAAAAAATGCCAAATCTACAGGGAATGTGATAAGCAGCAGGAAACATTCTTGGATTGCTGCATGTTTATCATGGCTTTTTCCAGGGTTGTCAAAGGCAAAACTGAGTCATAAAAAAATCCTATTTAAAACAAACAGTAGGTGGAAAACTAGGAAAATAAAGTACTTCACCAGCACCAAAACCTCAGTCTGATATGCTATACATTTATTGATCATATACAATCTTCTCTGTATATCAGTATTTAGTTAATTTATAACAATTTATAATGGTTCATTTATAATAACTAATGACCTAATGCAACATTCCTGTTCTGCATGGCTCAGTACCTCACTAAGGCACACACTTACTTACTGATTCATTAGGGGAGCAGCATTCTACTAATTTAGAATAACTGAAATGGCCCAATTTTTCCTATGAATTTGGATCTCCAGTACTCCTTTAGTGTTTAATGATCTTTGTACAGCTTGAGAAACATAAACCTTTAATTACTTAACGCAGCCTCAAACATTATGATCTGCCTATAATGTTTAACCCTCTCTAGTCTGAGAAAATGTATTGGGCGCAAAATTCAGATCCTTGTTTTTTTGGGCGCTATGAGTGCCCTGTGAGGTCCAAAATGCCATCCACGGCGCTGTGCATACTTCTGGTGCGAGTTGCGCCAGACACCATATTGCTAAGGGTGTTACTGTGCGCACAGTGAGCGTCCACCGGAAGCACCAGCACTAATTAGAAGGATCATCAACTAATTACAGGTTAGTTGCTGATTGATTTCTACTGGCTGTTGCTACGATTCAACATGTGTTTGGTGCTTTCTATAGTTGTTTAAAGTTGCTAAAGTCTACAGGGAGTGGTGTGGCATGCACTGAAGGACTTTTTCCTGACTTCAAGGCTTCTGCACAAACCACTTGGTGACAGACAAGGGTGCAGTAGTAGGAATTCCCCTTGGAATACAGCATGACTGGGAGAATGAAAAGAGGGCACGCAGAGCAGGACAAGCTGCAGGGAATCCACGCAGTCAGCTTGCTGGCTTTACAATGTAAAAACTGCACATGCGTGATATTTTGAATGGCCCATGCAGCCCCTTAAAGGGGCCGTGCAGGGCCAAAACAAGTTACAGGGAACATTGGTCATTATGCCTTCATTGTGCAGCAGTAAACTGTGACATCTGTATTTGAGCCACCACACCAAACCAAAGGGTGGCCACTGGGCGACAAGGGCTATCCACTGATGATATGACTCATGACTACAGTGCGCAACCCACGCACATTTGAACAGAATGTATACAATAAAAGCCATGCTGCCACAGAAAATGTGATCGAGCAGACCATTGGTGGTGAAACAATGCTTTCGCTGCCTGGACCGCTCTAGAGAAGCCCTGCAGTACTTGGCAGAGCAGGTGTCTAGATTCGTCATGGTCTGCTGCATGCTGCACAACCTCATCATCATAAGGGCACAACCCTTGCCACCAGCCATACAGCCACCAGCTGAGGAGTAGAAGCATGATGATGAGGAGGAGGAGGAGGAGGAAGGGAGGAGGCAACCTAGACAGCCCCTTTCTGGCCGGGCTGTCCTTGAAGAACTTATCCGAGTGTGGAACCAGTAAACGCAACTCCAATCCTCACTCACCAATAGTCTCACACCTTCCCTCCCCTCTGTCACTGACCATCACAGCGTTCACTTGGCCACAATACAAAAATAAAAGCCAACACAAAAATAAACATTCTAAATCAAATTTATAAACCAAATCATGTCATATTGCATACAAACATAAACTAATCACCCTTGTGTATTCCGTTAGTGCCTGTCTTCTGTGTGCCTTTGCCTGTCCTAGTGCTCCTATGCAGTGCTACCCCAGTGGCTGCAGCATGGCTGGTGGAAGACTGCTCCTTCAGTGGAGGAGACAGCAGATGGCCTTGGAGGATGACCTCGAGCAGCTCTGGTCATAGAAGGCCCAATTGCGGACTGCACCACCTCGGCATGGGCAGCAGTCTGGGTTGGCTGGCTGACAGGCAACAGCAAGGGTGCTGGCGGAATGGCAGTGGTGGGAGGATTAATGCTGTCATCCTGAGAGAGGACGGTAGGTTTGTACTCCACTGTCCCACTGCCAGTCCCCCGGGGCAGCACCTCAGCAATCCTAGTAATCTGTTGGAGGGCAGATTGCTGGACTGCTGTGACACCCTGCAAGCCCCTTTGAACACTGGAATCCAGAGCCATGATGACAGCAGTCTGAACTTGCACTGCAGCACTCAGACGTTTGCTGACTGCTGCTTGTGCTGCAATGGAAGCCAAGACATCGGCCATCAGATGCATCATCATGGTTGAGTCCACAATTGTGCTAATGGAGTTGGCCACCACTTCCATGCTGGAAAGGATGGGTTCTAAGTTCTGTGCAAAGCCCTGTGCCAAGTTGGTGCCGGACTCCTCCAAGCTCCTTGACATTGCACGCAGGCTTTCTGGCAGGTCTCCCACTACACCAAGCATTTCATTGTACATACACACCAGCCTTCTTCTGTTGCCCACACCATCAAAGTGCTCATCTGAGTCCTCTGCAGCAGGACTCATGTGTACCCTCGCCCTCCGGGGAGCTGGCACCTGCGCTATCCTTGCCCCTTGCCCTGGCTGTAGGCCACTCGTGCCCGGTATCTGACCACATGCAAATCTCGCTTCTAAGCTATCCTTTAAAGTCCGCGCAGTTTCAGTATCTGATCTGGTGGCTGTGAGTGTGAAATTGATTGATGGTGTTTCTTAGTAATCAGTGTCTTGTTGCTTTTCCACCACTGCCTGGCCATGTAGCAGCTCTTTGGTATCTGTAAGGAGAAAGGCACAAGGGTAAGGTTGTGGCGAGGGTTGTGGGTCGTGGGGGGGGGGGGAAGTAGGGGGGAAGCAAGAGGTGCATGCTTACACCATCTGCAGCTAGTAAATCAGATGAGGGGGATGTGGGATGTGAGAAGGAGGATTAGGTAGGAGGATACCGTCATCTTCTATGGTTTCAGCCCCACTGCTGGCCACGGTCTCCGCAATGGCCATTCCAATAATGGCCAACACTGTCTTGCAGGCATGCCTGACCCCTGCCGGTTAGGTCTTGCTGCCTTCAGTTGTGCGCCACCTTGTCCTGCAAGAGAGAGGGAAGTGTTTCAGTGAATGTGGTGCAATCTGTTTGGGTGATATGGCTGTCATGTTTGAATAGTTGTTAGTGTGTGTAAGCTGTGAGATATGAGTGCGAGGCTTGCAGCAGTGCTAAGTGTATGAGGGTGAGGTGAAGCTATGAATGTGAGGTATCAGTTCCTGATTGATAGAGATTGTTGGTAGGTAAGTGATGGGGATGTGGTGCATTGAGCAGTTGCTGAGGTTAGTGGTGCAGTTGGTGGGATATGGCACTTGAAAATGCATTCACAGACCTTGACCACTCATGTGAGGTCATTGAATGTTTTGTGGAACTGCATCCAGATGCTCAGGGCTTGGCTCCTGGCATTGACTGCCACAGCTACCTGCTCCCACTGCCTTCTGAGAGTTTGCCTGGAGGGCCTCCTGGCCCCCTGTGGATAGAGCACATCTCTCCTCCTTTCCACCTCCTGCATCAGGGCCTCTAATGCAGCATTGGAAAACCTTGAGCTTGCTCTCTCCCATGTTGTGCCATTATTGAGTGTTTCCCAGGCCAGAATCAGTTGTAGAACAACTTCCACCACCTGCTCCAGCCACAATGCTCCTCCCCTTTAAGAGGTGCAGACTGGCTTTAAGTAGTGCAGGCTGGCTTTAAGTGGTGCTAACCTCCAATGATTTTGGGCCCGCTGCTGATGCGTGCAACCAATGAACTGTGCGGTTAATACTGGCTGCATGCTACAATCATGGAAATGAGCAGGCAGCACAAAGTTGGCATGCTGCCTGCATCACATTGAACAGATACAGGTTAATTATGCATTGTGTTCCCCGTGCCAGTTTTCGGAGGCTGTCAAATTTAGCCCCCACTGTGTCTAAGGAACTCATCAATTCTAAATGGCACAAATGTCTAGTGGATTCTCCCCCGCCCAATTCAAAGAACTATCCCCAGTGGATTTGGTGAAGTGTAATGCAAAACTCTGCCTATCAAACCATTCGAGCAGACTGGTCACGTAATTTGTCGACACCAAAGATCTCCTCCACAAGTATGCACAGAACTGCTATTAAAAGCAAAGAAAATCTGGGTTTGGAGTCATAAGCATTATTTCTGTATCCAATGCCAATTTCTCTGAAAATATTAGCTTTTCCACCCTCGTAAGTAGACTGCACAACTTAAGAGCTAGACCGTCCCCAAAGATGCAACCAGAATGTGGAACTGTGCACTGTGATACATCCACTGATACAGATGGAGGAATCTGCAGTCGGAATCATTTCAGTTGTCCTGCAAGGTGTTGGATTACTTGAGAGAGGACCTTATATTAGGCAAGAGAGAATTATGGAGTAACAGATGTTAAACAGATTGTTGCAACTGCTTCTTGTAGATATGAGTGAGAAATTGCTATTGTCCATATTTGGTCGACACATAAAACATCTTCAGAGACAGATCATAATCTTCAGAGACAGATCATGAAGATTCTTGCATTGTAAAGCAAATGGAGTGGGGGGTGGTGATGGTGGTCAAACACAGTAGTCCCATTGTCAGCACTAAAGAACCATGGTTTGGTGTTATGCTGTTTGTAGGGGTTTATACTTTTGTAATGACAATTTTTCTTTTAAACTCTTGTCCATGGCTGTCCAGCACTGGAATGTATGTAACAGTCCTGTCCCATTTCTCAAAGCCAGCTAAAGGGCCTCAAAGAGCCTGAAGTGCAGATTTATTTCTTGGGGCATCTGATGTTGCTTAAATGAATACGCATTGCCAACTTGAAAGCCAAAAGCAATAACTAAGCCAGAAGTTAAACTAAAATAACCCATGAGCTTAACGCGCACATACATGGAGAAAAAGCTAGTGCACAAATTCGACAAATGCTAATGGCAAGAAAAAAAAAATGGAGGTTCATAGAAACTTTTATGAATAGGAAAAGCCCTTTTGATAGGTTAACCCCACCTAACTACCTTATTACCATATCCCTCAATCTTTTCTCTCTCCAGAAATACATCTAACTGCCTCAAACTCATTTATACTGTGACCTTGCCAGATAACTTCTTGGACAAATCTAATAATTTTAATCAGGCGAAAGTTTTTGACTTTCATTTTTATTTATAGTTCTTATCTTATTCCTGACACAGAATTTCAGCAGTGGAATTCGAGCTTTTTTTAAATGAACTGTTGGTCCATGTTTCTCTGCTTAGCTGGCTAGTCTCAACAAAGGAAAAATGTCGGTTTATGTACAACATTGTTATTCACAGGAGCTATCCGTCAATCCTATAGTTAGCTTTGGCTGCATTTACCACAAGATTGAAGTGGTTTCAGTTGCAGTGATGCTAAAGTTGTTGGGTAAATCAGGAGTCAGGGCCTCATCTGATCAAAGTGGAGTGGGATTCCCTAGAGGAGGTAGTCTCACTCTGCTCCCACTCTACCTCCTTCTGGAATGATATTGGACCCTGACTAACTTAAAAGATACGAATGAAAGAAATCATTGCTCCCTGAACATTACAGCAAGACATCCTGCTGATAAATACATTACCAGTTCTCCCATCACTAACACAGCAAGCCTTGCTCCTAAATTACAGCTCTTCTGGTATGATAGGTATATATATGTCTGCACAAAGCATGTCCCAAGGGAGAAGTTTTACTTTGTTTGCAATTTGTAGCAAAATCACAACTTTGAGTATAAAAATGCATTCGTGAGTTTGCTATTGATTAAAAAATAGATTGCCCAAGATAAGTGTGAATTGTTACTTTTTACTCAGTGCATGTCACAATTTGTACTATACCATTGTGAATCTACATTGGTTATGAAGGACAGGTGGTGACCTAAGTCTTAATTATTTTGTTTGCCTACAGATCAGCCTCACTGAATAACATGACAGATTGTCGTGCCTGTGGATTTTTATGTTACACCATTCAGACTCCTCTCCATACATTAAGCTACAAAACGTTAAGGGAGAACAATGGCCGTGAATAAATCACTTCACAATCAGAACAACTTGAAAACCAGTTATCTTTGGAAGACACCGTTCTGACAAGAATTTTCTGCATATCTTAGCAATCTCAACTATCCGTGTAAAACTGTATCTATACATCTGGCTTATTTTATAAAATTATTTACAATTTATAGTCAACAGAATTATCTGGCAAAATCATGGGCACGGTGTGAGGAACTCGGCGACACCATTCACCAAGCTTAATTGCATTATCTCCCCACCCCAGAACATTTTAGAGTTTGAGGGATTGTGGTCAAAAAAAATCCTTGACCTGATTACACGTTAAGTAATCTTGATCATGAATGAATTCTTGTTATGCTAATTTTTTGGGGGGTTGTGTGTATATACCAAAGCTCATCAGCTACTCCTCAATATGTTTAGTATTTTCAAATCCAATTTTCCCAGCTGCCTGTCTGCTCGATAAATGATCAGAATTCCTGTTCCCACCCATTACCACTGTCTGGCCAACATGGCAGGTCCAACTCCATCAGGTTGGAAACTAGCACTCCCAAACCTACCTAGGTTTAAATCCCCTATATGTCATCAGGGACTTTTAAAATAACAAATAAAATTTTATTTTAAAACAAAATAGTTCAATCTCTTATTAACTGTGTTATATTGTTTTTATATTCTAACTAAAAGGCTTCTGTACTCTTGGGATTTTGATGAAGTGAGGGAACGTGAGTACGATAGTGTGAGACACAAGAGGCCTGAATTTTAAAATGGAGGTGGGTTGGGGGCGGGGGGCTGGAAAGCGGGAAAGTGAAAGCCAGATGGAGAGGCTGTCTGGCTGCGGGCGGGTAGGCCTGTGGCACTAGGATACAGAGAGGAGGGAGGGAGGGATCGGGTGGGGGCCGGGGGGTGGTCGGGGGCTGGAGGTGGAGGGAGAAAGAATCCGGCCAGAGCATCGGGGGAACATGATGGGGGGGGGGGAAGATTGGGGTCGGAGCATAGGGGGAGGGGTAGGGGAAGGAGCGAGGCCAGATCATTGGGCGGGGAGGGGGGAAGGATTGGGGCCGGAGCATCGGGGCTCGAAGGCGATCGGAGGTCTTGGGGCAGGCTCAGAGGCCTCATGGGGGGAAATCAGAGGCCTCGTGGGGGAGATTGGAGGCCACATGGGGAGGATCAGAGGCTTCAGGGGGTGGGGAGAATTGGTTGGCCTTGGGGGGATTGGAGGCCTCGGGGCGGGGGGGAGGGGAATCGGAGGCCTTGCGGGGTGGGTGAGGCAGGGACGTTGGATCCAGGAGGTAGGTGGAAAGGCATTTACCTCCTGGATCCAGCAGGCCTCACCTTACTTTAGCTGGCAGGTTCCCCGAGGCCTGAGAAACCCGACCAGCCAAAGTTAAATTTGTAAAGGTGGCTAAATCTGAGTCATGCCAGCCTCATTATAATATTTAAATGGTGACCCGCCTCCTGGGAGTGGGATGGCTGCCCATCCCTGTCCTGCTTCCGTTAAAACCAGAAGTGGGTGGGTTGGAGGCGGATTGGGATCGGGATTCCATTTTTAACACTTTAACCTCCCATCAGAGTGTGAGACCCCAGTGTTTGGATTATAAACCAATAGGCTATAGTCCTCCAGAAACCTGCCAAAGTTAAAAGTGATGGCTTTTATCAGACAAAACGGGGTTAAATAACCTCACAGACTGGCAGGAGAAATAGAGGGTATTATACATACATACATACAATGACTTGCATTCATAGAGCGTAGCAAATCATCCCAAGGCGCTTCACAGGAACATTAACAGACAAAATTTGGCACCGAGCCACATAAGGAGATATTAGGACAGGTGACCAAAAGCTTGTCAAAAAAGTAGATTTTAAGGAATGTCTTAAAGGAGGAGAGAGAGGTAGTGCGGCAGAGAGCTTTAGGGAGGGAATTCCAGAGCTTAGGGCCTAGGCAAGTGAAGGCACAGCCACCAATGGTGGAGCGATTAAAATTGGGGATGCGCAAGAGGGCAGAATTGGAGGAGTGCAGAGACCTTGGATTGCTGTAGGGCTGGAGGAGGTTACAGAGAGGGGTGAGGCCCTGCAGGGATTTGAAAACAAGGATGAGAATTTTAAAATCGAGTCGTTGCCGGACTGGGAGTCAATGTAGGTCAGAGAGCATAGGGGTGATGGGTCTGACTAATCTAGTTCTATTTTCTGAGGATATCACTATGATGCTGGACAGGAAAGTGTCTATGGAATTTGTATATTACATAGTATTTGCAGCACAGAAACAGGCCACTTGGCCCGACAGGTCAATGCCCGACAGGTCGCGCCTTCTCCCACCCTTCTTAGTCTAACCCCATCAACATATCCTTCTATTCTTTTTTCCCTCATGTGTTTATTTAGCATCCCCTTAAATGCATCTATGCTAGTCGCCTCAACTACTCTTTGTGGTAGCGAATTCCACATTCTAATCACTCTCTGGGTAAAGTAGTTTCTCCTGAATTCCCTAATGGATTTATTAGTGACTATCTTATACTTCTGGCCCTTACTTCTGGTCTCCCCTGCAAGTGGAAACATCTTTTCTACATCTTCACAAGTCTGTATGGACTTCCAGAAGGCATTTGTTAAGGTTCCACACAAAAAGATTATTAACAAAAAAGAGAGCACACAAAATTGAAGGTAACCTTGTGACATGGATCATTAACAGGTTGGAAGGTAGGAGAAAGAGTAGGAACAAAGGGAATGCCCTTTGATTGGTGGGATATGACAAGTGGTGATCTGTACTGGGGCCTCAGCTTTTCACCATATACTTGGATGAAGGGATAAAGAGTTGTATATTGAATTTTGCAGCTGACACTAAATTAGGAGGCACAATAAGTTACGTAGTTGGGAGCAGGAATTTATAAAGGGATAAAGACAGATTAAGTGGAAAAATTATGGCAGATGGAATTCAATGTGGGGAAGTGTGAGGTCATCTACTTTGGATCCGAGAAAGACAAATCAGAAATATTTTCTTAATGGTGTGAGACTAGGAGCTGTGGAAGAGCAACGGGATTTAGGTGCCAATGTACACAAATCACTAAAACCTAGTGCACAGGTACAAAAAGTTTAATGTAATGTGGGCCTTTATCTAGGGATGGGCAATAAATGCTGGCCTTGCCAGCGACGCCCAGATCCCATAAGCGAATAAAAAAAAATCTCAAGGGGATTGGAATACAAAAGTGAGGAAGTGAGAGGAACATAGGAACGGGAGTGGGCCATTTAGTCCCCCGAGCCTGTTCCACCATTCAATGAGATCATGGCTGATCAGTGACCTAACTCCATATACCCGCCTTTGCCCCATATCCCTTAATAGCCCTGGTTAACAGAAATCTATCAATCCCAGATATAAAATTAACATTTGACCTAGCATCAATTGCCATTTGCAGAAAAGAGTTCCAAATTTCTATCACACTTTGCGTGTAGAGGTGTTTCCTAACTTCACTCCTGAAGGGCCTGGCTCTAATTTTTAGATTATGCCCCCAGTCCTAGAATCTCCAACCAGCAGAAATAGTTTCTCTCTGTCTACTCTATCTGTTCCCCTTAATATCTTAAAAACTTCAATCAAATCACCCCATAACTTTCTAAATACCAGGGAATACAACCCTAGAATGTGTAATCTCTTCTCATAATTTAACCCTTGGAGTCTGGGTATCATTCTGGTAAACCTACGCTGCACTCCCTCCAAGGCCAATATATCCTTCCTAAGGTGTGGTGCCCAGAACTGCTCACAGCACTGCAGCTGTGGTCTAACCAGGGCTTTGTACAGCTGCAGCATAACTTCTACCCCCTTGTATTCTAGTCCTCTCAATATAAAGGCCAGCATTCCATTAGCCTTTTTGTTTATTTTCTGTACCTGTCCATGACATTTTAATGATCTTTGTACATGACCCCTGAGTCTCCTTGGACCGCCACTCTTTCTAGCTTTTCACCATTTAGAACGTGAAAGGATTCGCAAATTTCATGTCTCCCCCCCCCCCCCCCCCGAAGATTTACTTTTGGTTTATTAAAGAAGCCCTGGTTGGACTGAGTTTGAAATCCAGGGCTCAACAAGATGGCTGCGGCCAGCCTCATGGCCAAAGCCTGTAAGTTTCAGTTTGGACTGACAAGCTTGTATTCTGATGACTGTGAGAAGAAACTTTCCAGAAACTCGAATGCGAACAGACCTTCTGCATTTATGCATGAGAAGCAAACCCAGTGGCATTCGGGCCTCTGATTAAAAATCATCAAGGTTGTTTGCACAAACAATCAAGAGCAGGCAAGGCCTATTCAAAATGTAGTGGGACAAGTTCAGCTGCATTCAGGCCTTTGTTTAGAGAACATCAACACTGTTTACAAACGATCAACGGGGCATTCAGACTGGAATGGTCCCATCACAAAATCAGTTGGACAAAGGGGCGTTTGAGGCGTTTGAGGCGCTTAAAATCGATTACCGGCCATCCAGGTTGATGGGCCCAGATCGGTACCCTTTTTATGATTTTCAATACGTCCAGATCAGACAAAAGAAATGAGCTGATCTGGCGGGAGATAAGGGCTACCGGGAAGGGTATAACTAGTCCCTCAGGAGGCCATTTCTCTCTCTCTCTCTCTCCTGCCTTGCCTCCAGTGCCCTGCCATATCATCAACCCAATGAGAGGATCGTCGATGAAGAGCCCGTCCAGGGAAGTAGGATACCCGCAGTTACATTTGAATTACTGGGGTATCTCTGCTATGGGGCGGTGAAAACCTAAAACATCAGCAGGCAACAGGGCACGGAGCAGGTGTTTCAACATCCTAGACTGGTGAGCATCAATTTTCTGGCCCATTACAAGACAATCTAGATAGGTGCAAAGGGTGGGAGTTAAGGGGAATTGCTAAAGCATCATTTTAGTCATTTTACCTCAATGTGTCCATTTCTCCTCCCCCATTAAGTTTAATTGTGTTGCATCCATAGTAATTTTTCTCTGTATAGTAATTGTTTCTCTAATTTTAATAAACATTGGTTTTCTTTGCACTAAACCACTGGTCTCGTTTGTCTATATCGCTACTTGCAAATAAGTCCGGTGGTCAGAACCAAAGGGGAAGTGATTCGAACCGCACGGGGCTGGAGCAGCTCAGACATGACTGACTGGCCAGACACAAACCCCAAACCAAAACCCCATACAGAAATGGCAACCGCGGCAGGACCATCGGCGACAGTATGCGATATGACAGACAGTGGTACGGAGGGAGAAACCGCAATGGAAGAGAGGTTGTCCACTTATGTGTGCAGAAAGGTCAATATTGCCAAGAAATGGGTGGGCGCTATGTTAAAGGCCGAGTGTCCCATAGACGCCGCCGCCCAGTGGATGGCGAGTAAACAGCATAAGAGGGCAATTGAAAAGGCAGTCTGGTTAATGTGTTACAAGAAACAAGTCCTAGTGCTGGACAGTGTTGTAGCAGCACAGGCCGCCAAGCTCAAGAAATTGGCCCTAGAAATGCAGGATAAGGTTTTAGCGGAAGAAAAAATGCTAGTGGCACTTCAGGCATTAAGCCAAGATAGAGCGCAGACGGCAAGGGAACACCAGGCAAAGATAGAGCGCCTGGAGGCCCGGGCCGACGAAGTGCAACGGGAACATCAGGCAAGGGTAGAGCGTCTGGAATACCAGACCACTGAAATTAAAGCCAGCGCTAGGCGCAAGATGGAGCACTTAGAATACCAGGTCAGAGAGGCGAGGGGCAGCGAGATAAGGCTGCAGGACACAATTTGCGACCTCACCCAAAAATTAAAAGAGCAGGAGGAGAAAATAAGGGAGGTAAAGGCAGCATACAAGCTAGCCTGCGACCGGGGGTTCGAGGAGGCAGATCAAGGGCCCTGTAGGGAGGAGATAGAAAGCTTGGGCATGGTCTTTTCGAGGGCGAAGGGCATGGTATGCCTCATCAGCCTGAAGGCGGGCCAGTCGGACTTTACCGGCAACCCAAACAGAACCGTCCCATAGGCAGCACCCAGGACAAAGTTGGCTAGGGAATCAGAGGTCCCACGGCCGCCACCCATAGCTCTGAGTTTTCAGGAGTTCTGGCAGCAAGGGGGGGGGTGGAGGATGAAGTGGTAGGGGAAGCACAGCAAGCCCCGGTAGATAGGCCGGGACCAGGGCTGGTGTACCCCCTCCGACAATGGAGGTACGGCTCGCCCGTTGATGACGAGGGCCCAGGGGCCATCCAAAATCAGTTTGTGGTGCCGCATGGCACCCAACAGCTCAGAGCCATGGTTAGTCACATCCCCAAGCTCACCAAAAAGGGAGACCCCTCTCTGCATTTCAGGGACATATAACAGGCAGCGTGCGTTAATGACTGCGATGATGCAGAGCAAGCTAAGATGCTGCTGTTTTCTCTGGGGAGTGATCTCCTCCAGACCCTATCTGATGAATGTAAAAAGGGGCAGAAAGATTATGAGGATTTGAGGAACAAGATATTGGAGGCCATGGGACTCAATGACGGTAGTCTGTTCGCCCAGGTGGAAAAAATGGTACAGCTCCCAGGGGAATCCCCGCAGGCATTCGCAGACAGGCTGTGGCCAGTCTACCGGAGCGCATGCCCGGGAATGCCAGCGCAGACATTACTGAACCAAGTCCAATTGACCCACTGGCTCTGTTGTCTAATGACAAACTGCCTGCCCCAAATCCGAGCCCAGGCTGCGGCCTGGTTTGACCCCAGTAGCCCCCAGGCCACCGAGGAAATGGTGATCGCCAACTCACGATAGCATTTAAAAATATAAGGGGTATCGAGATGCCCCAACCCAAGGGGAACCGTCCCTCCCAGACTAAGTTAAACTGTTACGGGTGCGGGAAGGACGGCCACTGGCGCAAGGATTGTAAAAATCCATGGAAAGACAATAAAGTAAAGAACTCCACAGCCCCAGCCCAAAAGGCAGAGCCAGGCATCCCTCCCGCTGTGATCGAGCCACTGTTGGAGTCGATACGATCTCTCCTCCTGACCAGCCAGGGGAAAAAAGCAGCCACCACCGGTGTGGTGGTTCCCTCAGCCCCCTTTGATGCCCCACAATGACTGGAGCCCGCGCAGCCTGTTTACCTGTGTGCTCTCCGGTATGACGGATGGAAGAGACCGCTCATGCAGATGGAGGTAGAGAAGGTTAAAGGAACTTACCTGCTGGATACGGGAGCATCATGCACCATGATCCACGCAGCTAAACCCACCACCTCACCTCTGTCTAGCGGGATTGCATACGTTCTATCGGGGTTCACCGGTAAGGAACAGGTGGGAGCATTCTCCAAGCTGCTCTCAATCCGCCTGGGCATGCTCCGGACCAAGTGGACGTGCATTCTGGCGAAGTGGGAAGCGGAGGGAGGAAAGGGGATCCTAGGGGCCAACTTCAGCGTGGGCCACGGGATCCTCGTGGATCTCCGCAATCATTGCCTTTGGGGAGCCAATACGGGTAAAGAGGGAGGTGTAGTAGTCATCCCGAGCAAGGAAGGGAAGGGGACCCTGTGTACTGTGAAGCCAAAAGAAGGTTACAACCTCGGGCTCATGGTCGACGGTGTCCCGGGGGAATTTCAGGCATTCGTGCAGGCTAACCTAGCTGCGTTTGCCATGCACAAACACGACTGCGGGAGGGTCACCGGGTTTGAGGTCAGAGTGGACAGGGACCCCATGGCCTGGCCCCAGAAGCAATATAACTTCCCCAGAGAAGCAGAGCCCGACATGGAGGCAGCCATGTCCTCTTTAGTACAGCAGGGAGTGTTGAGGCCCATAGCCACTCATGTTAACTCTCCGCTTTGGCCGGTCAGAAAACCGGACAATTCATGGAGAGCCACGGTGGACTATCGGGTGCTTAACAGCAATATCCCCGCGTGCGCCCCCACAGTGGCAGCAGTGGTCGACCTCATCGGGAATATTCCAGCATCCGCGACCACATTCACGGTGCTGGATATTTCAAATGGGTTTTGGTCCATCCCCTTGAGGAGGGAGGACCAGTATAAGTTCGCTTTTACTTTTAAGGGGCAACAGTATACTTGGAACTGCTTGCCACAAGGCTTCCATAACAGCCCCAGCATCTTCCACCAGTGTATGGCGGATAGCTTAAAGGAATTTAGTCAGCCTGCCCAGTTGCTGCAGTATGTGGATGACCTGCTCTTGTTTACCGACTCAGTCGGGGAGCATGGCCCGCTACTGGCCGAACTGCTGGAGCTGCTACAGAATAAAGGGTTCAAAGTCAACCCGAAAAAGGCACAGATTGGCCAGCAGGAAGTTAAATTCCTGGGCCTAACCGTCCGCGCAGGGGAGAGAGCCATAGACAAGGCTAGGAGGGAAGCGGCCCAAGGGTTGCCGGTCCCCAACACAGTGAGAGGTGTGAGGTCGTTCCTAGGGTTAACGGGGTACTGCAGGGACTTCATTGAAGACTATGCAGCCACAGCAGCCCCTTTGCTCTGACTCCTACACAAAGGAGTGGAGTGGTCTTGGGATGAGGGTTGCCAGGCAGCATTTGTCAAGCTCAAGGGAGACTTGAAGACCGCACCAGCCCTAGGAGCCATAGATGGGGGAAAGAGTTCTTCTTGGAGGTAGCAGCCAGCGGGGATAGTCTCAGTGCTGTGCTGCTCCAGGAGCAGCATGGCAGGCTAAGGCCCGTGGTCTACTCCTCCAGAGTACTCACTGATGTGGAGAGGAGCTACTCAATTTGCGAATGGCACCTTTTGGCCACGTATTGGGCTGTGAAAAGATCCTTGATCTTCACAGGCACCTCTCCCATCACCCTCCTCACACACCACACACCCACCCAGATGCTTCTGGACAGGAGGATTAAAGATGGGACAGTCAGCAGTGCACGCATTGCATGCTGGACCCTCCTCCTCTCGCAGATGGATCTGAAGGTGAGGGGCCTTTGCGAGCCAAAGCTCGCGGCCAATATGGTATATCCTGGAACAGCCCATCGGTGTTCCATAGAAGGGGTATGGGAGGTGAGGTAGGTTTACGGGCCGGGATACATCCCCCAGGCTGCGAAATCTATGTAGACGGTTCCAGCATGGTATCTGCTGGCGAACGGCTCACGGGTTGTGGAGTTTATGACCCAACGGCAAACATTGCCCTGGCGATCAAGCTCCACAGCACCATGAGCATCCAACAGGTTGAACTGTCCGCGGTGGTGTACATGGTTATCCACCCCAAAATCTTCCCCACCCCATACACGATTTGCTCAGACAGCATGTTCACTTGCAACTCGTGTACGGAATACCTGGCCATCTGGTTCCGTCGGGGGTATACTTCCGCCAACGGGAGTCCCTTAACAGTAAAGCCCCTGCTGGAGAAAATCCTGGCAGCCGTGGGGGAGGAAGGCGAGGTCTTCATCCACAAAGTGAAGGCCCATTTCTCCACAGAACCCCGCAGCCAGGGAACCAGCATGCCGACATGCTGGCCAAGGAGGGTGCACACGCAGGCACTTTCTGGGACCCGTATGAGTCCGGGCCCATGGCGGCAGTTAGAGGCAGGGATGGGACCCAAGGGAGCTTAGGAGTAGTGTTAGCCCCGGACCTTAAAATGGTCCAAGCCCAGGACCCTGTCCTGAAAACCATCATTCGCGCAGTAGTGGAGGGCAGGAAGGTAGAAGGCCCTTACGGCGCAGCGGCCCTCTCCATAAGGGAAGGCATGCTGTTCAAAGAAGAACAGTGGGTAGTACCCCAACAACACCGGAGGGAGTTCCTTCAACTGGCCCATGAGGGTCCGGGAGCGGGACACCCCGGGCCTGAGACCACCTGGCAACGGGTGAAACAGGCGGGATGGTGACCAGGACTCCGGGAAGACGTCCGCGAGTTCTGTGCAAGCTGTCTTGCGTGCGCTGCAAATAAGGAAGGTGCCCATGGGACACGTTAGGAGGGTAGAGGGACCATGGCAGTCGATCCAGATCGACTACATCAGGCCCCTGCCCACCGCCCAGGGAGGCTACAAATACTGCCTCGTCCTGGTAGACGTGTTTTCCAAGTGGGTGGAAGCCTTCCCCTGCAAAACGGCCACAGCATTGGGGACTGCAAGGATCTTGGTTCGAGAGGTGTTCTCGCGGTGGGGACTACCCCAGTTTGTGGAGTCCGACCAGGGAAGCCACTTCACCGGCCAAGTCATGCAGAACACCCTTATGCTGCTCGGCATCAAGGGGAAGTGGCACGTAGCTCACAATCCACAGTCCTCAGGGATTGTGGAGCGCATGAACCGCACCATTAAAGAAAAGTTGAGGAAGGAGACAGTGGGCTCGCCCCAAAAATGGGCGGAGGTCCTGCATCTAGTCCTCATGGGGATCCAGGCCAGCCAGTCCAAGGGTACAGGGTATTCCCCGCACGAACTCATGACCGGTAGGGTTATGAATACCCCCACCCATGTCCTAGCCCCAGTCCTTACTGAAGGGCAGCTTCGGGAGATAAATCAGGATAAATTTGCCCGAACACTCCTCGAGCACCTGAAACAGATTTATGAACAGGCAGCAAGTAGCATGGGGAAGCAGCATTGGAATAACCGGTTGCTGCTCGAGCCTAGCAAGAGTCACCAGTGGGAGATAGGGGACCAAGTGATGGTTAGGAACTACGCCCGAGTAGGGAGTTTAGAGCCACTGTACATGGGACCCTATAGCATAGTCGATAAAGCCAGCCCCATGGTTTACGCAGTAAAAATGCCCCGGCGCACAAAATGGTTCCATGTGAATCAATGTAAGTTGTTTAAGCCGGAGGCAGGGAAACAGGCAGCTGGGATTCAACGCGAGGTTAGAAATCCTCAGCGGGTACGCGCACGCAGGCTGCACACGCAGGCGCAGTCACGTGCGTCAAGGGAGAAGTTCCCCAGCACTTTGTCCAGACCACTCCCCCTCTCTTATGGGATTCCGAGGAGAAGGAGCCCGAATCAGATGGCCCTGACCCCGAACCAGGTTTTGAACCTGGAGGGGAAGACCCGAAACCACCGGCAGCCGGTGGCGAGGGATTGCCCGTCCCCAGTTCAGGTTTGGGAGGGGAGGGACCCGAGGGAGAAGGCCCCCAGCCAGCGAGGACTGTGACCCGAGCCAAGGGCCCGCTCGCCAGGGTAGCCCCACCGGTAGCACTCCCTAGGAGGTCTCCTCGGCCACCCCAGCCCAGAAAAGTATGGTCACCGGCTCTTCAATTAAAAAGGGCGGCCTCCCGTTTCAGGGAGAAGCCGAAAGACAGAGGTCCCCAGCCAGCAGCCATAAGCTGCGAGGGACCAGAAGTGGAGATCAGTGCAGCCACGCCACAGGGAGCAACCTGCAGCAGCCCAAACAGGGATTAGGCTGGCCGCCCGGAGACGGGCGGCGGTTGTATATAGCTTAGGTAGTATAATTTTAAGTAATGTGTATAAGGTTAAGTTAGGGTGTTTTAATTTAATTCTATGTAAGGAACCGGTAGTTTATAAGTTTTAAGTATGGAACCGTTCCAGAGTGCTGTCTACATGAGCCGAGGTCGTGGGATCCGATCACACTTCCCCTGAGCCAGGGAGCCTCCAGGGTACCTGGCTAGATGCTTTTATGTCTTTTTCAGAATTTTGAAATGTATAGAGGCATAATCCTACTCGCCCTGTTCGGGCTGAGACTCGTGAGAAGGGGCGATGTCGAGGACCATCATATTTTTGGATGCTCGGGGAAGAGAGCGCCCCTAGCACACGACGGAAGTGGCCTACGGGAAGCGGATGAAATCGCCTCGTATGTCCACGAAGGGAGCTGGCCAGGATGGCTGGGATCCAATTCGCCCCAGTATTCTAGTGAGACCGGCTTCATGTATGGGGAGGCCTCCCTCCAGTGCCCGAGGATACGAATCGTCACCCCAAGGATTAGCGTCACCGTGGGCAAAAGAATATGTTTGACGTGTAAAGGGAACGTTCCCCTGGATAGGTGGTGGTGGCTCAGAAAGTTCAGCAAAGACATGGGGAACCCCAGGGTAGAGTGGGAAAGGTTAGGGAATGACACTCACAGGACCATTACAGGGACCCAGGGAGGGTTAAGTGTGCGCTGGGATAAATGGTGGGAACCGGATCAGGGGATCTACGTCTGTATGTGGGGATCAGAGAAGGCCTGCCCCACAGGCATTTCCATCATTTTCCATAGCCAGTGGCAAGATAACGGGAGGGGGATGGACTGGGAGTCCCGCCTGGACGCATGTGCGATCCCGTACTCCCCAATCTCGGTTAATGCCACTGAACTAGTGACCTGCCCCCGACAGCCCCTGCCCATGACCCCGACGTCACGGACAGTAGCAGAGGGATGCCCTGCCACCACCAAGGGACCAGGGAACGGCCTGGTGCTTGTACCCACAGACCAGGTGCTGTACCAAGGGGGGCATTACGTGGTGGCCTCAGTGATTTTAAACCTCACTGAGGTACACTTACCCGCGTGGTGCCCCACAGAGACTGCCAAATTGTATCAAGCCCTATTAACAGAGATGTTTCAAAAATTCAATGAATTTGACTTTTCAGCTAGGGATCATCTTCTACCTGGTTTGTGTCCAGTGTAGGAGAAAGGGTCCCGGGGTAGAATTTAAAGCGAAAAGGTTGTGGAAGGACCGGTATGCCCGGGTGGAAGAAGAAACACCCGTGTGAGTTTTGTGTCATATCACTACCGAGTGATGGCAGACTCATTTGTTATTTTAATAAAGCTCATTCCTTCCATTTGTTATTTTTAATAAATATGGTTTTGGCCTGATGTTGATTTTATTAAAGATTGTGTGTTGTAATAAAGTTTTATGATGTCCCAAGTAGTGCAGGGGTGTTGGACCCCTCCGTGCTTGGATTATTGTAAAAGATCATATTTGCTATCGATAGATGCCTGCCGTGCACTGCGGTTTTCTCTAAGTAAGGGGAATGTATGTGTCGGGGGATCGTGAATAGATAAATATAGGGGAAGGTTGTTTGTGGGGGGTCAGAAATGTTGCTCACCTTGATTGGACACTTCAAGCAAGTTTCAGTATCCTAGGGGGGACTGAAAGGATTCGCAAATTTCATGTCTCCCCCCCCCCCCCCGAAGATTTACTTTTGGTTTATTAAAGAAGCCCTGGTTGGACTGAGTTTGGAATCCAGGGCTCAACAAGATGGCTGCGGTCAGCCTCATGGCCAAAGCCTGTAAGTTTCAGTTTGGACTGACAAGCTTGTATTCTGATGACTGTGAGAAGGAACTTTCCAGAAACTCGAATGCGGACAGACTTTCTGCATTTATGCATGAGAAGCAAACCCAGTGACATTCGGGCCTCTGATTAAAAATCATCAAGGTTGTTTGCACAAACAATCAAGAGCAGGCAAGGCCTATTCAAAATGTAGTGGGACAAGTTCAGCTGCATTCAGCCTTCGTTTAGAGAACATCAACACTGTTTACAAACGATCAACGGGGCATTCAGACTGGAATGGCCCCATCACGAAACCAGTTGGACAAAGGGGAACACTGATGAGGCATTTAAAACCGATTACCGGCCATCCAGGTTGATGGGCCCAGATCGGTACCCTTTGTATGATTTTCAATACGTCCAGATCAGACAAAAGAAATTAGCTGATCTTGCGGGAGATAAGGGCTACCGGGAAGGGTATAACTAGTCCCTCGGGAGGCCATTTCTCTCTCTCTCTCACCCGCCTCACCTCCAGTGCCCTGCTGTATCATCAACCCAGCGAGAGGATCGTCGATGAAGAGCCCGTCCAGGGAAGTAGGATACCCACAGTTACGTTTGAATTACTGGGGTATCACTGCTTTGGGGTGGTGAAAACCTAAAATATCGGCAGGCAACAGGGCACAGAGCAGGCGTTTCAACATCCTAGGCTGGTGAGCATCAATTTTCTGGCCCATTACAAGACAATCTAGATAGGTGCAAAGGGTGGGAGTTAAGGGGAATTGCTAAAGTGTCATTTTCCCTCGATATGTTCGTTTCTCCTCCCCCGTTAAGTGTAATTGTGTTGCATCCATAGTGATTTTCCTCTGTATAGTAATTGTTTCTCTAATTTTAATAAACATTGGTTTTCTTTGCACTAAACCACTGGTCTCGTTTGTCTATATCGTTACTTGCAAATAAGTCCGGTGGTCAGAACCAAAGGGGAAGCAATTCAAACCGCACGGGGCTGGAGCAGCTCAGACACGACTGACTGGCCAGACACAAACCCCAAACCAAAACCCCCTACAAATCTACCCTGTTCTATCCATTATAGGTCCAAAGTGGATGACCTCACATTTGCTTACATTGAAATCCATTTGCCACAGTTTTGCCCATTTGCTTAATCTATTTATCTCTTTGTAATTTTATGCTTCCATCTACACCGCCTATCTTTGTGTCATCAGCAAACCTGGATATCTGGCTTTCTATCCCATCATCTAATTCATTAATAAATATGGTGAATAGTAGAGTATGTTCAACTAGTACAAGCAGATGTAGATGTGCTGGGGGATTGGGCTCGTGTTTGGCAAAATGCTGTTTAACTTAGAAAATAATGAAATTCAGTGATGAAAGAATGAGACCTGGGTGTTTTGGTACAACAATCTCTATAAGGTCCATGAACAATGAAATGAAGCTATAGCTATAGCTAAAGCAAACAGGGTTCCAGGGTTATTCACAGAACAATTCACTACAAAACAAAGCATCCCATTTTGCCCTTGTTCAAGACCTTGGTTAGGCATCAGTTACAATACTGTGCTCAGATTTTGTCTCCTCATATAGTGGGGGATATTGAGACTTTGCAAAGGAGTGGCACAAGAATGATTCTGAGTTTAAATCACCTTAATCACCCTTAGGTAGCTGAGTATTCTATACTCAGTGTAGACAGAAGTGATTTGATCAAGGTTTATAAAGTAATGAAGAGACTGGATTGTGTCTATGTCGACCGATTATTTCAACTGAATAGGTTAGCAAGGACTAGGAGTCACGCTTACAAGTTATTTAAGAGCAGAACTAGGTTGGATGTTAGGCGGTTCTTCTTTTCTCAGAGAATAGTGGACCTGTGGAATAGGTTTCCAGCTCGCGCAGTGAATGCTGATTCGCTGTATTTGTTGAAGCGAGAACTAGACCTGTTCCTGGCTGGGACGAAAATCACCTTGTACAAGAAGTAGGTATACTGTAACATAAATCATGGCCTATGTGATCTTCTGGACTAGTTTTGATCATCTACGGGGTTCGGAGAGGATTTTTCCATTCCTCCCCTAATTGGAGATTACATGGCTCCTTACATGGTAGGTGGGGTGTGTATATATTGTGATGCATAACGTGTCACAACTGCGTGGGACAGGCTGGATGTACTAATACGTCTTTTCCTGTCTGTCTTTTTTGTATGTTTGTACAGTTGTATAGAGCCTTGGTCAGACCCCACCTGTAGTACTGTATTCATTTTTGGGTACCGAACCTGAGGGAACATTTATTGAACTTGGAGAGGGTAAAGTGCAGATCCAGCAGAATGATAACAATTATGAGGACAGGTTGCATAAACGGCTTCTACTAACTTGAGTTTAGAAGGTTGGGGGTGATCTAACCAAGGTGTTTAAAATAATAAAGGGATTTGTTTGGATAGATACAGAAAAACTATTTTCACTCAAAGAATAAAGGATAACTGGAACACTCTCCCCCAAAACGCTATGGATGCTGGGTGTAAGGGGTTTTTAGATCGCAGAGGTTTCTCTCTCTAGAGGCCTCTCTCTCTTGCACAGCAAAACCTTGAGTGGTTCGACCCACTCGCCCCTTAGGTTCTATACACTGGTCTTTGAGGCAGGAACTACAATGGAGAGAATACTCTATAGACCAAGTTTAATGAAAATGAAATGAAATTTTATTGCATAAAGGAACAAATTGAATGTAGGCCAAATAAGGTACATGGGAGGGAAAACCAAATCATAATACAGGACTAACCAACATATATACAGGCATGATATACTTTACAAAAGTCATCTCGAAATGGGGAAACACACGGAACATCGAGGGATAACAACTCATAATTAATTTTACCCAAAATGCCCACCCCCTAAGCCTAGCTAGATCAGATTATGAGGGGCCAGAAACATGCTCACCAATCCAATGAGAAAGTATAAGATTTTGAAAGGTCTGCGTTTTGATCCTCTCAGGCGTCCTGTCTCCACATGGTCAACGCTGCGGGCTGCGACTCTCTCTCTTCTTCCTCGAGGTGAAGGTCACGGACAGGCTGGATGCTGGCAGGCCTGGACATCGGTGTGGATGGAGACCACCTATTTGATCATGGTCAAATAGGTTTCTTCGCAGAGCCCAGCTGGTTTACCATTTTCAGATAGGTTTCTTCTGAAGGGCTGCTGTCCTTCATCTCGTCAACGGCCCGGGGTTTGTCGATGATCTCCCGATGGTTACCCCGGGGCAGGACGCAGACTCGAATCACCTTCTTGGCTGGTCTCCGGATCGACGTTCCTCCACGGCTCTCGAAAAAAACAAGCTAGCTCAAAAAGCTACCAGCTACAAGCTCCAGGCTGCAAGCTACAAGCTACAGATGGCTACCCCGGGACTCCAGTTATACCTTTTCGTGGAGGCCCTTATCTCCCGCCAAATCAAGGTTAGTCTTTGTTTAACTTTTGGCGGGCTTGTAGCACAGCAGGGTAGTCTTTGTTTTTAAAGTATCTTCGAATGGCCGGTAACGGCCATCTCTGGTCTGGAACGACCCTGTATTGTCTTTAATGTCCTTCTGATGTCTTAAACGGTTCTTGATGTTCCCCCTATGAATATGAAACTGTTTCCCTTTGTCTGGGTAAACATTTTGATGGCCTTTATCTGCAGGCCGATCTGATCGGATCTGCATCCAATCTATATGTATGGGGCTCTGTCTGGTTTCGTTTTCCCTGAAACTGCCTTTCAGAACCTACTGTGGGCTGAATCCACAAAAGCTGTCTGGGGACTGCAGGAACCATTTAAAGTGTCCCAAAAGCTGGTCACGGGGTCTGGTGGCCATTTTGTGTGTCCCTTTTTCTGGGCTTCTTTTAAAACAGTCTTTAAAAGTTAAGGCCTTTTCTGCCAATAGACCCTTATAGGACAATGTTCAATTTTGCGAATCTTACATGGGTCAAATGAAATATTATAAGACTGAGATTGATAGATTTTTTTTAGGTAATGATATTAAGGGATATGGAACAAAGGTGGATAAATAGAGTTGAGGTACAGATCAGCCATGGAGCAGACTCACCAAATACTTGGAATAGCGGCCATTAAGAAAGTATGTGAGAGCTTCGTGGCTTTGTGTCAGCTGAAGAAGATAAAGGTTCACTTCAACTATATGTATGTGCTAGCACCTTACACTCAACAATCACATCTTCCTTTCTGCTGCAAGGAAACTTATTGGCTGCATACCCTATACTAACATGTTCCCTTCCTTTATGTTTTCCCAAAATGAGTATTCTGGAACTAGAGACAAGCAGGAAGAAGCCCCATTATGAACATCCATCAGACACCCCAGACCCCATAAGCCCCTACCCAGAAACATCCACTTCAAGGGAATTCAGATAGGAGAAGTCAGGAGGGAGCACCCGGCAAAGCACCAGTGAGGAGCATCCAATGGAGGCTGTAGCAGATGAATAATACACAGAGCAAGGGTGGGTTAGGGTCAGATGGACAGTTTCTGTGAGACCTTTGGATTCATACCGAACAAGGGCTGTATACCGAGTTGAAGCAATTAAATCAGCAGGAACTCTTCATGCAGTCCTTTGAGATTCTTCAAAACCTTCTGCATGGAATTGTGGAGACTGTGCAACAATGCTGCTCCAACATCTGTATAGGCAATTGGGAGGGGGGCTGCGGGGGTATCAAGAACCGAGTGGTAATCCCAGGGTGTCTGCAAGATAGCCCCCGAGGAAGGAGTCAAAAGTTTGATATGGTTTTGCTGCCCAACATTGTGTCTGCTGCTATTGAAAACTTGGGCTTCAATTTACAGGCGGTGCTCACCCTGACCTAGAGACACTAGACAATCGGCTCGAGAGTATCTTGATGGTGGGCTTCATGCTCCTCAGCAGAGGCTAACGCTACCTCTCCACACAAATACATTATCATTCACCAGTGGCACAGAGCAGCTAGCCCATTACAGGAAGAAATGTAGATGAGGACTTGAGCTTCTGGTATTGACTATGCATTCTCAAAAGTCTGCAGAAATGGCAGATAGGGGTCAGGAGCAGCCAGCCGGCACAGAAGCTGAGGAGCTGATAGCAGTGATTGTGGAATCTCATGGCCCAGCAGAAACAGTGCATTCACCACAGACAACCCACAAGGTCTCCATTAAGGAGCAACGGCACACCTCACCACACTCGTTCCTCCCACTGAGGCAGCATTAAAAGGACCAGGAGTTTAGGAAGTAGACAACAAACATCCTACACAATCACCAACTACAAACAGTGCAGAGGCATAGGAACAGGAGTAGGCCATGCAGCCCCTCAAGCCTGTTAGGCCATTCAATTAGATCATGGCTGACCTGTGATCTGAAGAAAACAATGATGCAAGGACACACATGTAGAATAGGAAAATAAACTTTGGTTATTAAGGGATGGGACATATAAATGGGAACAAACATGTAGGGATGGCAATGAAGGCAGGAGTGTGGGGATTTCACCAACCAACAACTTGCATATAGCACCTTTAAAGTAGAAATATGTCCCAAGGCGCTTCACAGGAGTGTAATCAGATAAAATTGACACCGAACCAAAGGAAATGTTAGGAGGGGTGACTAAATGCTCAGTCAAAGACAGATTTTCAGGAGGGTCTTAAAGGAGAAGATAGAGGTGAAGAGGCAGAGAGTTTAAAGAGGGAGTTCCAGAGCTTATGGCCTAGATGGCTGAAGACACCATATTGGAATCGGGTGACAGTAGTCTGGAGAGAAGCATAGCAGGTTTTTCTTTCTCTTCGTTGGCTGCCAGGGCTACAGCTCCATTTTCCAGACCCTCTAACTGCACAAGTTAGTCGTCTCCAAAATGTGAAATTATGCAGTGCATAGCAGACACAGGTGATCTTGGAAATTGTCTCCGAGCTGTAGAGTAGGAGTCCACTCGATTCGACTAGACAGTGGAAGTGCTGCTTGAACATGCCCCATTGTATATTCAGAAAGAACTCAGGTGGAAGCATGTACCTCATAGGATATTCTTTCCACCTCAGCATGACAGTTCTCGACTGGTGGTGCAGAAAGTGATAGCCAGTGGTCACCCAGTAGCCAGCCATCCATTTTGTCAGCATAGTGGTGGTACCAAGCACTGTCGCAAGATAAAATTCAGAGCAACAGCAGGGGTATTCCACTTGGTCTCAGTGCCTTTGGGTTGGGGTTACTGATTCAGCCAAATGTCCCCTCTTCACTCTGACTAGAAAATGCACTTTTATGGATACCAGGTAAGCCTAGGATTGAACATGGCTGTGATGCCTGTCACAGTTCAACAGTCTTCCCACATTTATTATCAAGGCTCACAGTGACCACTTGGGTGAGTCACCAAGCAGCAGCTGGCACTAGTGAACACTTATCATAACATGAGTCAGTCAGTCAATTTTGGGTGAGAGTGCAGAACATTGGATGGGGAGGGGAGTGCAGAAAAAAGAAAAAAACATTATGATTCCCTTCACCATTATGTATAGCTGACAACTGTGTAAGAAGAAAAAGTATTAGTGAGATCTGCAAAACTAGTTGAGGGAGGATGCTGACAGATGAACACACTAGAGACCCGTAGAGACCCTATATTAAGGTTTAAGGGCTGATATGTGCTGCAATGGGAAAGATAGCTGGATTCATGTCCTCCTCTGGTACACTGATGTTCTTACTTCCACCATTATTTTAAACACATGCATGCAAAATATTTAGTATCACTGCCATACCTTAATTCTCCACAATTAGTCTCCCTGTTCCATCCCAGTGGTGCTATACTCTTGAACTAGTTTTTTTCCTTTTGATATCCTTTTATATTAGGTTAGTCTGGTTTCAATTCCCTTTTAACCCACTGTTTTTTTTCTCTTTTTTCACTTCCTTATTATACTTTCTACTTTCCTTATAATTATCTTTAATATTGTTAGCCCTAACTTTTCATATGCCTCCTTTTAAGTTTCAGTTTAGATTTAATCTCTCCATTTGTCCACAGTACTATACACTTTGTTGCATACTGATTTAGGAAGTAGATTTGGATTCATTCTAAAGTGTCCCTCACTTTGACCACATGCATTATCTTTATTCCAGTCTATCTTGGGCTAGTTAAAATAACCCAATATTAATGCCTTGTTGTACTTACCTATCTCTCTAAACTATCTGTAGATCTTTTCTTTAATCTCATCCCCACTATTTGGTTGCCTATAATTTACACCAAGAATTGTACCATTTTCCTTCCTATTTCTTAATGCTAACCAATTGGATTCCATCTGAGCACTAGAACACAAGGATACCCTAGGGCATTGCATTGTGATAATGTTATTGAAGGATTCCATCATCCCATTCCTTTCACCTGTTTCTCCCAAGACTGTCCCACTATCTCTCACAAGAATGTGATAATCAGGATTATTCCTAATCATGTCCAAACTTAATCCATGTCTCCGGTCTAGCTACTGTAACCTATTCCTCCATAGTTACTAATACTTCAACTCTCCAATTTTGTTTTGAATGTTTGATGCCTTCACATACACACCACACATTTCTGATCCCATTTTTTGGGGATTGCTGATTATTCTTTTTCCTGGTTTCTTATTTAATTTTTTGATCTCCCTTGCCCCTTCTACAACAGTGCTTTAATCTCACACTATCTCATACCCATTTCTTTCCTTTTCTCCTCCGATAGTATTTTCACTCTCTATTTATCACGGCTCCAATAGCTTAATTAATCCTGCTCTCTCTATCTCATGTTAAACCTAGACTTTTCCCAGCTCTCAGTCAGGTTAGTTAAGCCCTCCCCATTGCTCTATTTATTCTCTCCACAAGGATATTGGCGCAGTTGTTGCTCAGGTGAAGCCTTTCCTAGCTTGTTCCAGAAATCACTCCAGTGCCTCAAGAATATGACACTTCCCTCTTGTACCAGCCCTGAAGTCATGCATTGACTTTCCTAATCTTCTTCTTCTTCTATCCAACATGTGGCACAATTAGCGATCTGGAAATGACCACTCTACAGGTCTTGTTTTTCATACTCACCTGCAAGACTTCAAACATACTTCTATCTATATAATTTGTTCCAATGTGGGCCATACCCTTTAGATTTCAACCTCCCTTTCCAGAAATCTTTCCACCAATTCCATTATATCCTTCATTCTGTCACCAGAGAGGCTACATGCCATTTGGGAGTCAGGATTCCTGGTCATGACTACACAATAAGGTTGTCTATACACTTGACAATAGAATTCCCCCACCACTACTATTATGTCCGTGTGTAATTGAGACACGGACTGCAGGAGTTCGTTATAACAGGTCTTTACTGAGTGGAGACAAACTGGAACTAACTATGCAAAGTTACTACACAGGCTTATATACAGGGGTGGTCACTACTGGTACTGCAGTATACAGGGGCTGCAGAATATAGTTCCTTCTGCAAAGTACATACACTACAATTCCTCCCCTTTTAGATAAACAGTACATAACATTCGATTAATAATTAAATAACACATTTACAATTACAGTTGTCATATACATTAGCTGAAGTTAAGCAATTATAAGTTCAGTCTTTGAGGAGGCTTCCTGATTCTGTCTGGATAACGCCTCTTTGGGGTATCAGGTTCTTCTGGCAGAGTTGATTCGGAATCAACGTCGTTGTTGGGTTCGTCTGCTTCCAATATTCCCGATTCTGAGGTAGATGCAATTGGTACTTCGGTTTCATCACCAGGTGTATCAGATCGTGGTGTGGAATTGACGTTTTCCAGTGACTCTAGAATCTGGTCAGCATGGCGTCTTACAATGCTCTCTCCAACGTCCACGGTATACATTAGAGGTCCTTGCCGTGTACAGATCGTTCCTGGCTGCCATTTCTCTGTGCGGTAGTCCCGGGCCAAAACTGGTTGACCTATCTTAAAACTCCTGGTCGGCCTTTCATTCATATTCTGAAACTGCCTGTTCTCCACATCTCTTCTGGTGTTTGGCTTAACCAAATCCAAGCGGCATCGTAGTCTTCGATTGAAGAACATCATGGCTGGAGTTTGGTTGGTAACCGCATGTGTCGCATTCCGGTAGGCAAACAAGAAGTTATCCACCTTGTGTTGTAAGGGTATGTCTTCATTACACATTGCCTTGATAGCCTTCTTGAATGTTTGAACGAACCTCTCAGCCAATCCATTGGTGGCTGGATGATATGGGGCGGATGTGTAATGCTTAACACCATTGTTCTTTAAGAACCTCTGGAACTCTTCAGAAACAAACTGTGGTCCATTGTCGGAGCAAATCTGTTCAGGCAGCCCATTTCTGGCGAATATGGTTCGTAAGACTGCAATAGTTTTTTCTGTGGTGGTTGAGGACATTTTTATTACCTCTGGCCACTTTGAATGTGCATCCACCGCAATTAAAAACATCGAGTCCATAAAGGGACCAGCAAAATCAATGTGCACCCTTTGCCATGGAGATGAGGGCCACTCCCATGGATGTAGAGGGGCTTGTGGTGGGGCGTTTTGGACCTTCTGGCATCCTGTACAGCTCTTGGTCATCTCTTCGATTTCTCTATCGATTCCCGGCCACCACACAAACGCTCTGGCTAAGTTCTTCATTTTTACCCCTCCCAGATGACCCTCATGAAGCTCATTGAGCACTCTATCCTTCAATTTGGGTGGAATTACTACTCTGGATCCACACATCAAAGTTCCTCTGCACACTGACAGCTGTTCTCTTCTCGGCGAGAATGCTGGCAACAGTGGTTCGCCATGTGCTGGCCATCCCTTCACCGTTAAATCATAGACCCAGGAGAGTGTCGGGTCATTTTGTGTTTCCTTTTCTATGTTTGCATTCGTCACAGGTAGACATTCGACTATGGTCGAGTGGAATATCTCCACTGGATCCATTGCAGGTGCTTCTTCCACCATCGGCAATGGTAGGTGCGACAATCCATCAGCATTCCCATGCTGTTTAGTTCCTTTGTACTCGATGTCATATCGGTGTGCCCCTAGGAAAAGGGACCACCTCTGTAGCCGTTGTGCTGTCATTATCGGGACGCCCTTCTGAGGGTTGAAAATGGAGACAAGAGGTTGATGATCAGTTAGTAGAGTAAATTTCTGACCGTGCAGGTAGTGATTGAACTTCTTCACCCCCCACACCAGGCTGAGGGCCTCTCTGTCAATCTGGGCGTAGTTACGCTCGGCTGAAGTTAACGAGCGTGATGCAAAAGCTATCGGCCTCCCTGAACCATCAAGGAATTTATGTGACAGTACCGCTCCAATGCCATAGGGAGACGCATCACACGCCAGTCTTACCGGTAGTGATGGGTTGTAGTGAGCCAATACTTCTCTTGAAGTGATTAGGTCTTTACTCTTCTGAAAGGCCCGCTTACATTCATCGCTCCATTTCCATGCTATTCCAGTTTGTAGTAGGGCGTTTAGTGGGTGCAGAATTGTGGACAAATTCGGCAAAAACTTAAGGTAGTAATTCACCAATCCGAGGAATGACCTCAGTTGCGACACATTTTCAGGCGCTGGAGCCTTAACTACCACTTCAATTTTGTCAGGGGACTTATGTAACCCCTCTTCATCAATCACGTGGTCACAATACGATATCTGTTTCTTAAAAAACTCGCACTTGGGGCGATTGGCTCATAGCCCATGTTCTCTTAGTCTAGTGAGCACCTGCTCTAGGTTGGCAAGGTGTTCACTGTCATCTTCACCTGTCACTAGGATGTCGTCCAAGTAACACTGAGTCCTCGGAATCCCTTGCAGGACTTGTTCCATCGCTCTTTGCCATATCGCCGGAGCTGATGCTACTCCGAATACCAGTCGATTATACTGGTAAAGACCTTTGTGAGTGTTTATCGTGAGATACATCCTAGAGGATTCTTCAACCTCCATCTGCAAATATGCTTGTGCTAGGTCAATTTTTGTAAAACGCTTTCCTCCAGATAGTGAGGCGAAAATATCTTCTATCCTCGGGAGAGGATATTGTACTGTGTGAAGGACTGGGTTCACCATCACCTTGAAGTCCCCACAGATGCGAACATTCCTTGGCTCCTCAGACTTATTGTTTAACGTTTTCTTCATGACAGGAACGATGGGTGTCGCCCACTCGTTCCAGTCTACCTTAGATAACACGCCTGCATTCTCCAGATTCTCCAGCTCTGCCTCGACGGCTGGGCGAATTGCATATGGTACCGGTCTTGCTTTGAAAAACTTGTGAATTGCATTCTCTTCTATTTTTATCGAGGCGGTTACGCCTTTACGAGTTCCCAGTTCTTGTTGAAATACCTCTTTGGCGTTAGCTAAGATTTTTGACAATCATCCAGGTGTGACGTCGTCATCCTTTTTACCAGCCACAGTCAGTGCCTGAATGGAGTGCCAGTCTAAACTTATCTTTCTGATCCATTCACATCCCAATAACGGTGGTCTACCATCTTGCAGTATGTACAGATACAATTTCTGTATTTCCTTGCCGTTGTATTTGACAGGCACCCTTATTTTCCCTCTGGGGTATACTTTTTGCCCCGTATACGTCTTCAAGACAATGGATGTCTCTTTCAAGGGTATGTGTGAGAGTAGCCGTTCGTAGTCTCGGCGATTCATGACGGTCAGGGCTGATCCTGCATCCAATTCCATTTTGACTTGGGACCCTGCTATCGTGAGGGTGACCCAAATGGTTCGGTGATCCTCTTTTGCGATTACGTTGTGAAGTTTGAGATAGCTTAGTCTCTTGTTCCCGGATTCACTATCGCTCATTTGGTCTTCGGAACTACTGTCCGTCATCTTTTGTACTTTCCTGTACTGTTCCTTAGTAGCCTTTTTGTTGTTGATAGTCTTCTTCCCAGACCTGCAAACTCGTGCAATGTGTCCCATCTTTCCGCATTGCCTGCATATTTTGTCCGTGGACCAGCAGTCCTTCTGGTCATGGGTTGTTCTGCCGCAGCGATAACATTTTTCAAATCCCCGTGTCATTTCGTGGGTGCCGTATTCCTGTGGCTTTTGCTGTATTTCTGCAGCTCCCCTTGCTTCTGCTTCATACGATACTGCCACGCTGAAAGCCTTATCTAGCGTCAGCTCTTTCTCTGAGAGTAACCTCTCCTGGGTTCCTTCACTCAGGAGTCCACAGACAAATTTGTCCCGTAGAGTATCTGTCAGTCCTGCTCTGAACTGGCAGTGCTTTGATAGCTTGCATAGTTCCGTAAGATAATCAGCATTGCTCTCATCTTTATGCTGATTTCTCCTGTGGAATTTAAATCTTTCTGCTATCAGCAGCGGTGTAGGATTTAGGTGTTCCTGTAGGATATCAACAATTTCGTTAAAACTCTTCGCCATCGGTTTGGCTGGAGTAATCAGGTTCCGCAATAGGCCGTACGTTCTTGCGCCCATTAAGTTTAGTAGTACCGATGCCTTTTTCTCATCGGCTACTTCGTTTGCCTCGCAATATACTTCGACTCTTTCCACATACGTGGTCCAGTCTTCTATTGCATTATCAAAGGCAGTGATATTGCCAGTCTTCGGCATCTTGGAAATCTAAGCGGCGCCTCCCGCGCTTTGCCTTCTACCCCGATTTAACAAAATGGCGCCTCCCGCGCTTTCCGTCTTCTCCGCTGCTGCTAGCGCTGTTGCTGGCGTTTTATGCCTTGATGGCGACGCCCTATGGTCTTCGCGCACTTCCCCCCGCGCTGCTGCTAACACTGCTCTCCGCGGTTCCCGTGGCAAACTGCAGCTCCTCGCGGCTTTCTGCGCTTCTAATTTCTTTTATTTCCCCGTCTTCGGAGCAACCCTACGGGACACTTTCCTCCCTCCTCTCGGGTCTGTACGCTGCCTGGCTTCGTAGCACCGGCCGTGCCCTGTGTGCTCCACCCTCTCTCTCTCTCTCCTCTTCCTAACAACGCTGCTCGGCCCCGTTGAAAAGCCACCCGATCGAGCTCTAGCCCGCCGCAGCCCAGGAAGGATCAGTGTACTACCTGCCAGGAGCCCAATTAGCTGGAACACCATCGACAGGATAACCAAGCCCCGCTCTTGACAGCCTCTCCTGCAAATCTTCAACTCCGATGAATCAGAGGCGGTTGCCCACGGTCGATGCCCGTTTCTTCTGTTTGTTTTTTTTTCTTTCTTCCTTCTGGCCTTGACCTCTGACAACTTCGCTTCAGGGATGGATACACATGAGGTGGTGCAGACTGTAGGTAAGTTCGGATCTGCTCGTCGCCAGTATTATGCCCGTGTGTAATTGAGACACGGACTGTAGGAGTTGGTTATAACAGGTCTTTACTGAGTGGAGACAAACTGGAACTAACTATGCAAAGTTACTACACAGGCTTATATACAGGGGTGGTCACTACTGGTACTGCAGTATACAGGGGCTGCAGAATATAGTTCCTTCTGCAAAGTACATACACTACAACTACCTCTCTCATAGGGCTGGATTTTACCAACCTCGGTGGGTCCGTGGCAGACGATGTCGGTGGTGGATCCCGGCCTCACTGCTAGCTCCAGCCCACTGTCCAAAATGATGTTCCCCTGATCGGACTTGTCAAGCCCGCCCAGCGTGTTTCCTGGCCAATTGATGGAAGTGGGTCTGATGACATAATTTGATGACGCGTCATCAGCCGGTTTCCTTAAAGGGACCATGCACAAATTTACTTTGACAGTTGTGCTGTCAGTGTTCTACAGCATTGAGGTGTTGCACTGAGATGCACGGCTGCACCTAGGCTCTCCCAAGACTCCCTCCATTATGGAGGGGGTCACAGCATGCAGGGAGGTCCTCATCCCTTCCAATGGGCATAAGAGACCTCCCCAGGAGACTACCACAGCTTGGTTGCACATTGCACAGGAGGACATGAGCAGGGATGTTGTCAGGAGGACCAGGCTGCAGTGGTGCAAACCTTTCAATGATCTCAATAGGTCATGAAGCATTACTGCAAAGCCACACTCAACCTCACCCTGCTGTGTCACTCATCACATTCCCATCACTCTGCCTTCCCTACCCTACTCCTGCACATCCTTTCTCACACCAACTTACCTTGCACCTCCACCCATCCCTCTCTATCTACATTATCACTTCCCCATCTCACTAGCCACACCTCACACTCACCCTCATCCTAGTCCAATCATACCAATTAACACACAAGGGTAGGCACTTGTGTGTTTTAGCTAATGTTCATGTGAAGTTTCTGTTAATGTGCTGTCAAACATTGAAACCTTTATTTTGAACACTTTGTGTTCTTGGACAGATCTGTGTGCACTTTTGGAAGTGGCTTAGTAAGTTGCAGTGAATGGTGAGACATAATGGTACCCACCCCCCCACCCCCGCAATGGTGATGAGTGTGAAAGGAATGGCTTGGGCATTGTAGGGATGCTTTATGGTGTTGGTGTGGGGTGGTGTCAACCGGGCGCATCATGTGGCAGCCAGGGTGTATAGCGTCAAGTGAAGTAAATGTGGCCATGGTGAGGCTATCCCTGGCGTCCCGGGCAGCAATGTGGTCAGGTGCTGATGCCCTCTGTCCTGTGCAGCATCAGTTGATTGCGGATAAGGTTGGTGTTGTTGTTGGTGCTGCTGGTGTACCTGGTGCTATTGGTGTTGGGCTGATTGTGGTGGGATTCTGAGGACCAAGGTGAGATAGTTTCAAGGGCGCTAATGTAATAGATGGCAGGTGAACTTGAGATGACAGAAGCGATCTGTCAATGGTGAGAGAGGTTGCTCCAATGAGGTGACACTGGATATAGAGCTTACTCCAAATACTTGCAACCTGGATAAAGCACAATCTATCTTCTAAATGCAGTAAGCAACAGTTTCTGAGCTTGGTAAGTAAACAGATGTGAAATGGGAGTTTTTATAGCACATTTGCAGCTGTCAAGTAATGAGATGATTCCATGGTAGCACCACTCCCGCCCTGCTTACCTGAAGTGATCCCCGAGCAGTGTGGACCCCGTGGGCAACCTGGTAAACTCTGAGGGTGAGCTCAAAATACTTCTTAATAGGCTGGTAATTAGGTCATAAAGACCTAAATTGCCTCCCTTGCGCTGCGTGTCAGGTCTGCTCAGCGCTGACAGACTGACACCTGGGAAAGGTGCATGGCAGCGGGTTGCCAGTGAGTCCCGACCCACTGTCAAAATTTTTTTTCCCACCCGACCCACCACTGAACTCTCCCGCTGACCCCCCGAAAAATTCCCCCATACTCTTCTAGTCTAACTGTCTTTCATCACCTTGGGTAGTCTCTTTCTCCACAGTGCTGCAACGTTGCTCAGGACAATCCTCTGAGTTGATGTCACTGTCCATCTCATAATTGTCTAACAATAAGTATATATTGGTCAGTTTCTGTGACTCAATGGCTCACTGCACCTGTGATTCCTGTCTCCCACTGCTGCCCCTGTGAATAGTTGCCCACGTTATCCCCATGTCCTGAACTGTTAGCACTGCACCGGGGGTTACCACATTCTGGTGAGTACAATCCAGAAAACCCGAATCAAATCAAATCAAATCAAATCAACTTTTATTGTCATTGTTAGTGCACAAGTGCAGTACAACGAAACGTAGGCTTGCGGCTCCCGAGAGTGTACATTTAGATTAAGACATTTAAACATTCAACATACATTTGGCTTGCAATACATTAACATAAACATAATCATAATAAAGTGCATTGGCAGATGTGCAGGCTTTAGAGTTTATTTGTGGAGTTCAGTAGGATGACAGCCCTGGGAAAGAAGCTGTTCCTAAATCTGGTCGTACGGGTGCGAATGCATCTGTAGCATCTCCCAGATGGCAGGAGGGCGAACAGACTGTGGCTGGGGTGGGTAGGGTCTTTGATGATGGACTGTGGCCTCCGTAAACAGTGTTTCTGGTATATGTGCTCTATGGTCGGTAGCCGGGTGCCGGTAATGCGTTGGGCAGTTTTGACTACCCGCTACAGGGCTTTCCGGTCATAGTAGCTACAGCTGCCATACCATACTGTGATACAGTTCGTCAGGATGCTCTCTATTGTACAGCGGTAGAAGTTAGAGAGGATCAGGGGTGACAGGTTTCATCCCTTCAGCCTCCTTAAGAAATATAGGCGCTGCTGGGCCTTCTTCACCAGAGAGGAGGTATTGAGGGACCAGGAGTGGTCTTCCGTGATGTGGACTCCGAGGAACTTAAAGCTGTCCACCCTTTCCACCACAGCCCCATTGATGTGGATGGGGGTGTGACTTCCGCCTTTGGACTTCCTGAAGTCCACAATGATTTCTTTGGTTTTCTTGATGTTAAGGGCCAGGTTGTTATCGGCGCACCACTTCACGAGATGCTGGACCTCCTCCCTGTAGGCTGACTCATCATTGTTGGTGATCTGGCCTACTACCGTGGTATCATCCGCAAACTTGATGATGGTGTTGGAACCATGAACAGCCACACAGTCGTGAGTGAAGAGGGAGTAGAGGAGGGGGCTCAGCACACATCCTTGTGGGGCCCCCGTGTTCAGGGTCAGGGGGGGTGGAGGTGTGGTTACCTAATTTGACAGACTGGGGTCTGTTTGTTAGGAGATCCAGGGTCCAGTTGCAGAGGGAAGTGTTCAGGCCAAGAGTTTGGAGTTTGGTGGCCAGCTTGTTGGGGACGATAGTGTTGAATGCTGAGCTGTAGTCTATGAACAGCATTCTGATGTAGGTCTCCTTACCATCTAAGTGATTCAGTGCCGAGTGTAGAGCAGTTGTGATTGCATCCTCCATTGATCTGTTTGCACGATAGGCAAACTGGTGTTGGTCAAGAGAGGCGGGAACACTGGCTTTGATGTGAGCCAGATTTAAATGCTGCGTCGCGTGCTTTCAACAGTGAGCGGATCTCTCCGTTCATCCAGGGTTTCTGGTTGGGGTATGTCCTGATACTTTTATGGGTCGTGACGACCTCGACGCAGCTGTTAATGTAGGATAGCACTGTGGATGCGTATTCCTCGATGTCATTATGGGCAAACATGCCCCAATCAGTGTGTTCGAAGCAATCCTGAAGCTCCGATACTGTCCCCTCTGGCCATACTTTCACTGCTCTCACTGATGTTCTCCCTCTTTTGATGAGCGGTTTGTATGCCGGGGCTAGAAACAGGGAGAGGTGGTCAGACTTCCCAAGGTGGGGGCAGGGAATGGCCTTATAAGCGTCTACAATGCTCGTGTAGACTTGATCCAGAGTGTTCTCCCCACTTGTGGGGCAGGAAACATTCTGGTGGAATTTCGGTAGTACAGTTTTTAGGTTTATGTGATTGAAGTCCCCCGCGACGATAAAAGCTCCGTCTGGGTGCGCAGTTTGTTGTTCGCTGATGGCCCTGTAGAGGTCCTTCAGTGCTAGTTTGGCATTAGCATGTGGTGGGATGTAGACCGCAGTGATGATAACAGCCGTGAATTCCCGAGGCAGGTAGAAGGGTCCGCACCTTACCATGAGGAATTCCAAATCAGCCGAGCAGGATCTATCGATTATGTCCGTGTTAGTGCACCAGGCATTGTTAGTCTAAATGCACAAACCGCCTCCCTTGCTCTTACCGGAGTCTGCAGTTCTGTCGGCGCGGAAGACCGTGCGTCCTTCTAGTTGGATGGTGGTGTCAGGGATGCCGTTGTTCAGCCAGGTCTCTGTGAAGATCATGGCGCAGCATTCCTTTGTCCTTTTCTGTGTGGAGAGATCCAGTTTGATCTCATCCATTTTGTTTTCTAGTGACCTGACGTTGGCCAGGAAAATACTTGGGAGGGAGGGTTTGTGTGGGGCCCTCTTCAGCCTGCTTTGGATACCGGCCCTCTTACCCCGCTTCTGCTTGCGTTCCCTGCGCGGTCTGCGCCGACTTCCGGCTGGGGAAGGACGCCACGCTGGTCCCGGGGGTCGGGCGATGTCGGGAGGCAGATCGATGTCGCCGAGTGTGAGCCGCACGCAGTCGGCCCTGATGTCTAGGAGCGTCTGCCGGCTGTACGGTAGGTCTGCCCTCAATTCCCGTATCAGCAGAGTCCAGAAGAGACTCAGAAGGAGGGTGAAAACGCTCAGTCTCGGGAGAGACAAAGCCACTGCATCCGTGCGCGCCGCCATCCTTGAAAAGCAGAATCCTCTCTGATGCTGCTCTAGCACACAGATCCTCCACTCTGGAAACTCAATTTTCAGACTTGGTGCCAATGTGCTGCCCCTGGACGCACTGAGGATCCGTGATACTCCATACTCGTTATAGAATAAAGGTTTGGTGCACTGATATCTCTTTGCGACTCGTTTAAAGAAAATGTAGATAGTGTTAGGCTGATCTTCCACTAACACCGAGCTCCCATGAATCAAACTTGGGTTATTTACTTTATACAAGTATTACAGAAAAAAAACTCCTGTCCAACCACACCAATGTTGAACTCACTCTAATACTAAACTGAATACTCTTTTTTGGCCTCTCACAGCTCAAGACTGAGCTCTTACTACTCAGTTCAAAATTGATGCTGTCAAAATTTAGACAATAAGGAAGGTCCCAGGATTGATCCCTTCTGTGCTGGGTCAACTGTTTTCAGGCCCAGGGAGGGGGAAAAGAAGAAAGAGAATCAGGGAGGGGAAGGAAAAATGCCAGCCATCTTCCCCACTCCTGATCACCATCCAGTGTCCTCATTCCCCCAGGCAGCAAGTATGCGTGTGGACCTCAAGGTGAGGATAGGATTGGATATATTGTCTCCATGAATGAATTCTCTGCTAACACTGACTGTCCATATTCACATATGAATTACTGGACAATGGCTAGTGCTGTTGAACAGTTTTTCCCAGACTGTAGAGTCCCTCCAACCACTGAGCTCAGGAATTTGGACCTCAAAGGGCCTGCCTACAAATGTACGATAGCAAAATACTGCAGATGTTGGAAATCCGAAATAACAACAGAAAATGCTGGAATAACTCAGCAGGTCAGGCAACATCTGTGGAGAGAAATTTGAGTTGACGTTTCGGGTTGAACCCTTCTTCAAAACTGGAAAGAAAAGAAAATAGATCGAAGGCAGGGCTGCGAACGGACAAAAGAAGTGAAAGAGACAAAAGAAGTGGAAGAGACAATAAAAGGTGTTCGAAGCCAGACGAGATGGTAATAGGCTGAGATTAGGTGTGAAGTGTACTGGCAGGGCAAGAGATAGCTGCCAGGTGGGAGAGTGAAACAAAAGGAAAGGGGGGGGGGGGAAATGAGTGGAAAAATTACAGGTAAAAAATTAATGGGGGCCGAGGTTATGATCTGAAATTGTTGAACTCGATATTGAGTCCAGAAGGCTGCAAAGTGCCTAATCGGAAGATGAGGTGCTGTTCCTCGAGTTTACGTTGAGCTTCCGTGGAACAATACAAGAGGCCAAGGGCGGTGAGGTCCGAGTGGGAATGGAGCGGCGAATTAAAATGACAGGCGACCGGAAGCTCGGGGTCACCTTTACGGACTGAACGGAGGTGTTCCGCAAAGCGATCACCCAATCTGCGTTTGTTCTCCCCAATGTAGAGGCGACCACATTGTGAGCAGCGAATACAGTATACTAGATTGCGAGAAGTACAAGTAAATCTCTGTTTCACCTGGAAGGGGTGTTTGGGGCCCTGGACAGTGGGAAGGGGGGAGGTATAGGGGCAGGTGTTACATCTCCTGCGCTTGCACGGGAAGGTGCCAAGCGAAGGGGAAGGGCTGTTTGGGGTGATAGAGGAGTGGACTAGGGTGTCTCGGAGGGAGCGGTCCCTATGGAATGCTGAAAGGGGAGGGGAGGGGAAGATACGTTTGGTGGTGGGATCACTTTGGAGGTAGCGGAAATACCGGAGGATGATCCGTTGAATGTGGAGGCTGGTGGGGTGAAAGGTGTAAAAGCTACAAATGTAGCTTGGCATCTCACCAAGAACACCTCACCGAGTCAGTTTGCAGTATGCCATGGTTACATTTCAGGATTTTTTGACCAATTATCCACAGAAAGGATTTTGAAAAAAGTTTCATTTAAATATTTGTTTTTTAAAGCAAAGTGTATTCATACTAGCTTAAAAAAATGCCAAGACAAAAGGTGGTTAAAATGCTGGTAAGCCAGGCATTAAAGTTGTTTCCTCAAAGACCAAATACAATAAACAATTTGTTAGCCTTGGCAATCGATAAACATCTCACATTGTGTTGGGAAGTCACTGGTCCCAGGTGCTCAGGAGGGGTTGTCTGCACAGGCCTGTCCCTCTGCTTGTGAATATGGAGATAAAATTGGGTCAGAGAAACACGACAGTCAGGTTTTTAGACCGAGAGCTGCTATGAGAGGCTTTGGCCAGACTCAGATGAAGAAGGTAGTTTGAAGTTATGCTAAGTTAAACAAGATAACCCACTGTTGTGAGGAAATTTAACTTGTTGATTATTTTGTATTCTTTCACAAGGACAAGTATTACTGATTAAATTAAGTGAGTCTGATCATAACTGTTTTCTGCACATTCATTTGCTACATGAGAAATAAAGCAGCTTAATGTTTTGTTCTGGCTTTGTGTCAATAAAGTATAAACAGTCCATCTATTGAAAGACTGGGAGAAGCACACAAGGACACATTCGAAAGGCACAATAGTTAGTTTGTATGTCGAGGGGGATGCATCCCCTGGATAACACAATCCTATAAGTAGATATCAGGCAACGACTCAGCTGTAGAACAAAAGGGATGCAAGATTTGTTTACAGGAATGACTGACATCACTGAAACCAAGAAGGTATCTATGGCAGACTTATAACAGACACACAGCTGATTCAGTTTGGAGGCATCTACATAACACTGCACACTTGCATCTGTACCATGCTACATGACTGCCTGACCAAGCTCCAAACCACCATGGACACTCCTGGGGCCTCTTCAGCAGAACTGCCTTTGGCAGAGGACCTAAACTCAGACTGAGCTTCACTCACAAATGTTGGTGCGTTGGAGACTGTTAGCTCCAGTATACACAGTTAAGGTTATCTGAATTCACCATGTTGGAGGATCAGATTGAGACAACCACAAGACAGAGCTTCAAGAACCTCATTGCTAGCCCAGAGCTCTGTCACACATACTTCCTCCTTACAGTGCAGAAACACATGAGCAGAAAACTCTACACCCACCAAGAGAAAGCAACAGGGAAAAACACAGCTGCACCATACACTCTAAGGATTAATACAAGTTGGCTTGATAGATACTGGAATGTATCCTTACAGTTCTTTGGACAGGAAGCAGATTAAGGTTACTGGTGGAAAATGTTGTGCTATTCATGGGAGTTGATGTACAACTGGATCCTCTGGAGACAATATTTTATTTGGCATTATAAAGGCACTTAAAGGTTTGGCTGATTAGATACTATTTGGCTTTGGAAGACTGAACTGCTCATTGTACAACCACTTCCTCCCTCTTGTGGTCAGCCTTGTCATCGTCTTCTACTTGTTACTGGCCGCCTTCTCCCTGCTGCTCCGTAGTTAGGCCTGTAGGATTCGCAAAATTCCCACATTTCCCCAAGGTTATTAGTAAAAGGGACCCTGTATGGACAATTTAAAAAGGGTACCCAAAAGATGGCGTCCGCACCTCGTGACCAAAAGCCTGTAAGATTTTACAAGCTTGGACTCTGTAGCACAGAACAAGCAGCTTTGGGAAACCGAAACTTAAAATGCATTTCTGTGAAAAGGACTTTATGTGTTTGAAAAACCAGACAGCTAGGCAAACACTGAATATGCATTTTGTCAGATTGGAACAGATCAACCCAGTTAGGCCTAAGCACAAGGCCATTAGTTTGTCCGCATAAATAATTGGAAACAGCTTATGGAAGCCATCAAGGCTGCACAGGCCGATTAAAATGCATTAATGACAATACAGCCTGGACATCGGGCCATTAGGTGTGATAAATGGCCATCTAAAGCTAGTTTAACACAGCCCGCCAAAAGTTAAACAATGGACTGACCTGATTTGGCGCGCAGATAGAAGATGAAGGAACAGGTATAATTATAGGCCCCAGTAGCAATCTCTCTCTCTTGCCCCTTACTCCTGCTCTGCTCTCGTGGCTCCAGCCTCTTGGGCTGCTGCCGCTCGTGCTCATGCCCTGGCCTCGTGGCGGGTTCTCTTCTCGCTCTCACATTAAGTGGCAACCAAGGACATCCATACCAAGCGCGGAGAGGGGAACGAGACCCGAGTCCAAAGTTGTACAGGACACACGGGCCACCAAAAGGGGCAGACAAAATGAGACGAGATAAGGTGAGGCGAAGAAGAAGCTAAAGACACGACAAGAGCAGAGAAGGGCAGCAGAAGACACATTAATTAAGTCCGAGCGCCTAGTTATAAGCTGGCGCTTGGGGGAATAAAATATATGGACAGTGAGACTAGGTTGGCTAGTTAAACACTGCAAATGAGCTGGCATTAAACGCAGGTGTCCATGCCATAACGAATATACTGGCGTTTGACACTTGGGTAGTAAAATCTAAGCAGTGAAGACTGCCAACCGTCTCGCTGATGCAATGTTACCGCCGACGACTGCCCGAGGGAGAAGAAGAAGAGAACCCATCACGACGAGGCGACGACGGTAGCTGAGGAGAAGAAAGGTGTGTCACAGCAATAGCTCCAGCACCGCGCCCTGAGACCACGTGGCGACGGAATACCCCAAAGGACAGGAGACAAGACCTCAAAACTCGCAATTGCTAAAACAACAGGCTTTGCTTTGGATTGGTGAGCATGAATTCCTGGCCCCTCATAGCTTAATCTAGTTAGGTATAAGGGTGGGATAAGGATAAGGGGATTGTTAAAGTAGTTGTTTTTCCCTCGATGTGCCATGTGTTCCCCATTCCCTGTATAAGTATTGTTAAATGCCTGTAATTTTTCTACCAGTAATTTCTCATAAGACTGTGTTTTTGTTTCTGTTTTAATAAAATCTTGGTTTTCTTACACCAAACCACCTGTCTACTCGAGTTTTCTGTATCGCCGCCTGTACCTAAGTCCAGTGTCTAGAACCCAGGGGCGTGGGAGCGATTCGAACCGCTCACAGGCAATCAGGGGCATAACTGACTGGGCGCACCCGCCACCCCCTACAGGCCCCTTTGCAGGGCTTTGGAGCTTTTAGCTGGGCTACATTGTATCATTTCCCTGATTTGTTCAAGCTATCAAATCGCCCATGCGAGGATGCCAAAAATATGTTCCACTGAAACCCTGTTGAAAGCACGAGCCATTTTGCACCACTCCTCAGGTCTTGTCCCTGGGTAACACTGCTATCATGAGCCATTTTGCACCACTCCTCAGGTCTTGTCCCTGGGTAACACTGCTATCATGAGCCTTAGCCTCTGAGCAAATGCTTGGTCTCCAAAAGTCATTCTTCGAATCTTCTTGGGCCTTCAATTAAAGGGGACCTGACTGATTGCCACATGATGAAGATTTTGTGGGAGTTGCCAAGATATCTAGCATTGACTTGCATATTTCTGCTTGTAAGATTGCACACTACCTACACATTCATGGAATAGCAATCCTTTCTACTTGTGAATAAAGTAACATTGAGGGCAGTGGGATACATGATCAAATGAGAGTAGTCAATTAAGCCCTATACTTGTGGTGTAACTGCTACATAGTAGAAGTGGGGAGCTCTTTCTTGCTGCTGCTGCTTTCCACAGGAAAAATTATTGAAATCACTGGCCTTGATAAACAATGCATATATGGCCCGATTAATGAAAATGTGCACTGATGGTTGGAAGACCGACAGTGATTTCCTGCATTTGCCTGGAAGCAGCTTGTCTAATAACAGTTTAGCACAGTTGTCATCTTCACAATCACAGACAGGGTCATCCCTGTGCTGGAGCTGGTTTAGCTGCAGGAGTGTGCATCCTTTGAGAATCTTAGTTTGCAACAGGTAGCTGTCTTCAGTCAGGTACAGGTGCAAGAGCTTGGCCCTAAACACACAAGTGTCAGCATAAGGATGTGTCCACATGGAGCATCTAAAAGGTGCAAATGCATTTGTCTGGCACACCTCCGCTGATCCTCTGCCTCCAACCCTGTAAATAGAGGGGCATGTCAATAGGGATTGCCAGAACTCCATGCAAACAAGATCACCAACAGCTACAGCTGTACAGCCACAAATAAGAGATGCAGTACAACTTTAAGAAGTGGTCAGGGTGGCTCAAAGAAGTTCCCGTACATGTTGCAAAAAAGATATCTAACAGACCAAAGTAGCGCCAAAATAGTGAGTTACCGAGGGATACAGCAAGAGCAGCAATGTACTTTTAAATATACGAGGACCCAACTGAAGGGAACAGGTCTCCCTTTCAAAGCCTATTTTATATGGGTGTTGTGCACAGATTTTGAACACTTTCTGATTGTTCAGATATGTGCAGTGCTCATGGAGGGTGTTGTAGATCTCAGGCCTCCGGACCCAATAAAATGGGTCTCTGGCACTTGAAAAGGATGAAGCGCTCTGGTCGCACTAATTGCATATTAGTTCTCATATGTTTACTGTGTTTTAAAGTATAGAATTATTTATATATAATCACCCAACCCCAGCATCAGAAAATACTCCTATGCTGCTACATGTTGTGATGATATAATCACCAACACATGTACAGGCATAGGAGTATCTCCTGATGCCCAGTCACCAGAGAGATAAGGAAGGGGAAGAGGGAAAGGAAGAACAGCACAGAGGAGGACAGTAGACAACAGCAAGCAATCAAACACTAATGTAGTTAGACTGCACTGTTTGTCAGAGATTTCCATTCCCCCATGAGCAGCAGCCAAATCTGCGAGGTGCAGGAAGAGTTTCCCCAGCTTGAAATTACAATTTGTTAACAGACATAATCATTGTGTGCTTACAGCAAGCAGTCTATAAATGTTATTTTAGAAGCATGCATTAGCACAGTGCAGCACCAAACGGCTTCAAAGATGAGGCAAAGCTACTCAACTCTGGCAAAAGTTATTTCCGAATTGCAATTTAATATAATCCTATAAACTACAAAAAAAAAATGCCTTTCGGATCCAATCATAATTCAAAACATTTCAATCTGTTAAACCATTTCTCATTCAGTCCTGCTCTGCAGAAATTTCTAATGCCACATGGGAGGAGGCTCGTGTGAAGTGCAAACAACGGCATAAACCTGTTGGGCTGAATGGCCTGTTTCTGCGCGGTAAATACTATGTAATGTAATGTAAAAACCAGTAGATGCAAATGCAATGGAAATGAAGGCACACTGATCATTATGGGAACAGTAGCATAGTGGTTATGTTACTGGACTAGTAATCCAGAGGCCTGGCTAAATGGCTTGGTTCCTGAATGTTCCCGCCCACACAATTCTGAAAGATCTGTTAATTTGTGCACTCTTTGCTATATATTCGATGGCAAACGGGTATGGTAGCATAATAGTTATGTTACTGGACTAGTAATCCAGAGGCCTGGACTAATGATACAGAGACGTGAGTTCAAATCACCACCACGGCAACTGGGGAATTTAAATTCAGTTAATTAAATAAATCTTGAATTAAAAAGCTAGTATCAGTAATGGTGACCATGAAACTATTGGATTGTCGTAAAAATCCATTTGGTTCACTAATGTCCTTTAGGGAAGGAAATCTGACATCCTTACCCGGTCTGGCCTACATGTGACTTGAGAGCCACAGCAATGTGGTTGACTCTTAACTGCCTTCTGAAATGGCCCAGCAAGTCACTCAGTTGTAACAAACCGCTACAGAAAACAATAATAAGAATACCAAGGACCACCCGGCATCGACCTCAGCACCGGCTTTAGACACGGCAACGGCACACCCAGCCCAGTCAAAACTGCAAAGTCCTCGCTAACATCGGGGGCTTGTGTCAAAATTGGGAGAGCTGTCCCCCAGACTAGTCAAGCAACAGCCTGACATAGTCATGCTCACAGAATCATACCTTTCAGCCAATGTCCCAGACTCCTCCTTCACCATCCCTGGGTATATCCTGTCCCATCGCCAGGACAAACCCACCAGAGGTGGTTGTACAGTGGTATTCAGTCGGGAGGGAGTGGCCCTGGGAATCCTCAACATTGACTCCAGGCTCCATGAAGCCTCATGGCTTCAGGACAAGCATGGGCAAGGAAACTTCCTGCTGATTACCACCTACCACCCTCCCTCAGCTGATGAATTAGTGCTCCTCCATGTTGAACACCACTTGGAAGAAGCACTGAGGGTAGCAACGGCACAGAACGTACTCTGGGTGGGGGGGTCTTCAATGTCCATCCCCAAGAGTGACTCGGTAGCACCACTACTGACTGAGCTGGCCGAGTCCTGAAGGGCACAGCTGCCAGACTGGGCCTGTAGCACGTGGTGCGAGAACCAACACGAGGGAAAAAGCTACTTGACCTCGTACTCACCAATCTACCTGTTGCAGATGCATCTGTCCATGACAGCATTGGTAGCAGTGACCACTGCACAGTCCTTGTAGAGACAGTCCCATCTTCACACTGAGGACACCCTCCATCGTGTTGTGTGGCACTACCACCGTGCTAAATGGGATAGATTCAGAACAGATTCTAGCAGCTCAAAACTGGGCATTCATGAGGTGCTGTGGGCCACCAGCAGCAGCAAAATTGTATTCCACCATAATCGGTAACCTCATAGCCCGGCATATCCCTCACCCTACCATTACCATCAAGCCAGGGTCCAACCCTGGTTCAGTGAGGAGTGTAGAATAGCATGCCAGGAGCAGCCCCAGGCTTACCTAAAATTGAGCTGCCAACCTGGGGAAGCTGCAACACAGGACTACATGCATGCTAAACTGCGGAAGCAGCATTCTATAGACAGAGCTAAGCAATCCCACAATCAACGGATCAGATCAAAGCTCTGCAATCCTGCCACATCCAGTCGTGAATGGTTGTGGACAATTAAACAACTAATGGGAGGAGGGGGCTCCATAAATATCCCCATCCTCAATGATGGCAGAGCCCAGCACGTGAGTGCAAAAGACAAGGCTGAAGTGTTTGCAACCATCTTCAGCCAGAAGTGCTGAGCGGATGATCCATATCAGCCTCCTCCTTCGGTCCCCACCATCACAGAAGCCAGCCTTCAGACCCAGAATTAGCCGTGCCTCTAGCCAAGCTGTTCCAGTATAGCTACAACACTGGCATCTACCTGACAATGAGGAAAACTGCCAAGGTATGTCCTGTTCACAAAAAGCAGGACAAATCCAATCTGGCCAATTACTGACCCATCAGCCTACTCTCAATCATCAACAAAGTGATGGAAGGTGTCATCAACAGTGCCATCAAGCAGCACTTGCTCACCAATAACCTGCTTACTGTTGCTCAGTTTGGGTTCTGCCAGGACCACTTGGCTCCAGACCTCGTTACAGCCTTGGTCCAAACATGGACAAAGGAGCTGAATTCCAGAGGTGAGGTGAGAGTGACTGCCCTTAACATCAAGGCAGCATTTGACTGAGTGTGGCATCAAGGAGCCCTAGTAAAATTGTATTCAATGGGAATCAAAGGGAAAACTCTCCACTTGCTGGAGTCATACCTAGGACAAAGGAAGATGGTTGTGGTTGTTGGAGGTCAATCATCTCAGCCCCAGGACATCACTGCAGGAGTTCCTCAGCGTCGTGTCCTAGGCCCAACCATCTTCAGCTGCTTCATCAATGATCTTCCAGCCATCATAAGGTCAGAAGTGGGGATTTTCACTAATTATTGCACAATGTTCAGTTCTATTCGCAACTCCTCAGATAATGATGCAGTCCATGCCCGCATGCAGCAAAATCTGGACAACATTCAGGCTTGGGCTGATAAGTGGCAAGTAACATTCAAGCCAGACAATGACTATCTCCAACAAGAGAGAGTCTAACCACTGCCCCTTGACATTCAACAGCATTACCATCGCCGAATTCCCCACCATCAACATCCTGGGGGTTACCATTGACCAGAAACTTAACTGGACCAGCCACATAAATACTGTGGCTACAAGAGCAGGTCAGAGGCTGAGTATTCTGTGGTGAGTGTCTCACCTCCTGACTCCCCAAAGCCTTTACAAGGCACAAGTAAAGAGTGTGATGGAATACTCTCCACTTGCCTGGATGAGTGCAGCTCCAACAACACTCAAGAAGCTCAACACCATCAAGGACAAAGCAGCCCGCTTGATCGGCACTCCATCCACCACCTTAAACATTCACTCCCTCTACCACCACCAGTGTACCGTGGCTGCAGTGTGTACCATCTACAAGATGCACTGCAGCGACTCGCCAAGGCATCTTCGGCAGCACCTCCCAAACCTGCGACCTCTACCACCTAGAAGGACAAGGGCAACAGGCGCATGGGAACACCACCACCTCCAGGTTTCCCTCCAAGTCACACACCATCCTGACTTGGAAATATATCGCCGTTCCTTCATCATCACTGGGTCAAAATCCTGGAAATCCCTCGCTAACAGCACTGTGGGAGTACCTTCACCACAAGGACTGCAGCGGTTCAGGAAGGCGGCTCACCACCACCTTCTCGAGGGCAATTAGAGATGGGCAATAAATGCTGGCCTTGCCAGCGATGCCCACATTCCAGGAATACATTTTAAAAAGGCCCTTCTGCATAAAGACCCACCACTGATCTGGTCTCAAATCCCAGGGTCAGCCAATTAGCATCGCATTGGGCAGGCAGCCAACCCACAGATAGCCTGCTCGCCATTGTCGAGTTCGCTTGGGGAGGTGAAATAGAGAAAGAAGGGGTGGTTCCAGAAAAAAACCCCACGTGAGAGCAGAGACCCGGCAGTACTGAAGTAGGTTAAAAAGGGTCAGTGGCAGCAAAATTGACTGAAGGGAATGGCAGCTAGGCCAGTTGGCAAGTAACCAGGCAGCAAACTCTTCCACTGCAGATATAGGGTCCTGGCGAAAGTGTGCCAGAGGAAGGTGCAATACTTGGGTTGGCAGTAGGAGACCAGCTCACTTTGTCGTTCATGTGGAAATAGGTGGCAGTGGCTGCGAGTGCCACCTCCCTGAATCCAAGGATAGCCCTGCAATGCAGGAAGTTCAATTTAAAGAAAGACTTGCATTTATAGAGCACTTTTCACAACTTCAGGACATCCGGGAGCACTTTACAGCCAATGAATGAGCTTTTGAAGTGTAGTCACTGTTGTAATGCAGGAAACACTGCAGCCTATTGCGCACAGCAAGGTCCCACAAACAGCAGTGTAATAATGACCAAATAATCTGTTTTATTGATGTTGGTTGAGGGATAAATATTGGCCAGGACTGCGGAGAACTCCCCTGCTCTTCTTCAAATAGTGCCATGGAATCTTTTATGTCCACCTGATGAGGCCTCAGTTTAACGTCTCATCTGAAAAGACGGCACCTGCGACAGTGCAGCACTCCCTGAGTACTGCACAGAATTGCCAGCCTAGGTTTTGTACTCAACTGTAGTGGGACATGAACCCATGACCTTCTAACTCAGATGCGGGAGTGCTACTGACTGAACCAGGCTGACACCTAATAACGTTAGGAGGGCAGGGGAGTAAAGGCAAAAGATGAGTTCAGCACTTGGCACGGATGCTCGGTCATACTTTCTGTGACACTGCATCACTTCTTGCCCTCACAGTGTTCAGCTGCTGCCCTATATGTCTGTCCCCTCTCTCCCACACCACCTGTGAATGAACCTGTCTTCACAATCTATCACTGAATGCTGCCCCTTCCAAGTCTCACCTTGCATGTCCTTGCTTCCTTCCAGCCAATACCACCTTCTGTTCTTTGCTGGCAAATGTGTGTTAACTAGACTTGTGAGCCACTTAAGTACTTCTCACTGACTGCATAATTCTTGAAGAAGACAACCCTGATGTAAGACAAAGGCAGGCAACACATTTGGCCCTCCAACATTCAAGCCACCTACCCCATGAGGAAGAGGTGCTGGCACACTGGGCGATGGAGAGTTAGGAGGCGCTGCGCTTGCTGATGGTTCTTGCTGACAGTCTGCTGGTTTTCCCACTCCTGTAGCAGAAGTACAACCAGCCATCCTGCAAGAATACTCCAGTTACCCTTTTTGTTGTGAGCTACTTTCTTTAACCCCCTTTCCATTTAGAGGAATGATGGCATCAGGCTTCTGAGATTTTCAGAGTTGCTAGGACCTCACAGCAACCGTTAGGTCAGCAATCCCACCGACCTGTGGGCTGCTGGTACCAGGGCCCAGTAACATTTCGATGGCAGACGTGTGCCCGAGTGATGCTGCTTTCCCTCAGATTAGAAGCACATACCAGAGCTCCAGCCAGCCCCCTCAGGTGCATTTACATGTGGCAAGATCAACCTGCCACATCAGCAATAGCCTTCTGCAGACCTGTCGCAGCACTCAAAGGCTCAGAAATGAGGGCCAGCTCAGTCCCATCAGAGACTCATATGAAGGGAGTAAAGGCAAGAGATGAGCTCAGCATTTATGTCCCATTTCCAGGCCCACAAGTAGCATGTAGAACATATTAGGCCAGAGAACAAGATACACGGGTACAAAGGGAATGCACAATATTAATAGTCAGATGTGTATAGCATCACTTGTAAATAAATTTGTGGTATTGATGAAGTATTGGTTATGGGTCAGGTCCATTCTGGATGTGAAAGTGGTCATCTGGTGGCATCCATGGCAGATGAGAGCGACATACAAAGCAGGATACTGGGGAGCGACGACAGGGACACATAGTGGGAGGAGTTACATAGAAACATAGAAGATAGTGTTGTGTATGTAATATGTGTGCTACTTTGAACCTATGGACAGGACTGCACTACTTGTTGGGCGTAGTGATACGCAGTACCACTCCTGGCCATAGGGGTATAAATAGTACTGTGGGTACTGATTCCCCTCAGTTCCCGCCTGTGGGCATGAAGTAAAGACCTATGTGCAGTCCCTACCTCCAACCAGTAAAGACCTGTTTGAGTTATACGTTTAAGTCTTTGTGTTAATTGTTCAATACAATACACATACTTAACACTGGCGACGAGTCAGGCTCTTACCCTGCGGCAGTTATTCCAGGCGGCTTCGTCCAAAGACAGGACGTTGAAGAGAGGTTTCAATCCTCAACACCCCACTCAAAACTGAAGGGCAGCAGAAATCCTGACAGCTTCCAGCGACTGGAAGATACAGGCATTAGGACCCTGAAGCCTCCATCAGCTTGTGAACCGGAGTAAAGACAGGACTGGGGAAGAGAGAGAGGTAGGGCGATAGCGATCGGCAGATAAGGGCCGGGCCGCTTTGAAGTGAGGGGCGCAGCCGGGCCAGCGATCGGGACCAAAGATAAGAGCCGCACTCGGACTGAAAGGCGCGGCGGCTGCAGAAGCTCAAGGTGCGAGAGTCGCGGTGCACAGCGCGGGCTATCGATCGCGGCGAAGATAAGGGCCGCACTCGAAGGCTGAAGGGAGACGGCGTCGGGGGACGGGTGAAGACTGCCAAGCGCGGGAAAACCGCCATTTTGTGGGCGGAGGACGACGGCAAGAGCGGGAAGCCGCCATCTTTGATAACAAGTAAAGAAAATAAAATCTGAGAAATTGCAAATCTACAATGCCTAAACACGGGAATATTAGCACCTTTGATAGTGACCTCGAAGATTGGGCCATATATGTTGAAAGAGTAAAAAATTATTGTAAGGCCAATAAAATTCGTGACCAAGATAAAGCTCTAACATTATTAAATTTAATGGGTGCGAAGACGTACGGGCAATTGAAACACCTGTTATCACCAGATGAACCGGCGGATAAGACGTTCGATGAGATTGTTACTGTCCTGAAAGATCATCTAAACCCCACGCCGCTGATGCTAGCGGAACGATTTAAATTTTACGACAGAAGGCAGCTACAGCATGAAAGCAATGCTGAATATTTGCTGGAATTGCGTAAATTAGCGAAATATTGCCAGTTTGGAACGGGATTGACAGATGCACTACGAGACAAATTTGTGTGTGGTTTATTTAAACAGGATACACAAAAGCGACTGCTCGAGGAGAATGAGCTGACGCTTGAGAAGGCGGTCACTATGGCAGCAGCACACGAAGCCGCAGCGAGAGGCACGGCAGTAATGCAGCTACGGTCACCGGAGCTCAGTGCACACAAATTGGGTGTGAGTTCTGGCAAATGTTATCGTTGTGGAAAGACAACGCATGATCAGAACCAGTGTTGGTTTAAAAACCAAGAATGTAGAGCTTGTGGTAGGCTTGGACATATAGCTAGAGTATGCAGGTCAGCAAAGAAGACCAGCAACAAGAAGTCACCGCAAGGAAAATACGCAAAGGTACACAAGGTGACCGAACAGGAGTCCGATTCAGACGCTAGCTGTAATGAACTGGCTAGCTTAAGAGTACTCAACGCTGGTAAGGGTGCAGACCTCCAGACAATTTGGGTCACTCTTCAGATAGAAGGAGTCCAAGTAAAACTGGAATTGGACACTGGATCGGCATTGACGGTCATAAATAAGAAAGATTACGGAAAGTTATTCCAACATATTCCCCTACAGGATACGGGGATTATATTGAAAACATACACGGGGCAAAGAGTGTACCCCATCGGGAAAATAGAGGTTGCAGTGGCCCACAAGGGCGAAGACAGTCAAATAATGGACTTATATGTGATATCTGAAGGAGGTCCTCCACTACTAGGACGGGAGTGGATTAGGAAAATGAATATGGACTGGCATTTCCTACAAACAATAACGAGTGAGAACTCGGTGAAGATAGTCGGCCCAGACTCTGGAACGGATGATGGTAAGCCCAACTCAGGTGCAAAAGACAAAGTTTCAGCACAGAATTCCACTGAGCAACAACAACATAGTTTAACTGTGGATTCTGAGTCTGGCAAGTCTACTGATGTGCCCATTTCTGAGGGACACCGGGCTCGAACTCAACTCCATTTCAAACTACAACAGCAATTAGAACAAATGCTTCGCCGTTTTGAGCAAGAGTTGAATGCAACGAAAGAGTTCTTTGATATAGAGTTGGAGAATCTGGAAAGACAACAGAAGCAGCTGATGGAGAAAATGGAGCAGGAGCACACAAAACGTCTGATGTCAGAGGAGTTAACGGTCAGCCAACTCCTGCATATGCTGAAGGACAGGACTCTGAAATGGGAAAAACTAGAACATGAACTTCAATATTCAAACGAAAGGGGTTCGGAGCTCTCAAAGGTTATTGGAAGAGCTGAGGTGGCAACACAGACTGAGATGACTGCAACAGAGCAGCCCTTGGATGCCAAAAGTACGCTGACTCACGTCAACGTAGAACAACAGACCGCTGAAACAGCTGCTCCGGTAGAGGGATTGCATAGTCCGATCAATCAATCTTCAAAGGAAGTTGAAGTATTAAAATCACAAATGAGGTCACTAGTAAACGACTTGCTGAAAGCCCAGAAAAAGCTGGATGCAGAGGTACACATGAAGAAGTCTCTTCAGGAAAGATGTCTGGATTTGGAACAAGAGCTGGCTAACGTCCAGCTAGGTATGGAGGAAATAGACGACCCTCTCACTGGTCTAGCTCAGGACGACACCGAATATTACGATGTCCTGTCCTGCCCAGCTTGTAACTTCGACTCCCAAAGTGCAGAAATCATGGAGGAGCACCAAAAGTCTACGGAACATCGGGAGAAGCTGGCTCTACGACGGAAACAGGAGGAAGAGAAGGAGGAACTGCGCATGCAGCTGGCAGCTGTGGCAGCTGACAATGGAGCCCAGAGAGTCTCCAAGAAGCAGAAAAGGAAAAGTAAAAACAGAAGATGACCCATCTGAACCATTATCACCTCTACCAGATCACACACGTGGTCCCTCCGAACGGAGCCAATTCAGTTCGGAAGTTCAAACTGTTAAATCCATGGAAGGACTATTGAATGAGTCACTCCAGCAACGTGAACCGACTACACCACAGAGATTGAATCTGTGAACTGTTTTCCGCAGAGACTGAATCTGTGATCTGTTTTGACATGAAGTTATCTATGTATCGATGTTATTCTGTTATGTAAACCTGAAGTTATATATGTATATATGTTATTACGTTATGTTAAATGGGGAGATGACTGTAAAGCTAGGAAGGGAGGAATGTTGTGTATGTAATATGTGTGCTACTTTGAACCTATGGACAGGACTGCACTACTTGTTGGGCGTAGTGATACGCAGTACCACTCCTGGCCATAGGGGTATAAATAGTACTGTGGGTACTGATTCCCCTCAGTTCCCGCCTGTGGGCATGAAGTAAAGACCTATGTGCAGTCCCTACCTCCAACCAGTAAAGACCTGTTTGAGTTATACGTTTAAGTCTTTGTGTTAATTGTTCAATACAATACACATACTTAACAGATAGGAGCAGGAGTAGGCCATTCGGCCCCTCGAGCCTGTTCTGTCATTTAATGAGATCATGGCTGATCATCCAAATTCAGTACCCTGTCCATGCTTTCTCCCCCTATCCCTTGATCCCTTTAGCCGTAAGAAATATATCTAACTCCTTCTTGAATATATTTAATAAGTTGGCCTCAACTGCCTTCTGTGGTAGAGAATTCCACAGGTTCACCACTCTCTGGGTGAAGAAATTCCTCCTCATCTCAGTCCTAAATGGCTTACCCCTTATCCTTAGACTGTGACCCCTGGTTCTGGACTCCCCCACCATTGGGAACATCCTTCCTGCATCTAGTCTGTCTAGTCCTGTTAGAATTTTATAAGTTTCAACGAGATCCCCTCTCATTCTTCTAAACTCTAGCGAATATAAGCCTAATCAACTCAATCTCTCTTCATATGTCATTCCTGCCATCCCAGGTATCAGTCTGGTGAATCTTCGCTGCACTCCCTCCATGGCAAGAACATCCTTCCTCAGATAAGGCGACCAAAACTGCACACAATACTCAAGGTGTGGTCTCAACAAGGCCCTGTACAACTGCCGCAAGACATCCTTGCTCCTGTACTCGAATCCTCTCGCTACGAAGGCCAAAATACCATTTGCCTTCTTAACTGCCTGCTGCACCTGCATGCTTACCTTTAGTGATTGGTGCACAAGGACACCCAGGTCTCGTTGCACTTCCACTTTTCCCAATCTATTGCCGTTCAGATAATAATCTGTTTTCCTGTTGTTGCCACCAAAGTGGATAACCTCGCATTTATCCACATTATACGGCATCTGCCATGCATCTGCCCAATCACCCAACCTGTCCAAATCATACTGGAGTTTCTCTGCATCCTCCTCACAGCACACATGCCCACCTAGCTTTGTGTCATCTGCAAACTTGGAGACATTACATCTAGTTCCCTCGTCTAGATCATTAATATATATTGTGAATAGCTAGGGTTATGAGTTATGAATGAAGTTTAGATTACAATGCAGAGAAGTTCTCCAGGATCACCTTCCTCTTACAATCATAGAGAGCTTAGAATAGTACAGCACAGAAGGAGGCCATTCGGCTCATCAAGTCTGCATCGGCTCTTTCAAAGACCAATCCCGTTAGTCCCACTCACTGCTCTTTCCCCATATCCCTGCAGTTTTGTCTCCTTCAAGTGTTTATCCAATTCCCTTTTAAAGGCTACTATTGAATCTGTCTCCACCACCCTATCAGGCAGTGCATTCCAATCCTAACCACTCATTGTGTAAAAAGTTTTTCCTCATGTCGCCTCTGGCTCTTTTGCCAATCACCTTAAATCTGTGCCCTCTGGTTATCGAAACTTCAGCCATTGGAAACAGTTTATCTTTATTTACTCTACCTAAACTCTTCAAGATTTTGAACACCTCCATCAAATCTCCTCGTAACCTTCTCTGCTCTAAGGAGACAAACCCCAGCTTCTCCAGTCTATCGACATAACTGTAATCCTTCATCCCTGGAACCATTCTAGTAAATCTCTTCTCTACCCTCTCAAAGCCTTCACATCCTTCCTAAAGTGTGGTGCCCAGACACAATGGCCCAGAAATTCGTGTCAGGGGCTTCCTGCGGGTGCAAGCCCCCGACCTACACTTACCCAGCGCGCCGGCAGTTGAAGCCTGGGCCTGCGTGGACTTCCTGTCTGTGGCCCGGTCCAGCTCCCGGTGCGCTGTGCTTGCGTGATCCAGCAGCGTACTTAGTGCGATGCGTCGGCTGGGATCACGTGAGCACTGGGCAACCAATCAGAGGATGCAAAAGTTCATTCATGAGTTTGACAGTAAGAACTGTCAAACTCATGAAAACTCCGGGCGCCCAAAACAGTACTTAAACTTGAAATAAAATTTTTTAAAAATCAGACTATTTAAATAAACTATAAATAACTTTAAATAACTATTTTAAACAATCATTTAAATTTTTGAAAAAAATAATTTTATCAAAAATCGGGACTAAAAATACACTTACCTTACTGTAAAGTCTTTAAAAATAATAAACCTGTGGAAAAAAAATTCTAATTTTAATTAATAGACCACTTACCTTTTAAAATTAAGTCCTTACGTCTGCTTTTTTAAAGTGTAAAAAGTGGAGGCCTTCACGCACGGGCAAACCTGGAAAAAAAAAGGAAGTTCAACGCACACCCGCAGACTCCTGCGCGCACGCGTTCAACCTCTGAACCCCTTGGTTCAGAGGATCGGAAATGCCGGTTTCCCGCGCATGCGCTGTGCATGCAGAAAACCGGCAATTCCATCGGTCCCACGCGTGAGTACACGGTGCTTACTCACGCGTTGGGACACTAATTTCTGCGCCAATACTTCAGCTGGGGCTGAACTAGTATTTTATATAGGTTTAGCATAACTTGCTGGATTTTTTACTCTATGGGCTCGATTTTGATACTGGTGCGGGCTGTGGTCGTGTAATCCGCATTTCGTGTTAGCCGCCCGATTCTAAATCGATGTGGGAAAATGATGCCATTTTAACTTTATTGGCCAATTGAGTTCCAACGTGTGGTAACCCATGGCCAATGAGTTTTTCCAGTCTGAAAGTCGCCTCCGATGACATCATCATTGCTGCTGCATTTAAAGTCTGCAACAAGCCTTGCTTCTTCTGCAGACTGCCAAGCTTTTGCCCTTGCTTGTTAGAGGCACCTGCAGGAAGAATGGCCAGCCAGAGACCTAGGTCTGCACCCCGCTTTGATGACGTTGCCCTGCAGGCTTTAGCAGAGGGAGCAAGAGCAAATAAAGAGGTGCTCTTCCCTTCTTCAGGGAGGAAGAAGCCTCCCCAGCAAACCAAGGCTGTGTGGATCCAGGTGGCAGAGGAGGTCAACTCTTTGTCAATAACCCGCAGAACCTGGCTTCAGTGCAGGAAGAGGTTTCCTGACCTTCTGCGCACTGGAAGAGTGAGTATGAATTTCCCATCACCCTCAATCTGATCCCCATTGCCTCTCCTCACCAGCACTCAGCTTTAGCAATCTCTTCCTTCACATCCCACTTGACACTGACATCCATGCACCCTTACCCATTCTCTCTCTCTCTATGGTCACATTCACCTAACTATTCGACGATGCAGCCCTCACACTCCCTATCACTCTGATGCTATGAAAACAACTTACAACACACAGGGAGGGCCCTTGGTCTTGCCACCTCACTCCATCTTTGTCTCCTTCTAAGCATCTATGCTATGGATTCTCTACACTCACTCCTTCATTCTCACTCAAACTCCACTTGTCTCCCTCATTGCAGGAAAAGAGAGCTCACAATAAAAGGGAAAGAGCGAGGACAGGAGGAGGGCCACCCTCAGTAGCCCAGCTCACCCCCTGGGAGGATGCGGTCCTGGAGATCGTGGAGTGGAGGACGATGCGCAAGTGGGGGACAGACAGACGGGTGCATCACAGCAAGCTGGTGACAGAATAGTTTTCCATCTCTCTCAATGACATTGCATGAGTCGCTGATAATGATTCTGAAGCTCTAACAGATGGACTTATAATCATCTGCAATATGCAATGTGCATGTAACCTTGGCATCACATCTCTGACTCTTTCCTTTACTCCCCCACAGGACCATCGCAAGCACCCGTCCCCACTAGCCAGGATGAAGAGCCTGAGCATCCTGACTCCTCAGAGGAAGCTGCACCCTCTGAGGGTGCTCCGTCAGCAGAATTCACCGCACCCAGCACCAGCGCAGACACTCACACCTCGGTGGGACCTTCGCGAGATAGAGTAGTGTTGTCACCTGGTGTACCACAGCTCACAAGTGAGCATCAGCAGATTGTGGAGACAGGGACAGCAGTGGAGGGTCCTCGTTGGAGGGCGCAGCACCCTGCCAGCTCGGCTCAGCTGCATGTCGACCCTCTGCCTCTGGGTTCATCCATAAGTTCAGCGGTGTTGGAACTCCAGGAACAGATGCAGGAGTCTCTGGCAGGTTTTGTCTCCAGGGTCGCTGCGAGTGTGGAGCGAATGGAGGAGTCCATTGCGAACATGAGCAGAGCCTTTGTGGAGTCATTGGTACATGAACACATCACCATGGAAAGGATGGCAACCTCCATGGAGGTGATAAGTCGCCAGAGTGCAGAAAACATGGTGAATGTTCTGAATAGAATGACATCTCTGGAGGAGCGATGATCATCTATTGAACAGAGAAACCAGACCTTCATGGAAGTCCTTCTGAGTAGGACTGCCAGTGCAGATACAGGTCCCCATGGCCCCCCTGATGTGCAGCAAGGTGCTCTCAAGCCACTTGCAAGCGCTGAGGGGGACGTGACCCATGAGAGGGAAGTTGGTGGCAGACATCAAGGAAGTGGGGGTTGTTCTCCAAGTGCTTACACTTCCATGCCACTGCAGAGCCCTCGGTCAGAGCCCCACCAGAGTCCACACCCAACTTAGATCGACGTCTCAACCCCTGCACAGCTGCAGGAGCAGCAGACTGTTGACGAGCCCTCACAGGTTCGCCACCCCAGAGGACGCCCACCAAAGGTGTCGAGACAAGAACAGCAAGAAAGTGAGCAAGGGGCCTCCACATCTGCTGAAGCCACAGGGGAAGCACCACGTAGGAGCATGCGTAAGAGAAAGATACTGCACAAATAGTCACAAGTGTAGTCACTTGGGTGAAATGTGATATTTTATGCTAAAATGCCATCAGATGATTACTGTAAATAAAAAATCTGATGGCTACTGCTGTAGTTGTGGCATGTGTCATTTCGCGAATGGGACTTCCGCATTGAGGGCTTAGGATTACTTGGTATAAGCCTCAGTTGAGGAAGCGCTCAGTGAAGGTGGCGAGAGGGTTTCCCAGGAGGTCACACTGGAGATGGGTGTCAGGCTCCAAACTTCCACAGCTGTGGTTATGCCTTCTAAAAGTTCCCCCAGACCTGAGACAACAAAGTCCTGACACCTGCAAATGATGACTGATCAAATATCCTATTTAATGGCAGAGCTGCAGCTAATAGTCAGCAATCCAATTGTGCTCCCACCAGATTTCACCGTCATGTTTCAGAGCAGGCGTGCTTCATGTCGGAAAAGGGTTAAAATCACAAAAGCCTATCAAAATGGCATTATAGATGCAATTTAGTGCTTGTTAAGGGCCTTAACAGCCTATCCCGCCTCTTGGAGGTGGGACAGAGACGGGACCAGTAGACACAATTTAATGAAAATTGCTTGGAGGCGGGATGGAGGCGGGGGTTGGGCCCACCCGCCAGTTTTTTTCAATGTTAACCCTCCACACGCCTCCAATCTCGCCTCCATGGCCCGATGAAAATCGAGCCCTATGTCTCTATTTATAAAGCCCATGTGTTTATTAGCTGTTTTGTTAACCTGTCCTGCCACCTTCAAAGATTTTGCACAAACACCCCCAGGTCTCTCTTCTTGCACCCCCTTTAAAATTATACCATTTAGCTTGTATTGTTGCTGCTCATTCTTCCTACCAAAATGCACCAGCTCACACTTTTCCGCATTGAATTTCATCTGCCATGTGTCCGCCTATTCCACCAGCCTGTCTATGTCCTCTTGAAGCTATTACTATCTTCCTCACTGTTTACTACACTTCCAAGGTTTCTTGAGGGACCAGAGTGTGGGGTGGTCTGTAGGGACTAGGGCCTGTGTAGAGGTCATCTCTACTACCAGTTGACAAAGTTAAGTTGAGTAGGTCATCCCTAGGGCAGTGACAAAGAGGGGAAAGCCCTTGAAACTGGGCTATTAGGATAAGGCTCAGACAACTCTCCTTGTGAATTCAGTTTGTAAAAAAATGTTGGTCTTCCTTCAGTGTTTCAATCAGATTGAATTGCTGAAAAGATGATTAAAGGGATTCTGGATAAAAGGTTTGCAAATTGGCTATTTTACCATACAGGTTACAGAAGTGCAGGTTCATACAAACATAAGCAAGCATAGCAAGAAAATGTTCACATTCAGCTCATGAAGCCTGACCCTTTGTGGGCCATGTACAAACTACCTTACCACGGATTCTACCATTTTGATTCCCTGGAGAAAATCCATCCATCCATCCAGATCAGCTGTTTCCCACAGATGACATTTTAATGGCTGCAGCAGCACATTCCATACATGGTTGTAGGATAGGGGCAGGATAATGACTTTAGTTCTGCCAATTTCTTTGCTGATATTAAAAATCTCAATATTTAATTAGTAACAATGCAGCCACAACATGAAAAACAGAAGCCAAGCACCAAGACCAATATAAAAACACGCACGGATGGAGGTGTAATAGTCTACCGTTTTCTCCAGCAAATCTTGCAACTCTATCTAGGTAATGCCTAACTTATTACTGCAGGTCCACCAGTTTTCACTATCCCAAGCCAGCACTATAATATAACTAACTAGCTGGAGTGCCCGGCGGTGCCGAGACTTTTTCGAGGGCATGTTGTTGTTGGAAGAGAGAGAGCGACTGGGGGGAAGAGAGAGAGGGACGAGAGAGGACTGGGGGGAAGAGAGAGAGTGACTGGGGGGGGAAGAGAGAGAGCGACTGGGGGGGGAAGAGAGAGAGCGACTGGGGGGGAAGAGAGAGAGCGACTGGGGGGGAAGAGAGAGCGACTTGGGAGAAGAGAGAGAGCGACTGGGGGGGAAGAGAAAGCGACTGGGGGGAAGAGAGAGAGCGACTGGGGGGGAAGAGAGAGAGCGACTGGGGGGGAAGAGAGAGAGCGACTGGGGGGGAAGAGAGAGAGGGACTGGGGGGGAAGAGAGAGAGCGACGGGGGAAGAAAAGAGAGCGACTGGGGGGGAAGAGAGAGAGCGACTGGGGGGGGGAAGAGAGCGAGCGACTGGGGGGAAGAGAGAGAGCGACTGGGGGGGAAGAGAGAGAGCGACTGGGGGGGAAGAGAGAGAGCGACTGGGGGGGAAGAGAGAGAGAGACGGGGGGAAGGTGGCCCGATGGACCCCTGCGAAGGAAGGAAGAAGGTAAGCTCTCCCTCCCTGTCCCACCCCCTCACCCTTTCCCTCCCTCACCCTTTCTCTCCCTCCCTGTCTCTCCCTGCTTTACTCTCTCTCCCTCCCCCACTCCCCCCTGTCCGCTCCCTCCCTCCCCCTCTCCTCACCCTCTCTCTCCCTCACCCTCTCTCTCTCCCTCCCCCTCTCTCTCCCTGCTTTACTCTCCCTCCCTTCCCCCTTGTCCTCTCCCTCCCTCACCCTCTCCCCTCCCCCACCCTCTCTCTCTCCCCTCTCCCTCCTTGCCCCTCTCCTCTCTCCCTCCCTGCCCCTCTCCTCACTCTCCCTCTCCCTCCCCCTCTCCCTGTCCTCTCCCTCTCCTCCCTCCCTATTTCTCTGTCTCTCTGACGTCTGTCTGTTGACTGTTCCCCTCTGCTACTCTAGGCCCTGCCGCCCGCCCGCTCTCCGGGGCAAGGTAAGAGCCGGGCTCCGGCCCCACACCCACACCGCCAGGGAGCAGCAACCGGGGAACCTACCCGCTGCCCAACGTGAACAACAAACACCCTCCTCACCTGTCACGGAGTTGAAGTCTCCGAAAGCGGCCACGGTGCCCCGGGCCTCTTCCCCCGCGCATTCAGGAGGCGCAGGGAAGAGAGAGAGAGAGAGACTGGGGGGGAGAGTGAGACGCCGCCGCGCACACTGCTCCGCGGAGCTCCATGCCACCACCGCCGCACCAGCCTTTACTAAGATGGCGGCGGTAGCGACGCTCGGCTGAGGCCCGCCCATCCAGCCTTCACAAAGATGGCGGCGATTGGGGGCCGCTTGTTGACTGGGGCCGGGAGGTGCCTAGCTCAAGCGTGGGTGCGGAGGAGAGGCCCAGGCTTCGAGGCCTACAAAAACGGTGAAAGGTAGGAAAATTATAGAGGTTAGAGAAAAGATGTACAAATTAATTAACTTTTTTAAAAACAATTTGTGTTTTAAAAGCAACTTTTTTTTTGCTGGAAATGTATATTTGAAAAGAAACACGCAGAAAGCGGGAAAAAGAAATGAACAGTTTGGAATCAAGATGGCGGCCGCTCACCTCGGTTCAGAACGATAAGGCCCACCCACACACGCACCGATTGGTCGACCGTCATGTCACCGAAGCGTAGGATTGGTCAATCGTCCTGTCGCTCGACTCTAGGAGGGCCGCCAGCACGCGCGACGAACCCCGCCCCCACCACGCAGTGATTGGTCGACCGTCAGGTCGCTTGACCATACGATTGGTCGACCTTGATGTCACTCTATGCTAATGAGCGGATAATGAGTGGAATTTTGAACTTTTTTGGATACCGCGGGCGCAATTTTTGTCTCGCCGAAACGTAAATATGCTTATGACCGTTCTGGAATCGTAAGCTTTCTTTTGATGTAACGCACGTGTAGGTACGCTCTATAACTTTAGAGTGTATAGCCAGACAGACAGACAGACAGACGGAAGGACAGACAGACAGACAGACAGATCGATCCTTTTATATATATATATATACCAGCTGGAGTGCCCGGCGGTGCCGAGGCTTTTTCGAGGGCATGTTGTTGTTGGAAGAGAGAGCGACTGGGGGGGAAGAGAGAGAGCAACTGGGGGGGAAGAGAGAAGGGAAGTGACTGGGGGGGAAGAGAGAGAGCGACTTGGGGGGGAAGAGAGAGAGCGACTGGGGGGGAAGAGAGAGAGCGACTGGGGGGGAAGAGAGAGAGCGACTGGGGGGAAGAGAGAGAGAGTGGACTGGGGGGGAAGAGAGAGAGAGACGGGGGAAGGTGGCCCGATGGACCCCTGCGAAGGAAGGAAGAAGGTAAGCTCTCCCTCCCCTGTCCCACCCCCCTTCACTCTTTCCCTCCCTCACCCTTTCTCTCCCTCCCCGTCTCTCCCTGCTTTACTCTCTCTCCCTCCCCCTCTCCCCCGGTCCTCTCCCTCCCTCCCCCCTCTCCTCACCCTCTCCCTCCCTCACCCTCTCTCTCTCCCTCCCCCTGTCTCTCCCTGCTTTACTCTCTCTCCCTCCCTCCTCCCCTTGTCCTCTCCCTCCCTCACCCTCTCCTCACCCTCTCCCCTCCCCCCACCCTCTCTCTCTCTCTCCCCTCTCCTCCTTGCCCCTCTCCTCTCTCCCTCCCTGACCCTCTCTCACTCTCCCTCTCCCTCCCCCTCTCCCTGTCCTCTCCCTCTCCTCCCTCCCTATTTCTCTGTCTCTCTGACGTCTGTCTGTTGACTGTTCCCCTCTGCTACTCCAGGCTCCGCCGTCCGACCGCTCTCTGGGGCAAGGTAAGAGCCGGGCTCCGGCCCCACACCCACACCGCCAGGGATCAGCACCCGGGGAACCTGCCCGCCGCCCAACGTGAACAACAAACACCCTCCTCACCTGTCACGGAGTTGAAGTCTCCGAAAGCGGCCACGGTGCCCCGGGCCTCTTCCGCCGCGCATTCAAGAGGCACAGGGAAGAGAGAGAGAGAGACTGGGGGGGAGAGTGAGACGCCGCCGCGCACCTGCTCCGCGGAGCTCCGTGCCGCCACCGCCGCACCAGCCTTTACTAAGATGGCGGCGGTAGTGACGCTTGGCTGAGGCCCGCCCCTCCAGCCTTCACGAAGATGGCGGCGATCGGGGGGCCGCTTGTTGACTGGGGCCGGGAGGTGCCTAGCTCGGGTGTGTGTGCGGAGGAGAGGCCGAGGCTTCGAGACCTACAAAAACGGTGAAAGGTAGGAAAATTATAGAGGTTAGAGAAAAGATGTACAAATTAATTAACATTTTAAAAAACAATTTGTGTTTTAAAAGCAACTTTTTTTTTGCTGGAAATGTATATTTGAAAAGAAACACGCAGAAAGCGGGAAAAAAGAAATGACAGTTTGGAATCAAGATAGCGGCCGCTCACCTCGGTTCAGAACGATAAGCGTAGGATTGGTCAATCGTCCTGTCGCTCGACTCTAGGAGGGCCCCGCCCGCATGCGTGATGAATCCGCCCCCACCACGCAGCGATTGGTCGACCGTCGGGTCGCTCGACCGTACGATTGGTCGACCTTAACGTCACTCTATGCTAATGAGCGGATAATGAGCGGAATTTTGAAAGTTTTTGGATACCGCGGGCGCAATTTTTGCCTCGCCGAAACGTAAATATGCTTATGACCGTTCTGGAATCGTAAGCTTTCTTTTGCTGTAAGGCACGTGTAGGTACGCTCTATAACTTTAGAGTGTATAGCCGGACAGACAGACAGATGGAAGGACAGACAGACAGACAGACAGACAGATCGATCCTTTTATATATATAGAACATATATATATAGATAGATAGATAGGTAGATAAATACAAAAAGAAAATACTGCAGATGCTGGAAATCTGAAAAAACCCCAGAAAATGCTGGAGAAACTCAGCATCTGTGAACAGAGAAACAGAGTTAACGTTTCAGGTCAATGAACTTTCATAAGAACTGGAAAAAAGCAGGAAATGGAACAGATTTTTAAGCAAAGTGAAGAGGCTAGGAAAGGGTGGAGGGGATGAAAGAACAAAAGGGAAGGTCTGTGATAGGATGGAAGGCAGAAGAGGTTAAGAGACATTAAAAGATATTCAAGGCAAAAGGAGATGGTAACGAGACAGCTTAAGAAACAAAGGATGGCTCTAGATCAATTGTAAATTGCACTGGCAGAATGAAAGACAGCTGCCATGTGGGGGAGAAGAAAAAAAGACAGACAAAGAGTGTGGATAAAAATATATTTATGTATGATAGGGGCCGAGGTTATGATCTATGTTGAGTCCGGAAGACTGTAAAGTGCCTAATCGAAAGATGAGATGCTGTTCCTCGAGCTTACGTTGAGCTTCTGTGGAACAATGGAAACATAGAAACATAGAAGATAGGAGCAGGAGTAGGTCACTCAGCCCCTCGAACCTGCTCCGCCATTTAATGAGATCATGGCCGATCATCCAAATTCAGTACCCTGTCCCTGCTTTCTCCCCATATCCCTTGATCCCTTTAGCCTTAAGAACTATATTTAACTCCTTCTTGAATATATTTAATGAATTGGCCTCAACTGCCTTGTGTGGTAGAGAATTCCACGGGTTCCCCACTCTCTGGGTGAAGAAATTCCTCCTCATCTCAGTCCTAAATGGCTTACCCCTTATCCTTAGCCTGTGACCCCTGGTTCTGGACTCCCCCGCGATCGGGAACATCCTTCCTGCATCTAGTCTCTCTAGTCCTGTTAGAATTTTATAAGTTTCAATGAGATCCCCTCTCATTCTTCTAAACTCCAGCGAATATAAGCCTAATCGACCCAATCTCTCTTCATACGTCATTCCTGCCATCCCAGGTATCAGTCTGGTGAATCTTCGCTGCACTCCCTCCATGGCAAGAACATCCTTCCTCAGATAAGGCGACCAAAACTGCACACAATACTCAAGGTGTGGTCCCACCAAGACCCTGTACAACTGCCGCAAGACATCCTTGCTCCTATACTCGAATCCTCTCACTATGAAGGCCAACACACCATTTGCCTTCTTAACCGCCTGCTGCACCTGTATGCTTACCTTCAGCGACTGGTGCACAAGGACCCCCAGGTCTCGTTGCACTTCCCCTTTTCCCAATCTATTGCCGTTCAGATAATAATCTGTTGTCTTCTTTTTGCCACCAAAGTGGATAACCTCACATTTATCCACATTATACTGCATCTGCCATGCATCTGCCCAGTCGCCCAACCTGTCCAAATCATACTGGAGTTTCTCTGCATCCTCTTCACAGCACACATGCTCACCCAGCTTTGTGTCATCTGCAAACGTGGAGATATTACATTTAGTCCCCTCGTCTAGATCATTAATATATATTGTGAATAGCTGGGTTCCTAGCACCGATCCCTGCGGTACCCCACTAGTCACTGCCTGCCACTCAGAAAAAGACCCGTTTATTCCAACTCTTTGCTTCCTGTCTACCAACCAGTTCTCTATCCAAGTCATACCTTACCCCCAATCCGATGTGCTTTAACTTTGCACGCTAATCTCTTATGCAGGACCTTATCGAAAGCCTTCTGAAAGTCCAAATACACCACATCGACTGGTTCTCCCTTATCTATTCTGCCAGTTACATCCTCAAAATATTCCAGTAAATTAGTCAAGCATGATTTATCTTTTGTAAATCCATGTTGACTTTGTCCGATCTTGTCGCTGTTTTCCAAGTGCTCTGCTATTACACCTTTTATAATGGACTCTAGCATTTTCACCACTACCGATGTCAGGCTTACCGGTCTATAATTCCCCATTTTCTCTCTACCACCTTTTTTAAATAGTGGGGTTTCATTAGCTACCCTCCAATCCATGAGAACTGTTCCAGAGTCTATAGAATTTTGGAAGATGACCAGCAATGCATCTACTATTTCTAGGGCTACTTCCTTAATTACCCTAAGATGTAGATTATCGGGCCCTGGGGATTTATCGGCCTTCAATCCCGTCAATTTCCCTAACACCATTTCCCTACAAATACTGATTTCATTCAGTTCCTCCCTTTCATTAGACCCTATGTTCCCCGACACCTCTGGGAGGCTTTTGTGTCCTCCTTTGTGAAGACAGAACCAAAGTATGTATTTAATTGGTCAGCCATTTCTTTGTTCCCCATTATAAATTCCCCTGATTCTGACTACAAGGGACCTACGCTTGACTTCACCAATCTTTCTCTGTTCACATATCTATAGAAGCTTTTACAATCAGTTTTTATGTTCCCTGCAAGCTTACTCTCATAATCTATTTTCCTCCTCCTAATTAATCCCTTTGACCTCCTTTGTTGAATACTAAACTGCTCCCAATCCTCAGGTTTGCTGCTTTTTCTGGCCAATTTATATGTCCTCTCCTTGGATCTTATGCTATCCCTAATTTCCCTTGTTAGCCACGGTTGAGCCACCATTTTTGTTTTATTTTTATGCCAGACAGGGATGAACAAATTCTGTAATTCATCCATGCGATCTTTAAATGTTTGCCATTGCCTATCCACCGTCAACCCTTTACGTAACATTCCCCAATCCATCCTAGCCAACTCGCACCTCATACCATCATAGTTTCCTTTATTTAAATTCAGGACCCTAGTCGCTGAGTCAACTACTTCACTCTCCATCTTAAGGAAGAATTCTACATATTATGATCGCTCCTCCCCAAGGGGCCTCGCACAAGAAGATTGCTAATTAATCCTTTCTCATTACATAATACCCAGTCAAAGATGGCCTGATCCCGAGTTGGTTCCTCGACATATTGGTCCAGGAAACCATCCCGTATACACTCTAGGAATTCCTCCTTCACAGTATTGTTACTAATTTGGTTAGCCCAATCTATATGTAGATTAAAGTCACCCATGATAACTGCTGTGCCCTTATTGCATGCATATCTAATTTTCCATTTACTACCATCCCCAACCTCAGAATTAGTGTTTGGGGGTCTGTAAACAGTTCGCACTAATGTTTTCTGCCCCTTGGTATTTCTCAGCTCTACCCATACAGATTCCACATCATCAGAGCTAATACCCTTCCTTACTATTGTGTTAATCTCCTCTTTAACTAGCAATGTTACCCCACCTCCTTTTCCTTTTTGCCTGTCCTTCCTGAATATTGAATACCCCTGGATGTTGAATTCCCAGCCTTGGTCACCCTGGAGCCATGTCTCCATAATCCCAATTATATCATATCCGTTTACATCTATTTGTGCAGCTAATTCATTCACCTTATTACGAATGCTCCTGGCATTAAGACACAAAGCTTTCAGGCTTGTTTTTTTTAACACTCTTAGTCCTTTTAGAATTATTATTTACTGTGGCCCTGTTTGATTTACACCCTTGATTTCCCTGCCTTCCACTTTTGCTTTTCTCCTTCCTGTCTTTTGCTTCTATCCTTGCTTCCCTTTCCTCTGTCTCCCTGCAAAGGTTCCCAACCCCCTGCCATTTTAGTTTAAACCCTCCCCAACAGCACTAGCAAACACTCCCCCTAGGACATTGGTCCCGGTCCTGCCCAGGTGCAAACCGTCCGGTTTGTACGGGACCCACCTCCCCCAGAACCGGTTCCAATGTCCCACGAAGTTGAATCCCTCTCCCTTGCACCATTCCTCTAGCCACATATTCACCTGAAATATCCTTCTATTTCTACTCTGACTAGCACGTAGCACTGGTAGCAATCCTGAGATTACTACCTTTGAGGTCCTATTTTTTAATTTACCTCCTAACTCCCTATATTCAGCTTTTCGGACCTCATCCTGTTTTTTACCTATATCGTTGGTACCTATATGCAGCACGACAACTGGCTGTTCACCCTCCCCCTCCAGAATGCCCTGCAGCCACTCTGAGACATCCTTGACCCTTGCACCAGGGAGGCAACATACCATCCTGGAGTCACGTTTGCGGCCACAGAAACGCCTATCTATTCCCCTTACAATAGAATCCCCTATCACTATAGCTCTCCCAGTCTTTTTCCTCCCGTCCTGTGCAGCAGAACCACCCTTGGTGCCAGGAAGTTGGCTGCTGCTGCCTTCCCCCGATAAGCTATCTCCCCCAACAATATCCAAAGCGGTATATCTGTTTGAGAGGGGGATGGCCACAGGGGACCCCTGCACTATCTGCCTGCGCCTACTACACTGCCTGGCAGTCACCCATTCCCTTCCTGCCTGTGCAGCCTTTACCTGCGGTTTGACCAACTCCCTAAACATGGTATCCACGACGTCCTCAGCATCGCGAATGCTCCAGTATGTATCCATTCGCAGCTCCAGCACCGCAATGCGGTCTGCCAGTAGTTACAGCTGGGTACACTTTCTGCACACATGGTCATCAGGGATACAGAAAGTGTCCCTGATTTCCCACATAGTGCAGGAGGAGCATGCCATGGGGCTGAGCTGTGCTGCCATGACTTACCCTTTAATTAATTCAAATTAAATTAAATCAAATCAATACCACTAATTACACTACAATTAAATGATATGTGCAAGGGCCCTTGTTTACTAGCACTCCCCGCTACACAACAGAGACCTTAGAAACTATAAACCACAAAAATTAAGACCTTCTAAACTTTATAAACTATTACCCTTAACTGTCGAACTATAGAGTAATATAAGTACTCACCCAATCAGCTGCTTCCTCTTGCCCGCATCAATTTTTGAATCGTGACGTGGCTCTGGAACGCCACCGCCGTTCTGCGAGATTGGTAGGTCTGAGGCCTAGGACAGTGAGGTCTGAGTGGGAATGGAGCGGTGAATTAAAGTGACAGGCGACCGGAAGCTCGGGGTCCCCCTTACGGACTGAACGGAGGTGTTCCGCAAAGTGGTCACCCAATCTGCGTTTGGTCTCCCCAATGTAGAGGAGACCACATCATGAGCAGTGAATACAGTATACTAAATTGCAAGAAGTACAAGTAAATCTCTGTATCACCTGGAAGGGGTGTTTGGGGCCCTGGACAGTGGGAAGGGGGGAGGTATAAGGGCATGTGTTGCACCTCCTGCGCTTGCACGGGAAGGTGCCTGGTGAAGGGGAAGGGTGTTGGGGGTGATCGGGGAGTGGACTAGGGTTTCACGGAGGGAGCGGACCCTACGGAATGCTAAAAGGGGAGGGGAGGGGAAGATGCGTTTGGTGTTGGGATCATGCTGGAGGTGGCGGAAATGGCGGAGGATGATCCGTTGAATGTGGAGGCTGGTGGGGTGAAAGGTGAGGACAAGGGGAACTCTGTCGTGGTTCCAGGAGGGAGGGGCAGGGGTGAGGGCAGAAGTGCGGGAGATAGAATGGATACGGTCAAGGGCCGTGTCAACCACAGTAGAGGGGAATCCTCGGTTGAGGAAAAAGGAAGACATGTCAGAAGCACTGGTATGGAAGGTGGCATCGTCAGAGCAGATGCGGCGGAGACAGAGAAACTGGGAGAATGGAATAGAGTTCTTACAGGAGGCAGGGTGGGAGGAAGTGTAGCCCAGGTAGCTGTGGGAGTCAGTGGGCTTGTAGAGAAAGTTTGTCAATAACCTATCCCCATAGATGGAGACGGAGAAGTCGAGGAAGGGAAGGGAAGAGTCGGTGATGGACCATGTGAAGGTGAGGGAAGGGTGGAAATTGGAAGCAAAGTGAATGAAATTATCTAGTTCAGGGCGAGAGCAGGAAACGGCACCGATACATTCATCAATGTACCGGAAAAAGAGGTGAGGGAGGGGACCTGAGTAGGACTGGAACAAAGAGTGTTCCACATATCCCACGAAAAGGCAGGCATAGCTAAGACCCATGTGGGTTCTCATAGCAACACCTTTGATTTGGAGGAAGTGAGTGGAGTCAAAGGAGAAGTCGTTCAATGTGAGAACAAGTTCAGCCAGGCGGAGGAGGGTGGTGGTGGATGGGGACTGGTTGGGCCTCTGTTCAAGGAAGAAGCGGAGCACCCTCAGGCCATCCTGGTGGGGGATGGAGGTGTAGAGTGATTGTACGTCCATAGTGAAAAGGAGGCGGTTGGGCCAAGAAACTGGAAACTGTTAAAGTGGCAGAGGGCGTCAGAAGAGTCGCGGATGTAGGTGGGAAGAGACTGGACAAGGGGAGAAAAAATAGAGTCGAGATAGGAAGATATAAGTTCCATGGGGCAAGAACAGGCTGAAACGATGGGTCTACCAGGGCAGTCCTGTTTGTGGATCTTGGGAAGGAGGTAGAAGCAGGCTGTGCTTGGTTGGGGAACTATGTGGTTGGCGGCCGTGGGGGAAGATCTCCAGAGGAGATGAGGTCAGTGATAGTCTTGGAAATGGTGGCTCGATGTTCGGTGGTGGGGACAAGGTCCAGGCGGAGGTAAGAGGAGGCGTCGGAGAGTTGGCGTTCAGCTTCCGCTAGATAGAGGTCGGTTCGCCAAAAAACAACCTTTGTCAGCGGGTTTAATGACAATGTCGGGTTTGGATCTGAGAGAATGGAGTGCTGCAAGTTCAGAGGGAGGTAGGTTGGAGTGAGTGAGGGGAGCAGAGAAATGGAGACGGCCGATGTCACGCCGGCAGTTTGCAATGAAAAGATCTAGAGAGGTTAAGAGGCCAGAGGGAGGGGTCCATGTGGAACGAGAATTCTGAAAGCAGGAGAAAGGGTGAGCCATGCGGGGGGGAAGACTCCTTGCCAAAGAAATGGGCACGGAGACAAAGGCAGCGGAAAAATAGCTCAGCATTGTGTCGAGCACAAAATTCATTGAGGTGGGGGCGTAAGGGGATGAAGCTCAGGCCTTTGCTAAGGACTGATCGTTCGGGGTCAAAGAGGGGAAGCTCAGAGGGGATAGTGAAAACGCGGCAGGGGGTGAGATTGGGAGAAGGGATGGGGGTCAGAGGAAAGTGAAGGGGAGGAAAGTGAAGGGGAAGAAGGTTCCAGAGGGGCATTGGTGTCCAAGAGTTGCTGAAACTTGCGATCCTTGACACCTGAAAGGAAGAAAAAAAGGTTTTTGTTAAAGTGCTGGATGAGGCGAAGGATGAAATGGAACTGCAGAGCAGGACAGCTTTGAGATAGAGTGAGTCAGTGCTGCTGAAGAGAGAGGTCGAGGGTGTTCATGTGGTGTCGCATGGCATTCAGCGTGGATCTCAGGATATGGTGAGAGCAGTGGTTTCAGGAATGTTGAATATCTTGGAGATATCTGTAGTCCTGGGTGGATCCAAAACACGGAGGGTGGAATTTCAGTTGGAATCCACATGGAGTAAGTCGGAGCCGGAGACAGTTGCTGAGGAAAGATATGTGGCTGTGAAAGCGAGTTTTGGTAGATACCTGATCAAACACGAGAAGGGAGACAGAAAGCAATGAAGATGAAAAGGTGAAAGAGACAAGCGGAACTCCCGTCAGAGAGAAGAGCAGAACTTCTTCAAGGTGGGCATTCCTGGAAGAGAAGTGGCAGTGAATTAAACACTAATACATAAAGAAAATACTGCAGATGCTGGAAAGCTGAAATAAAAACAGAAAATGCTGGAGAAACTCAGCAGGTCAGGCAGCATCTGTGAAGAGAGAAACAGAGTTAACTGACCATTTCTACTGCTGTTAGTGCAGCTCCTTCACATTGTTGGACTCAGTAACTACTGTTCTGTGAGGTGCGCACTGGTAGAATTGCAGGCCGTTAAAAAGCAAATCCAGTGTTCAGGTGAAACCATCTCATACTGTGTGGGGCCGATGGTACTAATGCTGCTGGCGCCATCTGGAGCCATAATGTGGTGTTACAGAATTTGAAAGTGTTATTTTTAAAACAATTCTGCAACTGTATTTATGCTAAATATGGAGCCATTATGCACTTTTTCCTTATAGTAAGGTGATTATATAACTTCTGCCTCTCCTTCAGTGCTCCCATCTTCCAGCACGCCACGCCTTTTTCTATGAATTCTGGATTTTCCTCTAAATATCTTACAGTAGATGCTAAAGTGAAAAGACACTTCAACCATTTCACCCTCCCCCCATGCTTTTGCTGAGTGTTAATAATTTTACCGTTCCATTACCCTCAGGGAGAATTGTGGGGTCTTAATATTTATGTTATTTTGAGCGTTACAAGTGCCACTTCACACATTGTGCGAAAAGAGGAAAGAAAGAACTTGTATTTATAGCACATTTCACAACCTCAGGTCATCCTCAGGTGCTCTACAGCCAATGAAATACTTCTGAAGCGTAGTCGCTGTTGTAATGTAAGAAATACGGCAGCCAATTTGCACACAGTAAGCTCCCACAAAAGCAATGTGTTAATGACCAGGTTTTTTGAAGATGTTGATTGAAGGATAAATATTGGCCAGGACACCGGGGATAACTCCCCTACATAAAAACATAAGAAACAGGAGCAGGAGCAGGCCAATCGCTCATGGCTGATCATGGCTGATCCAATCGTGGCCTCAACACCACTTTCCCACTCTCTCCCCACACCCCTGGACTCCCTTGTAGTTCAATGTCTGTCAATCTCCACCTTGAATATATTCAATGACTCCGCCGCCACAGCTCTCTGGGGGAGAGAATTCCACAGATTTGCGACCCTCTGAGAGAAGAAATTCCTCCTCACCTCCGTCTTAAATGGACGACCCCTTATTCTGAAACTATGCCCCCTAGTTCTAGATACCCCCACTAGGGGAAACATCCTCTCAGCATCCACCCTGTCAATCCTCCTCAGAATCTTATATGTTTCAATAAGATCACCTCTCATTCTTCTGAACTCCAGTGAGTATAGGCCCAACCTGTTCAACCTTTCGTCATACGTCAACCCCTTCATCCCAGGAATCAACCTAGTGAACCTTCTCTGCACTGCCTCCAATGCAAGTATATCCTTCCTTAAATATGGAGAACAAAACTCTATGCAGTACTCCAGGTGTGGTCTCACCAGCGCCCTGTAAAGTTGCATCAAAACTTCCCTACTTTTATACTCCATACCCCTTGCAATAATGGCCAACATTCCATTAGCCTTCCTAATTACTTGCTGTACCTGCATGCTAACTTTTTCTGTTTCATGTACTAGGACACCCGGATCCCTGTGTACCGCAGCATTTTGTAGTCTCACTCCATTTAAATAATAATTTGCTTTTTCGTTCTTCTTTCCAAAGATAACCTCACATTTTCCCACAATATACTCCATCTGCCAAATTTTTGCCCACTCACTTAACCTGTCTATATCGCTTTGTAGACTCTTTGTGTCCTCCTCACAACTTTGTATCATCAGCAAATTTGGCTACAGTACACTCAGTCCCTTCATCCAAGTCATTAATATAGATTGTAAATAGTTGAGGCCCCAGCACTGATCCCTGTGGCACCCCACTAGTTACTGATTGTCAACCGGAACATTACTCTCTGTTTTCTGTTAGTTAGCCAGTCCTCTATCCATGCCAATATATTATCCCCAACCCCGTGCGCTCTTATCTTGTGCAGTAACCTTTTATGTGGCACCTTATCGGACGCCTTCTGGAAATCCAAATACACTACATCTACTGGTTCCCCTTTATCCACCCTGTTTGTTACATCCTCAAAGAACTCTAGCAAATTTGTCAAACACGATTTCCCTTTCATAAAACCATGTAGACTCTGCTTGATTGTCTTATGATTTTCTAAATGTCCTGCTACTACTTCCTCAATAATGGATTCCAGCATTTTCCCAATGACAGAAGTTAGGCTAACTGGCCAATAGTTTCCTGCTTTCGGTCTTCCTCCTTTCTTGAATAGTGGGGTTACATTTGCTTCTGCTCTTATACGAAATAGTGCCATGGGATCTTTAATATAATGCAATAGGTAATTATCACTAGTGAACCAAAACTATTGGTTCAACCAATGCTTAGGACGTGCATCCAATTAATTGTAAACTCCAATATTTTAAAGTGGTGGCAATTCAGAACAGTCGGGTAAATGAGTTGGTGCTAACAGCTTCTGGGGTAAACAATAATGGCTTTCACTTCCTGCACTCTAGGTAACAGTTGGAACACTGGCTTTATTAACAACAGGAGACAGTCTGGAAACAGTACTTTTTGTTCACATTACTCCGCCCCCCCCTCCACCTGCTAAAACATAACGGCCTAGAAATTCGGTGGACTGCGCCACCAGTTAGCGCCTAAAGAGGGCACTCAGTGGTTTTAGCGCCACTGGCCATGCCTCCCGCAATATTTAGCGGGGCGCTAATGGCGGCATTAGCCTGTTGCGCTGCACCACCACCGATGACGTCCTCGGTGTACGCAGCGCCCCGCTACCGCCCCGATCGCGATATTTGGTAGCGCCCGCCTCTGTAGCGCCGTTCGCAAATTGCGCCCGGTTCACGGGGCCTACCTGTGGCGGCAGTGGCGCAAATTAAGATGGAGGCGCGGGGTGGTCATTTTTTCCGGTGGCCACCTGCCAGCACCTCTGTCCCCGGCCTCCTGATCCCCCCCCGGGCAGTGCCGGCTGTGTCCCGAGTGCCCGGCACTTCTCCTCGGTCCCGGGCTCTTTTGCCGGCACTCGCGATCGCCCATCGCGCTGGTGCAGGCCTCTCCCCCTTAAGAAGCAGAGGAAGGCCTGCAGTACCACAGCGCGCCGTGCCGCGGCGTGTGGCGCTGCGGCACTTTGCGCTGCGATATTCAGTTTCAGCGCCCTAAGAGGGACGCGGGGCGCCTCGAGCAGCGCCCCGAGTCCCTCTTGGGGCGTTCAAGATGAATTTCCGGCGGTCGCAACTGCTCCGATCGCAGCGGTAATTCCGGCGCGAGCTGGGCGCCCCGTTTGCGGCTCCACTGAATTTCTCCCCCAACATGTTTATAAAACTATTCCTTGATGCAAGTCAGATTTCCCATCCCAATGGCCACTTGCCACTTTGGGGATGCATTTGTCTCTAGGACACTCCTGTAATGGCACTGATAGGTCGGGCCAGCGTGCAAGCCAACCTAGGTGCACACAACCCTGCTGACCAAGCTAGCAGTACACCCAGCCAGTATTGCAGATTTCCTTGGAGTTGGGCAGCTGCAAATCAGAAAAGAGAAGACTGAGGGGTGACCTGGTCTTTAAAATTGCGAAGGGGTTTGATAGGGAACACTTAGAGAAGATGTTTCCACTTGTGGGGAAGACCAAAACTAAGGGCCATAAATATAAGATAGTCACTAATAAATCCAATAAGGAATTCAGGAGAAACTTCTTTACCCAGAGAGTGGTTAGAATGTGGAACTCACTACCACAAGGAATAGTTGAGGTGAATAGCATGGCTGCATTTAGGGAGAAGCTGGGTAAACACACAAGGGAGAAAGGAATGGAAGGTTATGGTGATGGGGTGAAATGAAGAGGGTGGGAGGAGGCTCGTGTGGAGCATAAACGCCAGCACAGACCAGTCGAGCCGAATGGCCTGTTTCTGTGCTGTACATTCTATGTAATTCTATGTAAATCAGCTCGCAGATTGATCTGAATTAAAGTTAATGGAGCACGCTGAGATGCCTAATATGCCCCAAGTTTTTGTAAGAGACATTGAACAAAAAGGCTTTCCTTCTCCTTTTAGGCAATGTCTACTTTTTTAATAATTTATAATTTGTAATAAAAATAGTTGTAATGGAATCACATGGAGAATATGGATAATGTGGTCATGCAAAATATGTACTGCAAACATGCTGGGGTAGCTTTACAACTTGTCTGAGCAGAAAGCTGACATTGCACATTGGTCACCATTATAGAAACTGCCAGATTTTCATTTCCATTTTTAATTTCCGTTGATATCAATGGGAATTATAAATCAGGCGATCGCTCTGCAATGTCTGCTTTATGCTCAGGCAGTAAGTTAAAAATCTACCCCACTATATCTGGGTCTGTTCCATACAACAACAACTAAACCCATAGGCTTGAATGATGCAAGAACAGACACCAAGGGGGGAAAATTTCGGTTGATTAGCGCCTTCCATTAGCGCGGCAATGTTTGTGGCGCTCGTGAAATTGACCAGACATTTTGCGGCAGCGCTAAACACTACCGCCACGATCTCCTGCGCCCACAGATCGTGATGTCAGTCGAGTGTGCAACGCCCCGGTAGCGCCCCGGACCGGATATTGAGTGGTGCCCCCTGCCTTTCCGCCTGCTGCTAGCAACGACAGGTTGAGGGGAACGTTTTGCAGTCAGGAAGGGATTGGGGGAGCTTTCTTTAAAGGCAGCCACTTCCTGCCTTATTTTGTCGGCGACATTTTTGCACCACGCATTCTGAGAGAGAGAGAGAGACTTCTGGAGAGATTCAACGCTGTGTGAAGGAGTTTTGGGTACTGAGTAGCATTTTGCAGGTGCATTTTGATTTGATCTTCCTTGTATCGATTTAGAAGAGACCGTGGGGGCTGCACTCTGAGCTCTTTCCCTGGGCCTCTCCATTGTTCTTTCCAGCAGAATTGATGTACAGGTCTCTCCAGGCCGAGATTCAAGGCTGCAATGTGCAGGGTGTGGATGGAGAGCAAGATCAACCCTCCCCTTTAAGAACTAGCCGGCGCCAGTGTGTCTGTGTTCCATTGCTGACTGACATCACATGAGCTTCGTCAGCGCTCTGAGGTAGCGCCTCAAGAGAGGTGTGTAGTGTACTATCTGATTTAGCGCTCAAATCACCTCCAGGGGCGATAGAAGCCAAGTTTGCAGTCGGGGGCGATAATTAGCACCAGGTGCTAAACTTTTGCGCCCGGCCAATAATTGCGCCCCAAACGGGGTGATACCGAATTTCTCCCCCCAAGGCTGGAATCTTTACCTTGGAGTCGGGTTTTGTGTCTGCGGGGTGTGTAGCGGGTCGGGAACATGATGTTCTGAGCAGTGCGTTGTTCACAGCGACTTTAACTTAATGGCCCCAATTGAAAGATTCATGCGCGTTTCCCAGCCCAATTAAATGGAGCGGGTCTGATGACATCATCGATGACCCGTTTCTAGCACTGATATTTAAAGCAGCCTTGCACACCTCTCATTTGAAGGTTGATGAGGAAGTGTGGAAGGTCATTTGCAGGGCTCTGCCTACAGCTACCAAGGTGAAAAAATATCAATCATGGATGCACAAAGGCAGAGGGTGGCACCGAGGTTTAGCGATGCATCCCTCGATGTTCTGGTGCAGGCAGTGAGAGCCTGCAGGGAGGTCCTGTTCCCTGCTGATAGGTGTAAAAGTCCACCCAAAGAAACCAAAACAGCATGGTTGCAGATCACAGAGGAGGTCAGCAGCAGAGATGTGGTCAGGATGACATGGGTCCAGTGCTGCAAGAGATTCAATGATCTCATGAGGTCAGGAAAGGTGAGTGCAATGCCACACTCACCTTCATCCTGATGTGCCTGTCCCCACAAGCTCATCACTCTGCTTTTCCAAGCCTACTCCTGCACATCATTCCTCACACCAACCTGCCTTGCTGGTCCACCCATCCCTCTCTGTCTATGTACATACTCACGTCACCATCTGACGAACCACCACTGACACTCACCCTCATCCTAATGCAACCATAGCAAGTAACACAACAGAAGGAGGCCATTTGGCAATGTCACGCCACTCCCTCATAGTCACCCTCTACAGATGTAGCGCATCCATTCCTTACAATCATTCCCTCACTCTCACTCAAAGTTCTCTTCTTTCCCTCCTTGCAGGAAAAGAGAGCCCAGTGGCATAGTGGTTAGCACTGTTGCCTCACAGCGCCAGGGACCCGGGTTCAAATCCGGCCTCGGGTGACTGTCTGTGTGGAGTTTGCACATTCTCCCCGTGTTTGCGTGGGTTTTCTCCGGGTGCTCCGGTTTCCTCCCACAGTCCAAAGATGTGCGGGCTAGGATGATTGGCTATGATAAATTGACCCTTAGTGTTAGGGGGATTAAATACGTGGGGTTACAGGGATCAGGTGGGATATGTGTTGGTGCAGGCTCGATGGGCCGAAATGGCCTCTATCTGCACTGTGGGGTTTCTGTGATTCTGTGAATAGGGAGAGGCAGAGAACAATAGATGGCCCTCCAGTATTCACTCAATTGACTCCAGCAGAGGAGGCGGCCCTGGAGATCTCTCGAGTTGCAGAGTTGCTGGCGGTGGTAGACGGAGGGAAGGGGACATCTCAGCAACCTGGTGACATCTCATACAGCCACATGGCATACAGCAGTCACTCATGGTGACTGATGTCAGCAGGAAGTGAATTCTCAGCATAATGGTAACGTAACTAATTCTTCTTACAACACTTCTAAATCATCTCTTTACTCTCCCACAGGTCCATCAAGTGCCCCCACCTCACTGTCCAGCCGGAGGAGGAAGACAACTCCTCAGAGGAGCCTCCAGCCTCTGAGGGTGCAGCGTCAACAGACCCAAGTGCACCCAGCACCAGCACAGATACTCACACCTCGGTGGGTCCTTTGTGAGATAGAGTAGTGTTGTCACCTGGTGTCTCACACTGCACAAGTGAATAAGAGCAGATGGTGTTGACAGGGACAGCAGTGGAGACTCCTCGATGGAGCTGAGCTGCATGCAGACGCTGAGCCTCGGGGGTCATCGAAAAAGAGGGTGATCTTGGAGGGGCAGCACCAATTGCATGAGGCTCTGGCAGCTTTTGCAGCCGCAATGTCTGCAAATGTGCAGAGAGTGGAGGAGTCCATCTCCAACATGAGCACCACCATGTCGCAGGCGATGGCGACGATGTGCTGTTCCATGGAAAGGATGGCCACCTGCATGGAGCAGCTAATGCCAGTCACACGAGAACATGCTTGCTGTGGACAACAGGTGGCAGACGCTCATAGGCCTCATCTCAAGGAGGGATATCAACTTAGACTTGTGTGTTCCTCACCCCACTGCTGTTCAGCCAAGTGCTCTCCAGCTCCTTGCTAGCAGGGAAGTGCGTGTGGCCCATGAGAGGGATGATGGCGAGAGGGATCATGGAAGTGGGGGCTCTTCTCAAAGCGTGCACACTTCTCCCCCATTGCCTCCCCTCAGTCAGAGCCCCACATGCTTCCTCGGATCCCAATGGCTGAGTCTGCCCCTGCACAGTTGCAGGAGGAGCAGTCCTTGGCGGGGCCCTCACACACTCCAAAACCCAGAGGACAGCATGTGGCAGCCATATGGCTGCATTGGAGCAAGTTAAGTAAATCAGGCCATTATGAGGCCATCCCAGGCTTCCCGGGCAGCAATCTGCACTGCTGCTGGTACTATCTCCACCTTAGGTTCCTCCTCCTCCTCCTCCCCTGAAGAGGCTGTGCGCTCAGTGCCTTGCTCCTCCTATAGCTCTAATTCTTGCTGCTGCTCTCTCTTGTGCAGCGCGCAGCAAACGACGATGATTCTGGAGACCCTGGCTGGTGTGTACTGAAGGGCTCCTCCAGATTTGTCAAAGCATCTGAAGCGCATCTTCAGCATGCCTGTTGTTTGCTCTGTGACACATCTGTTGGACATGTGGCTCTCATTATAACGCTCCAGGGCCTCAGTACTTGGCATCACAAGGGTGCCACGTCTTCAGTAGATAGCCCTTGTCTCCAAGCAGCCAGCCGGTAAGTCTGTTTGAAGGCAGGAAGAGCTGAGGGAGGGTGGACTGGTGCAGCACGAAAGAGTCATGAATGCTGTCAGGGAATCTGGTGCACACATGCGTGATGATCTTTTTGTGGTTGCAGACGAGCTGCACATTGAGGGAGTGGAAGCCCTTGCGGTTCACAAACACTCCTGGGTGATGATGGGAAGCTTTGGTGGCCACATGTGCAATCAATGATGCCCTGCACCTGTGGGAAGCCAGCCAGAGCCACAAATCCGAGGGCCCGCTCAGTAACACAGGCTTCATTAGTGGCAAAGTTGACATAATTGGCTGACTTGTGAAACATGGCATCGGTCACCTGGGTGATGTATCTGTGGGCAGCCGACTGCGAGATCCGGCAAATGTCTGCTGCAGATCCCTGGAAGGAGTCTGAAGCGAAGAAGTTGACTTTGACAGCCACTGATAAGGAGTGTCCACCAGGTCCTCTGGGCAGCAGGTCTTCTTCCAGCAAGCTACAAATGTCTGCGACGACCTGGCGCGATAGCCTGAGCCTCCTGAAGCACTGCTGTTCAGTCATCTCCAGGAAGCTCATCCTCTGCCTGTATACTCTGTGTTAGGGGTATCGCCTCTGGCGCAGTGCAGCCCTGTGCTGACCCCCTCTCCCCTGTGGAGCATCAGGTCATTGAGGAGAAGGCTGCTGTTGTGGTGGCTGCTGCTGGTGTTGTGGCTGGTGTTGTTGGTGCTGTTGGTGCTGGGGCTCATCTTGGTCCTATTCTGAGGTCCAAGGTGAGAGAGCATACGTGGCACCTATGCTGATGTAATAGATGGCAGGTCAAGTAGTGATCAGAGGCACAATCCTCCAATGTTTTGATAGTGACTAGCAATGTGGTGAGAGTGGCTTCCGAGGTTGCAGAAATGCTTTGACTGTAACGTGTCTTTGTAAATAAAACCTCTTCAAATTTTTTATGTTGCTATAGTTATTGGAACAATCTGTTGCAAGTGATTGCCAGATCAAGTTTTTTTATTTTGCAGCATTTGGAAAAAAGCAGAAATCACCTGCAAACTGCTGACAGCTAAATCTCTGCACAAAATGGAGTGAGCAAGAGCCTTTCCATTAGTCAAGTAATCAGGTGTAATGTGGGAGTATTTATGTGTTTTTCCCAGCTGTCAATTAATGCCCTCACACAATGGCCACTGAGCTTCCGCCTCCCCTTCACAGGCAAGGTTCCCGAGGTGCGTGATACCCGTGCTCAAGAAGTTAAAGCCAAAAGCTGGTGCTTAAAACCCTCTTAAGGATCTCTCAACAAGCAGGTAATTACTTGAATGTGGTCGCCCGCCTCGACCGATCGGGTCCGTAGCGCGCTGGGAAACGCTCCTGAGTGAAATGCATAAGTCGGTGGGATGACGGCGGGTTTCTGACGTGTTGCCAATTTCGGAGATTTTTACTGCCGACCTGCCCCCAACCCCGCACTCTCGGCAACAGGAAAATTCCGGCCTAATAGTCCAGTTTAAAAGAAATCTAGAAATTTTAGTATAGGAAAAAAAACACGTTCCCCTTTTTGCCTGCACTGAATTTAAACCCATCTCAAGGTCTGGTTTTACCCAGTCACACTTCTCTGGTTACTCTCCAATCTAAATTCCATTTCCTGCTTTTGTCCCTTATCCTTTTATATTCAGTAATCCAGTAGGTTTTTTCCAAATGCTGCAAAATAAAAAAAATTGATCTGGCAATCACTTGCAACAGATTGTTCCAATAACTATAGCAACATAAAAAATTTGAAGAGGTTTTATTTACAAAGACACGTTGCAGGCAAAGCATTTGCTGCCACATAACTGGGAGTGTACTTGACGCAGGATAGCACAGCTGGGGGATTTCTGCATATTTTAGAGATACAGAGCTGAGATTGTGTACCTGCCGGATGAAACATAAGCTTCATTGAAGCACGGAGGTAGTAGTCTATGACAGAGTTCCCAACTTCCATTTGTGCGGGGTTCTGGGAACTGGGGAATGGGACATTTATCCGCTGGGATCATCAAGCAGTCCCAGGTCAGGTATAACACAACTAGATGCAGATAACTGCAACACTTCATTCTGTCTCAAAGCCTCAGCGGACTGAGAAGAGCATCCCTTACTGCAACACTATCTGCTCCCCCCCCCTCCAAATTTTGCACACTAATTATTCCTTGGCAAGTATGAGCGACATTACCAATTGGTAACGTATAAGGAACAGTTTTAACGTGTAGGCCATAAAACGCTACAGGCCATGAAAAAACACAATGACTCAGGTCATTTCATATTGGATGCTTACAGCCAGATCAAGCATTCGTTCCATGTCAGGGATGGATTTAATCTCAGGTGGGAGGTGCAAGGTTACTGTCTAACCAGCTACACCAACCAGTTCCATTTGCACTATTGTTTTCCAACTATTCGCTGGTTTGTTCTGTTTTTGCGGGTAAGGGTAATTCTTTACACTGTTGCCTCGGTGGTGGATGAACACTAAATCAGGGCACCAAGATTCAGTAAGATTGGCACCGAGAGAGATATACAAGTTAATAGGAACATTAAACATGGTCCATGAGGTTCCATGGAATGCACCTACGGTAGCCCATGGAAACAAAAAGCTTCTAGGCTGTACAGATAACTGTAGCTGTAGTAACGACAGCTGCTTTACGGTAGCTGTAGTAAAGACAGCTGCTTGACGGCAGTCGTATAAATAGGAAGCCATCTTGGCCATGCGGCAGTACTGCACGAGCTGGCACTGACTCAAGACCTAATAAAGAGTACTCAACGATATCTACTCGTAAGCCTCTTAATACTAAGATATAAGATAACATTACATAGGCGATGGCACAAACATGCTGTTCATTCTCCATTGTTAGAATTACATTTCCCTTTACTGAGCTATCCAAACTGTTCAATGTATGCCATTTCTTTTTGCTTTATTTGAGCAAGATAGCATAATTATATTTGAAAACTGATTAAATGCAGTTTCTCCCACTAAAGGAAATGCCGTTATAAAGACACTATCAGAAACCAGCGTGTTTGAGAAACTGTGTCTGTTGCACCACCTGCTGGTGATCGAGAGGATATCCTGAGAGTTTGTGTTATTGTCACAAGAGGCCTGCAGGGTAAAACTGAAACAAGACAATTCGGAGGTGAAATTCTTGCCTTCCCAAATGAAAAACATTTTTATTTTTAAAGATTCCTTTGCTAAAATTAAAGATACAATAATTTTTCCCACTCTGTGCCTTAAGATATGCACTGATGATTGGAGTGAGACCAAAAAGACATGTAGTGCTAGAAGTCCTTCCTGGGTTCGAGCGGGCATAGGCTCTAATGCATTAAAGTGGTGGCTAATATTTGGCCACAGTGAGTTCAGTGAAGGTGTTCTTCTTCTTAGGCAGTCCCTCGGAACCGAGGATGACTTACTTCCACATTAAAAATGAGTTCGCAGGTGACTGATGAGTCCAATGCGGGACCTACAGTCTCTGTCACAGGTGGGGCAGATGGTGGTTGAAGGGGCGGGTGGGTGGGGTGCTTGGGTTGACGTGCGCTCCTTGCGCTGCCTGCGCTTGGCTTCCGCTTGCTCCCGGCGAAGAGACTCGAGGTGTTTGGCGCCTTCCCGGATGCTTCTCCTCCAATTTGTGTGGTCTTGGGCCAGGGATTCCCAGGTGTCGGTGGGGATGTTACACTTTTTCAAGGAGGCTTTGAGGGTGTCCTTGAAGCGTTTCCTCTGCCCACCTGGGGCTCTCTTGTGTTAATAATAAACACGCACACCTGGTGTTCATTTTGTTTTATTATTTATTCAGTGGAAGCAAGACTACATTTATCGCTCTGCCCTAGTTGCCCCAAGGTGCTGGTCATAGGCCTCTTTGTACCGCTGCAATGCTTGTGGTGGTGGTGTGTCTATGCTGATAGGTAGAGAATTCTAGGATATTTACACCCCAGGTCTCTCTATTCTTGCAACTCCTTTAAAATTAGAACTCTCTTTCACCAACGGCAGGTGATGCTAGGTCAATTGTTAATTTTAAATCTGAGGTTGATAGATTTTTGTTAACCAAAGGTATTAAGAGATATGTGGCAAAGGCGGGTATATGGAGTTAGGCTGCAGATCAGCCATAATCTCATTGAATGGCAGATCGGGCTTGAGGGGCTAAATGGCCTACTCCTGTTCCTATGTTCTCCCGGTATCCTGGCCAATATTCATCCCTCAACCAACATCATGATTATCTAGCCATTTATCTTATGGCTTTTTATGGGATCGTGCTGTGCACAAATTGACTGCCACATTTCCCTGCATTACAACAGTGACTGCACTTTAAAAGTACTTAATTGGCTGTAAAGTGCTTTGGGACATACTGAGGTCATGATAGGCTGTACAGAAATGCAAGTCGTTTCCTTTATGTTCAAGAGAGGACGGTAGGTAACTTGGAGGTGATGGACATAGTTGCTCATTCTTCAGTGGTAGAAGTGCTGTAAGGGGGGCATCTTTTCACTGGTTTATGGTAATTTACCTGGCCAGCAGCCTTTTGCTGCTGCACTCTAAACCAATTTACAAACAGCGGTTTCGAATCACTACCCCTCCTTCAGTTCTGAGTGGAGGAACTTATAATTAATGATATTAAAACGGACAAGTGGTTTGGATGAGAGGAAAATCAAGTTTTATTACCTAAATAAACTACCATCAAATGATAAACTATACCACACGAACACAGTAATTACAGTAGAACTATATAACAGGGGGTTGCAGACGGCGAAAACGAGGGATAAAATGGCTCCAATGTTACTTAAACAATCTTAGCAATTCCCTTAAATCACCACCCCCTAACTCCTGCTAGGTTGCCTTGTTGAGGAGTCAGAACACCCTGCTCACCTGTGGTCCAGCGAAGTAAAGAGAGTGATCGCTTCTCAGCAGCTATCTTATATACTTGGTGAGCCCCCTGCCGTTCTGCCTTGCAAGGGCTGTGTGCAAAATTCCCACCCAAAGGGTCCAATACACAAGAGAAAGCGGTGATTGGCTAACTCAGAGTGGTTGGACTGGGTTAATGTGTCTTCCGGAGCTCCCTGGGCTGAAACAAAAGGGAAATACAACTGCTCTATTATCCAGAATGCTAGGTGATTTAAACCCATTCAGTTCTTAAACGGTTCCCATTCAAGATCCAAGAGTCTCTTCTGCAGTTTAGATGTAGCCACTCGATATACAAACAAATGCTAATAGCATTCAATTGCTTTGTAAACAAAGCATTGTCCTGTGGTCATCTGGAACCACAATTGATTGACAGTCTTGAGTGCTTAGCAAACAAAGTTCCTTTGTTCATGCTGGCAGTTTCAAGCACTCGATCTTAGAGTCAACATTGTAGAATGTTTTGTAAACAGGCATCGATTGTCCTGCTGCAGGGGGGGTGGGGACTCCCCTTTGATTGGCAGCTCCATTGAACCTTACTTCCAGACACAGAAAGCTGCTTTCCAAGTCCTTTGTCTTCGGCCATGTGGTATGACAGCCATTTTTATCCCTGGAAATTTAAAAGCACAACGCCCAGGGATTCTTTAATCAAAAAAATTAATCTTCAGAACTGTAAATTATTGTGAATTCTTACAGTGCTAGTGCAGTAAGCTGGGTGAGTATATACAGTGCCCGCTGTAGGTTGTAGAGAGTGGTGGTGATGGGGTATGTGGACACAGAATCTAGAGGCAGGTCAGCAATCAAGTGCACTGCTGTGCCCTGGGTGCTGCTGAGCTTTAAGTGTTGTGGCTGCACACATCCAGGCACATAGTCAGTATTCCTTGGCCTTGTGGATGGTGGAGAGGGTTTGAATGGTCAGGAAGTGAGCCACTCATTCCAGAGTACTCAGACTCTGCCCAGCTTTTGTAACCACAGTGTTGATATGGCTGCACAATTTAGCTTCTGGCCAATGACGACCCCCTGATGCGCTATCAATTACTCATAAAAGACTGAGAGTTAGAAGAGTAACTAAAGGCTTTTATTAACAACAGAATGGAGGTCTGCCTCGAGTGGTCGACCGGTCCAGGATACCAAGGGCTGGGGAGCAGTCACCTTTATACTAGGACCTGTGGGAGGAGTCAGCCGAGGCATGTCCAGGCATGTACACAGTGGAATACAAACAGGACAAACAGGAATACAAACAGTGGTTTACCACATTCACCCCTTGTTTAAAATTGAGTCCGGCGGGGTGAAGTGTATTAAAAGTTAGTGTATTGGAGTCTCTCCGGAGGTCTTGTCTGCCGCTGTGATCGGCGTGGCGACGGCAGGGGTAGTGAAGCTTCCGGCGTCGAGTCCAGCGTAGGCTGTGGCACAGGCGTGTCGTCCTCGTAGATGTCGAGTGGGTCGCGGGGCCCAGGCCTGCCGTCTGCTGGGGCTGGATATCGGATCGTGGGGGGGGTAGTGGGTAGTGGGTTACTGTGGTCCCCGAGGGTGCAAGGTCTCTTATGGAGACTGTGTCCTCCCGCCCGTCCGGGTATGCGATGTAAGCATACTGGGGGTTGGCGTGGAGGAGGTCGACCCTCTCGACCAGGGGGTCCGTTTTATGGGTCCTCACGTGTCTTCTCAGTAGGACCGGCCCTGGGGACGTCAGCCATGGCGGTAGCGATGTCCCTGATGTGGACTTCCTTGGGAAGACGAACATTTTCTCATGAGGGGTGGCGTTAGTGGCAGTGCAGAGCAGTGACCGAATAGAGTGGAGCGCATCGGGGAGCACATCCTGCCAGCGGGAGGTTGGAAGGCCCCTAGACTTTAAGGCTAGCAGGACGGCCTTCCAAACTGTCGCATTTTCTCTTTCCACCTGTCCGTTCCCCCGGGGGTTGTAACTGGTGGTCCTGCTTGTGGCAATACCCCTAGTTAGCAGGTACTGACGGAGTTCGTCGCTCATAAACGATGAGCCCCGGTCGCTATGGATATAGCTGGGGAAGCCGAACAGGGTGAAGAGGTTGTTCAGACATTTAATGACCGTGGCACTGGTCATGTCCGGGCAGGGGAAGGCGAACGGGAAACGGGAGTACTCATCAATAATATTGAGGAAGTACACATTGCGGTCGGAGGAGGGGAGAGGCCCTTTAAAATCAACGCTCAGGCGCTCGAAGGGGCGAGTGGCTTTTATCAGGTGGGCCCTGTCTGGTCTATAAAAGTGTGGTTTGCACTCAGCGCAGACTTGGCAGTTCCTGGTCATGGTCCTGACCTCCTCAATAGAGTAAGGCAGGTTGCGGGCCTTGATGAGGTGGAAGAACCTGGTGACCCCCGGGTGGCAGAGGTCATTGTGGAGGACCCGTAGTCTATCAATCTGCGCGCTGGCGCAGGTGCCACGCGATAGCGCATCCGGGGGTTCATTTAGCTTCCCGGGCCGGTACAAGATCTCGTAGTTGTAGGTGGAAAGTTCGATTCTCCACCTCAAGATCTTGTCATTTTTGATTTTGCCCCTCTGCTTGTTGTTAAACATAAAAGCAACTGAACGCTGGTCAGTGAGCAGGGTAAATCGTTTTCCGGCCAGGTAGTGCCTCCAATGACGCACAGCCTCCACAATCGCCTGGGCCTCCTTCTCAACAGCGGAGTGTCTGGTCTCCGGGCCTTGGAGGGTTCGTGAAAAGAAGGCCACGGGTCTCCCCGCCTGATTGAGGGTAGCGGCCAGGGCAAAGTCGGACACGTCGCTTTCCACCTGGAAGGGGATGGATTCGTCCACTGCGTGCATGGTGGCTTTGGCAATGTCCTCCTTGATACGGTGGAAGGCTAAGCGGGCCTCTGCCGTCAAGGGAAAAGAGGTGGACTTGATCAGCGGACGGGCCTTGTCCGCATAGTAGGGGACCCACTGGGCGTAATAGGAGAAAAACCCTAGGCACCTCTTCAGGGCCTTGAGGCAGTGGGGCAGTGGAAGTTCCATAAGGGGACGCATCCGGTCGGGGTCGGGGCCGATGACTCCGTGTTCCACAACACAGCCAAGGATGGCGAGGCGGTTTGTGCGGAATATGCACTTCTCCTTGTTATATGTCAGGTTTAGGAGTTGGGCGGTGCGGAGGAATTTTTCGAGGTTTGCGTCATGGTCCTGCAAGTCACGGCCGCAGATGGTCACATTGTCCAGATATGGGAAAGTGGCCTGCAACGCATTTTGATCTACCATCCGGTCCATCTCCCTTTGGAAGATGGAGACCCCGTTGGTGACGCCAAAGGGAACCCTAAGGAAGTGATAGAGGCGGCCGTTTGCCTCAAAGGCAGTGTACTGGCGGTCCTCAGGGCGGATGGGGAGCTGGTGGTACGCTGATTTCAGGTCAATGGTCGAGAAGACGCGGTACTGCGCGATCTGGTTGACCATATCAGCTATACGGGGGAGTGGGTAGGCGTCCAGCAGGGTGTAGTGATTTATTGTCTGGCTGTAGTCGATGACCAGGCGCTGCTTCTCGCTGGTCTTAACGACCACAACCTGGGCTCGCCAGGGGCTGGTGCTGCCCTCAATAATCCCTTCTTTCAGGAGCCGCTCCACTTCGGTTTTAATGAAAACCCTGTCCCCGGCACTGTATCGCCTGCTCTTTGTGGCGATGGGCTTACAGTCGGGGGTGAGGTTAGCAAACAGTGGTGGGGGGGTGACTCTGAGTGTGGAGAGGTTGCACCTGGTGCGCGGCGGGCAATTTGGAAGCTGCTGGCTGCGGACTGTGAGTGGGGGTAGGGGTCCACCGTACGCCATCGTAACACTTTTAAGGTGGCACTGAAAATCTAACCCCAGCAGGACGGCAGTGCAGAGGTCAGGCAGGACCAGAAGTTTAAAATGATCGTACACGGTCCCGTCTACTACGAGTGTCACCACGCAGTAGCCGCCGATGTCCGCCGACTGGGACTCGGAGGCCATAGAAATCCGCTGTTGCGCAGGCAGGACTGGGAGAGAGCAACGCCGCACCGTGTCGGGGTGGATGAAGCTCTCCGTGCTCCCAGAGTCAAAAAGGCAGATTGTATCGTGACCATTTACCTTAATGTCCATTGTGGAACTGGCCAGTTGGTGCGGTCTCGCTTGGTCCAGTGTAACGGATGCCAGCGTAGGGGTCGGTGTGTCGCTGCGGGTATCAGATGAGGCGGTGTTGGGGGCCTGCTGCGTCCCGGCTGTCGTCCAAGATGGCGGCGTCCATGATCCCCATGTGGCTGGAGGCGTCCAAAATGGCTGCTGTACCGGTGATTCGCACATGGCCGGGGAGGTCCAAAATGGCGGCCCGCATGGCCCACACGCGGCGCTGCTGGGGTTCGGGGTGGCTTTGGCCCTGCAGACGCTAGCGTAGTGTCCCTTCTTCCCGCAGCCCGAGCAGATCGCGTTTTTCGCCGGGCAGCGCGCTCTGGGGTGTTTTGCCTGGCCACAGAAGTAGCATTTCTGGCCTTGGGGCACTGCTGTCTGGCCTTGGGACACTGCTGCGGTAGTTGGGCCGTTGTTGGGGTGTGGCTGGGGTGGCACGGCGCTATGAGGCGGTCCTACCGTGTCCCAGGCTGTCATTCCCCGCGGCGTCCACGGTGCAGAGGAGTAGGCATCCATGCCCTGGTAGGCTGCATCCAACGATAGTGCGAGTTCAGAGGCCTTGTTGAGGTCGAGGTTACTCTGCTCCAACAGTCGCTGTCGTGTGTAATTGGATCTGTGGCCCGCTACAAAAGCGTCCCGGATAAGTTCCTCTGTGTACACGGCGGCCTTTACATCCTTACAACCACAGGCCCGGCCAAGCACAGACAGTGCCTGAAGGTATTCCACGGTCGATTCCCCAGGTTGTTGTTTACGACTCCCCAGGAGGTGCCTGGCGTACACTTCGTTCACTGGGCGCGTGTACTGGTCCTTGAGGAGCTTGATAGCATCCGCGTACGAGGTCGCGTCTTGGATGACCGAGTACACTCGGTGGTTCACTTTGGAGGTCAGGACATCCAGTTTGTCCTCGTCCGATTTGATTGCTTCGGAGGCGGTCAGGAATTTTTCGAAACACTTAAGCCAGTGAGTAAACTTGGTGGATGAGTCCGCCTCCCGATGATCTAAGTCCAGGCATGCTGGTGTGAGGATCTTCTCCATTATAAAAATGCTGTTAATAAAATTGATGCGCTATCAATTACTCATAAAAGACTGAGAGTTAGAAGAGTAACTAAAGGCTTTTATTAACAACAGAATGGAGGTCTGCCTCGAGTGGTCGACCGGTCCAGGATACCAAGGGCTGGGGAGCAGTCACCTTTATACTAGGACCTGTGGGAGGAGTCAGCCGAGGCATGTCCAGGCATGTACACAGTGGAATACAAACAGGACAAACAGGAATACAAACAGTGGTTTACCACACCCCCAAGATGTTGGTGCCATTGAATGTCAAGAGGAGACAGCTGTGTTTTCTCTCATTTAAGATGGCTATTGCATAGCATGAATGTTACCCATGACTCATCAGCCCAAGCCTGGACGTTATCCATATCTTGCTAAAGGCTGACATTGGCTGATTCATTATCAGGAGTTGTGAATGTAACTGAACATTAGACTAGACAGTGAACAATTCCTCTCCTGACCTTATGACTGAGGGAAGGTCATTGGAAAATAAACAGCTGAAAATGGTTAGGCCAAGGATGCATCCCTGAGAAACTCATCCAGTGATGACCTGGGCCTATTTTGACCAGCCTCCAACAACCACAACCTTCTTCCTTTGTATTACATATGACTTCAACCACTGGAAGGTTTTCCCCTTGGACTTCGGTTATCCTACGGTTCCTTGATGCCATACTCAATAACAACAACTTACTTTTATATAGTGCATTTAACGTCGTAAAAAATGTCCCAAGGCACTTAACAAGAGCGATATAAAAAAAAAACATTTTTGACACCGAGCCACAGACAGAGATATCAGGACAGATGACCAAAAGCTTGATCAAAAGGAGGTAGGTTTTAAGGAGCATCCTAAAGGAGGAGAAAGAGGTAGAGAGGCAGAGGGGTTCAGGGAGGGAATTCCAGAGCTTAGGATCAAGGCAGCTGAAAACACGGCTGTGATTAAAATTGGGGATGAGCAAGAGGCCAGAACTGGAAGAGTGCAGAGATCTCGAAGGCTTGTAGCACTGGAGGAGGCTACAGAGATAGGGAGGAGCGAGACAATGGAGGAATTTAAAAACAAGGATGAGGGTTTTAACATTGAGGCACTGTCAGACTGGGAGCCAGTGAAGGTCAGCAAGCACAGAGGTGATGGCTAAACGAAATTTGGAGCAAGTTAAGATATGGACAGCAGAGGTTTGGATGAGCACAAGTTTATGGAGGGTGGAAGATGGGAGGCCGGCCAGGAGTGCTTTGGAATAGTCATGTCTCGAGGTAACAAAGGCATGGAGGAGGGTTTCAGCAGCAGATGAGCTGAGGCAGGATCAGTAGAGCGATGTTATGGAGGTGGAAGTATTCAGTCTTGATGATGGAGCGGATGTGTGGTCGGAAACTCATCTCGGGGTCAAACACAACACCAGGGTTGGGAACGGTCTTCCTCAACATAAAACAGTTGCCAGCGATGGAAACAATGGCCAGAGAATGGGCCTTGTGGCAGGGACCAAAGACAATGGCCGGAATCTTCTGGGTCCATGCAGGCGTGATTGGAGGCGGGTCGGGTGGGAAACTTGAAAAATCTTGCAACGGGTCGGGAACCCGCCATCAGCCCGCCCCCACGTGCCTTTCCGTCGGGCACATTTACCAGCGCGGCAGTGACCCGAACGGCAGAGGCAGGATAGCTCATTTAAATCATAATATTAGGTACTTGTCTTTTTAACCCTACCTTTCAAATGTCCCTGGATGAGCACGGGAATCACACAGCTCGGGAACCATGTCTGTGAACCTGAGGCGGAAGTTGAGTGGCCATTGATCCAGCTTTACTGCACAGCATGAAAAGTACAATAAAAACTCCCCCCTGACAGCTGGTCAATTTCCTAAGGCAATTGCTGACTGCATTGCCAGCACAGATTTAGCTTTCGAGAGGTTGCAAGTGTTTCCAGCAACATCAACATCCAGTGTCACCTCATTGGTGGAACCTATCACACCATTGACAGATTGCTTCTGTCATCTCTACTTGACCTGCCATCTATTACATCAGCATGGATGCCGTTTATTTTGTATTACCTTGGTCCTCAGAATCGGACCATGATCAGCCCCAACACCACCACCAACCTTCTCCTCAACCACTTGATGCTGCACAGGACAGAGGGCATCAGCGCAGGGCAGTAGATACGACACCCCCAACACAGGGTATACAGGCAGAGGATGGGCATCCTCAACACGACAGTGCAGCAGTGCTAAAGGAGGCTCAGGCTATCATGCCAGGTCATCGCAGACATTTCCAGATTGCTGGAGGAAGAACTGCAGCCCACAGGAGCGGGAGGACACACCTTACCAGTAGCTGTCAAAGTCACCAGCGTCCTCAACTTCTTCGCCTGAGGATCCTTCTGTTAGATCCATGTGTTAATGGAGACACGGAATGAAGGAGTTGATTTAACAAGTGTTTACTGAACAAAGTCTGGAGGTGAACTAACTACACAAGACGCTACACAGGCTTATATACCCGAGTGGTCACTACTGGTACTACAGTATACAGGGGCTTCAAAAACATAGTTCCTCTTAAAGGTACATACACTACACCTTCCAGGGATCTGCAGCAGATATTTGTGGCATCTCACAGTCGGCCACCCACAGATGCATCACCCAGGTAACCGATGCCATGTTTGACAAGTCAGCCAATTATATCAACTGCCACTGATGAAGCCAATGTTACTGAGCGGGCGCTTGGCTTTGCCACTCTGGCTGGCTTCCCATGGGTGCAGGGCGTCATCGACTGCGGTCATCAGGGCACCCCATCATCACCCAGATTAGTCCATGAACGCAAAGAGGTGAAAATAAAGATTTTTATGTGTGACATCCCAGTAACGGAAACTTTACACAAACATTTAATAAAACACCCAAGTGGCTACCCTTGTGAATCTTCTTGTGTTTGATCTTTGTCTTATGTGCGCTTCTACAGGATGGTATCCCTGTGGCTTCAGCAGAGGTAGAGGCAGGCCACTCACTTCCCTGCTGCGACTGCACAGACCGTTTTGGCGGACGTCCTCTGGGTTTTAGAGCCTCTGATGGCCCCGCCAAAGGCTGCTCCTCCTGCGACTGTGCAGGGGCAGACTCGGCCATTGCGATCCATTGGGGCAGGGGGATGCGGGAGGGGGCAACGGGGGAGAAGTGCGAGCACTTTGAGAGGAGTCACCACTTGCATGTCCTCTCACCATCATCCCTCTCATGGGCCACCCGCACTTCCCTGCTAGCAAGGAGCTGGAGAGCACCTTGCTGCACTGCAGTGGGGCAATGAGGACCCATTTCTATGTTGACACCCCCCCCCCCAGAGAGGACATCTATGAGGCATCTGCCATCTATTCTCTATAGGGAGCATGTGCTCCTCTGAGTGGTACATTAGCTGCTCCATGCAGGTGGCCATTCTTTCCATGAAAGAGCCTACAGTCACCATCGCCTGTGACATGGTGATGCTCATGTTCGAGATGGACTCCTGCATTCACTGGACATTTGCAGACATCGTGGTCGCAAATCCCATCAAAGCCTCCTGCACTGCTTGCTGTACCTCCAGGATCAGCATCTTCTGGATGGCCCCCGAGGCTCAGCATCTGCATGCAGCTGAGCAGGGCTGGAAGCGTCCGGCGCCCTCCGGCGAGGAGTCTCCACTGCTGTCCCTGTCTCCACCATCTGCCCTTGCTCACTTGTGAGCTGTGAGACACCAGGTGTCAACACTACTCTATCTCACGTGGGATCCACCGAGGTGTAAGTATCAGCCCTGGTGCTGGGTGTGCTTATGTCTGGTGACGGTGCACCCTCAGAGGCTGCAGGCTCCTCTGAGGAGTCGTCTTCCTCTTCCTCCTGGACAGGTGGGGAGAGGGGGGGGTTGCTCTTAATGGACCTGTGGGCAAGTAAAGAGTTGAATTAGATATGTCATGTGAAGAATGGTAATAATACCATTATGCAAATTATGAACTTTCACTGGCTGCTGACATCAGTCCCCATATGAGTGACTGATGTATGCCATGTCGCTTTATGATATGTAATTCTGTCACCAGATTGCTGAGATGTCCGCCTCTCTCCGTCTCCCACCTCCAGCTGCTCAGCGACTCCAGAGACTTCCAAGGTAGCTTGCTCTGCTGATGTTAGGGTGACCAATGCTGGAGTGCCAACTCCAGTTCTCTCCCTCTCATTGTAGGCTCTCTTTTCCTGCAAGGAGGGAAAGAAGAGAAGGCTGAGTGAGAGTGATGGAATGAGTGTAACGAATGAATGGGTTACATCTGTAGAGGGTGACTATGATGGAGTGGGGTGGCAATGCCAAGTGGCCTCCTTCTGTGTTGTTAGTTGGTATGATTGCATTATAATGAGGGTGAGTGTGAGGGGTGGCTCGTTAGATGGAAATGTGATAATGTAAATAGAGAGAGAGGGATGGGTGGACGTGCAAGGTATGTTTGTGTAAGGATGTGCAGGAGCAGGGTTGGAATGGCAGAGTGATGGGGAGGTGATGAGAGGCGCAACAGGATGAAGTTGAGTGTGGTTTTCTACTCACCTTTCCTGATCTAATGAGATCATTGAAATGTTTCCGGCACTGCACCCAGGTCCTCTTGACAACATTCCTGCTGTTCACCTCCTTTGCTATTTGGAGCCAGGCTCTTTTTGTCTCCTGGGGAGGTCTCTTCTGGTCATTAAAAGGGAAGAGGACCTCCCAGCATGCTCTCACTCCCTCCACAAGTATGTGCAGGGAGTCATCAGAGAACCTCGGTTCAGCCCTCTGCCTCAGTGTACTCATGTTTGGCACTCTTTGCAGCAGTCCAATTGTGCAGTGTGCTGCCTGCATTATCCCAGATGAACCTTCAAATGCAATGTGGCCTTGGCCCCTTTAAATAACCCAGCTGAAAACACATCTTTGCTGATGTCATCAGACCCGCACCATGTAATTGGGCTGGGTAACGCGCAGGGCAGCCTTAATAGGTCCCATTAATGGAAAGTCGATCTCAGGAACTGCATGGCATGAAGAATGGGATTGCAAGCCACCATGGCGAGCGCCCGCACCCGACTGGCCTGGTACAGAAAATTCCAGCCAATGACTTAAGTCTTCCCAATATTTATTTAGTTGGAGAAAAATTTTGCTCATCCAATATTAGATGTCAGACAAGCAATGTGACAAATCAGAGGCAGAGAGAGAGGAGGGGTCCAAAGAGATGGTGGTGAGATAGAGCTGAGTGTATTTGGCATACATGTGGAACCTGATAGTGTTTTCAGATAATATCACTCAGAGGTAGCATGTAGATGAGAAACAGAAGGGAGCCAGGGATAGTTCCTTGGGGGCTCTTGAGGTTAATGGTGTGGGAATGGGAAGAGAAGCCATTGCAGGTGATTCTCTGGCTATGATTAGATAGATACGAATGGAATCAAGCTAGAGTAGTTCCACCTAGTTGGACGGCTTAGTGGGGGCTTTGGAGGAGGATTATGTCCTCAACACTGTCGAAGGCCGCAGATAGGTCGAGAAGGATGAGGAGGGATAGTTTGTCATGGTCACAGTCACAAAGAATTACATTTGTAACTTTGACAAGCGCTATTTCAGAACTTCCCCAGGTGACAGGCAGTACATAAACGCAAGTTTGTTCTTTCTTTGATGTCAAGGGTCTCCCTTGGTATTCAACTCGTGTCTGTGACTAGATGTTGTGTGTTGGCACTATCGATGACTTCTCCATTACTTTACTAATGGGAGGCCACTGATATGGTAGTAATAGGGTAGTAACCGGCTGAGTTACATTTATTGGGGTAGAGTTTCTGCTTTCTGCACAATTGGCGATCCAGGCAAGTTTTTTAAATCTCGGGTTTCGGCTCAAACTCATTTGCGTATCGTCAAAATTAAGCATGAACCAGCGCAAACAGGCAGAGTTTTAGAAAAAAAGTTGCTTTAAATATATTCCTTGATCTATTTAAGCATGGTAACTTGGTGCAGTTTCATTAATACAACCAAAAACAGGTTTATCACAAAAAATAAGCATTTTAATCAGATTTTCTAGTCGACCACCTGTGAGTAACCCAATTTTAAATAACTGAAAATGACTTTTTAAAAAAACTATACAGAGCCATTTGCTAGTTATATTGGTGTACAACAATGTTCCCACGCGGCCATGCAGCGGTTTGGAGGTCCCGCGCAGGCTGGCCTCCAGCTTTTGAATGGAAAAAAACGCGCATGCGCGGAAATTTGGATGGGCCGCGCTTCCAAAATAAATTAGAGGGAACATTGGTGTACAGTAGAAACACTTAGTAAATTAAAAATACATTGGGCTAGAATTTCCCAGGGCCGTAGAGGCAGGAATAGAGGTGTGTGGGGTGTTAAAATCACAAAATCAGGGGGCACGAACCCATCCCGCCCCCAATCGACCTCCATGTCCGTTTCCCAGGAGGCGGGTACCCGACCTGTGCTGGGAGCTACCTCCCCGAGGCAGGAAGGGGATTAGTGCCAATTAACTGCCTGTTAACAGGCAGTTTTTAGCCTAATCCCTATTTTTATCCCTGAAGTGTGGAATGCCCGACGGCTCCAAACCGCGCCAAGTTAGCGAGGTGGACCATCGGGCTGAAGGACCTGGAGGGTTCAAGATATCCGGTGTTCAGGTGAGTGATGGGTGCATGAGTGCAGAGGTAAGTGTGTTTGGTGTGTGTAAAGTGTTTAAATAAGTTTTACTTACCTTTACTTACTAATGCAGGCTTCCTTCCTTCAGGTCTCGGGAGTCCCTCAGCCCACCAGCACAGAAAGCAGAATGGCCATGAGCTGTCAAAAGTTGCAGCATTCAGCTTCCTGTTTTGGAGAGATCTCTAAATCAGCCTGAGAGGAAGGAATTAACTTAGAGTACAGATTGTCAGTGTTTGACAGCTTCAAATAGCTGTCAAACGCTGATATTTCATCTGTCAAAAGCTCTTGACAGATGAAATGTCAATCTGTGATGTCACCTGTTGCCGGGTGGCCCTTAATTGGCCTGCTGAGCCCGCTGGGCGGGCTCAACAAGGTCAATCAAGGGAAAATCGAGAGGGTTGGCCACATCTCGATGGAGGCAGGACTACAACCCCAAAAGTGGGAGTCCTGGCTCCTACTCACCTCCATTGATAAAATCCAGCCCATTATATTCAAAAGCTTTTAAAACGTGCCTATTAGTGTCCTTGCACCTAAAAAAACCCTTAATTTTAAGAGCCTCCTCGAAGGCCTGCAAATGAGTGCAATTAACGGAAACTTGCAATTGTCATTAATTCGATCTGGGGGCATGGCCAGCTTCTCATGCAATGTTTTTTAAACTAGCGTGAAAGATCGCAGAAACTTGATTTGTGCTAAATGTAATTTGTGCTATGTCCTTCAAGGCGCTATTACAACTATAAAGCCACTCATGGTGTTGGACATTGAAATTCCCCACCCAGAATATATTGTGTCCTTGTTTTCCCTCTGAGCATCCTCCAAATGACATTCAACATTGAAGAGTACAGATTTGTCGGTTGAGGTTGGTAGGTGTTGATCAGGCTTTCTTGACCTCATTTGACCTGATGCCATGAGACTTCATGAGGTCTCGTGTCAATGTTGGAGACTTTCAAGGCCACTCTGCCCAATTGTATATCACCGTATTTTGGCCTCTGGTAGGTCTACAGTGCCCCTGGGACAGGACATCCCCAGGGCTGGTGATGGAGAAGTCTGGGATGTTGACTGACATATGACTCTTTGAGAACTATGTCATTCTGTTGCTTAAACAATCTGTAGTGCATCTCAACTTGAACACCAGTCCTCAGATGGTGAGGAGGACTTTGCAGGATTGAGTCAGCTGAGATTGCCTTCATCTTATCCTGATACAATGCCTGGGTCATTACTAATAGGTCCATCAGATTTCCTTTTGTTGTTAGTTATTTCTTAAGAGAAAATCTTACTCAAGCTTGGATTCAAGTGCATGTCACATTAAGAGACACAACTGTGCCCACATAAGAGACATTAAGCCAGCATAGAGCACAAGAGCCATTGAAAGAATTAGTGTCGAGCAAAGCAAGAGATATTGAAAGCGGCACCAGCAAATCTCACTTTGCTGGACATTAAAAGAAGGGAGAAGAGTCAGGGAGGAGAGCGGTCTTGGGAGGACCATCTCTTAGACTCACTGGTTCCCCAAGCAATGTGACATAGATGTCATTTTGGCATACTGGCAACTATATTTAATTCAGCAAAAGAGGCTGACGTGCTTTTATGAAAGATGCGACATGCCCAGGATACCACCTGTACACTAAGCTGGGAATTGGGAGTAATTAGGAGCTGGCTGAAACAGGAGTTGCCCTAGCTTTGAAAAATTCTTCCTCGTCTTTACATTTAATTGAACAATTTATTTTTCATAAAATATTCCTTACTGCTGTTGAACTGGGGAACAGTAATTTAGATGGAAATCAAAGACCAGAAGCATGTGCATTTATTTCAGCAGACGGAATCCCGTTATACTGATTCGAGCTCTGACAAAATGAATGATTACCAAATCAGAAGGTAAAATCCCCATCTTGCCTTACAGGTAACGGAGCCCAAAACGGACACAGCAAGTAGTACTCGGCTGTTTAAAGGGTTGGTGATGTACAGCTGCATAGCACAGATTGGCACTTTAGATAGCTATTGCACTTTAGATAGCTATTGAAAGGCTCAATGCTATTATGATCTACAAATTAAACTTCTAAAGATACCAAAGACATACATTTCCAGAGACTGTTGCTCAACAGCCAAGCAGGCGACTGGGGCTTTTACAGTTGGATCTGCTGATCATCAACTTACTGGAATTTTGAAGAGCCGAGTAATGTTTTAGCTCAAGCACTGGTTTCAGTCGGAGATATCTTGTGTGCACAGATACAGCGAAAGGCACACCACTCAAGAAATTCACGAGGTCAAAAGATGGATCAAGATGAAAAACAGAGCTGCGAATGACATGCAAAGGAGGTATGAAAATAGGAGCAGCACTGAAGTGATCAGAATAACTGACTTGTCCAGATCGTTACAAAAGGCAGAAGTAGATGACTCAATTTGAGTGCTGCCGTCCAGATCAGAGAGAATGGAGGCTGTGCTCACCTAGAAAGGGTGCACTCGTGCTGGTGGCAGGGAAGCTGCCCTTAGCTGAATATTGTCACAATTTTCTCAATTTCAACATGCACAGGGAGTCGGGACAAGATGCCAGTTGGCTGGAATTTGAAAAATTTGCAAGCCAGCAGCTCGTAAAGGGATAGCTGGTGACTGTTAAAAACAGGGAGTTATGTAATATTCCAGCATTACGAGGGAAGGGCACCTTTCACATCCTCAGGACTTCCCAAAATAATTCAAAGATGAGTTACTTATGCTATGCAGGAAAACAACCAATTTGTGCGTAGTCCCACAAGGCAAGTGAGATGAGTGATCAGTTAACCCATTTTGGTGCTGTTTGTTGAGGACAAAATATTAATCAAGATACTGGGAGCGGTTCAAATAGTGCCATGGGATCGTTTATGTCTACTTGAACAGGCAGGCAGAGCCTCAGTTGAACACCTCATCTGAAAGGCAGCACTTGATAATGCAGCACTCCCTCAGCCCTGAAAGGTCAACCTAGATTAGATTATGAGCTCAAGTCCTCCAATGGAGTTTGAACCCACTTATTGATTCAAAAGGTAAGAGTGTTACTAAAAGAGTCAAGTAGCTGGGAGTATCTGGTAAAATTGAGAGCAGTGGAGAAGATTCCTTCATTTAACAATGAGTCCTACTTGCCTCATAAGTTTGCAGCAAGACAGTGAGCCTCGTTGGAGGAATTGTTCCCCATCCATTACAGCAGAGGTTTACACTGCATGGGTAGTCGTAGCCAAGTAAATGCAGTCATAGAGTCATAGAGTCATAGAGTTTTACAGCACAGAAAGAGGCCCTTCGGCCCATCGTGTCTGCGCCGCCCATCCATCCCTGTCCAGTCTAATCCCATTTTCCAGCATTTGGTTCATAGCCTTGTATGCAATGGCATTTCAAGTGCTCATCCAAATGCTTCTTGAATGTTGTGAGGGTTCCTGCCTCTACCACCCTTTTAGGCATTGAGTTCCACATTCCAACCACCCTCTGGGTGAAAAAGTTCCTCCTCAAATCCCCTCTAAATCTCCTGCCCCTTACCCTGAATCTATGCCCCCTTGTTATTGACCCCCCTACTAAGGGGAAAAGTTCCTCTTTGTCTACCCTATCTATGCCCCTCATCATTTTGTACACCTCAATCAGGTCCCCCCTCAGCCTTCTTTGCTCCAAGGAAAACAACCCCAGCCTGTTTAGTCTTTCTTCATAGCTGAGGCGCTCCATCCCAGGTAACATCCTGGTGAATCTTCTCTGCACCCTCTCCAAAGCAATCACATCCTTCCTATAGTGAGGCGACCAGAACTGCACACAGTACTCCAGCTGTGGCCTCACCAGCATTTTGTACAGCTCCATCATAACCTCCCTGCTCTTATATTCTATGCCTCGGCTAATGAAGGCAAGTATCCCATATGCCTTTTTAACCACCTTATCTACTTGTTCCGCTGCCTTCAGAGACCTATGTACATGTACACCGAGGTCCCTCTGACCCTCTGTACTTCCTAGGGTCCTACCACTCATTGTGCATTCCCTTGCCTTATTTGTCCGTCCAAAATGCATCACCTCGCACTTTTCAGGGTTAAATTCCATTTGCCACTTTTCCGCCCATCTGACCAACCTGTCTATATCGTCCTGTAGCCTGAGGCTTTCCCCCTTGCAATTTACCACCCCACCAATTTTCGTGTCATCTGCAAACTTACTGATCATCCCTTTTACATTCTCATCCAAATCATTTATGTAGATCACAAACAACAAGGGACCCAGCACCGATCCCTGAGGTACCCCACTGGACACAGGCTTCCAGTCACAAAAGCAACCTTCGACCATCACCCTCTGCCTCCTGCCACTCAGCCAGTTTAGAATCCAACGCGCCAAGGCACCCTGGATCCCATGGGCTCTTACCTTCTTGACCAGTCTCCTATGCGGGACTTTGTCAAAAGCTTTACTGAAGTCCATGTAAACCACATCCACAGCATTTCCCTCATCCACCTCCCTAGTCACCCCCTCGAAAAATTCAATCAGATTTGTCAGACATGATTTACCCTTGACAAAGCCATGCTGACTATCCCCGATTAATCCTTGCCTCTCCAAGTGGAGACTAATTTTGTCCCTCAGAATTTTTTCCAATAATTTCCCTACCACAGATGTTAGGCTCACTGGCCTGTAATTCCCTGGTTTATCCCTGCTACCCTTCTTGTATAATGGTACTACATTAGCTGTTCTCCAGTCCTCTGGTACATCCCCTGTGGCCAGAGAGGTTCTGAAAATTTGTGTCAGAGCCCCTGCAATCTCCTCCTTTGCCTCCCACAGCAACCTGGGATACATCTCGTCCGGGCCTGGGGATTTATCGACTTTTTGGCCTGCTAAAACCGCTAGCACCTCCTCCCTCTCGATGCTAATATGTTCAAGTATGTCACAATCCCCTTGCCTGATTTCTATGTCTGCATCGTCTTTCTCCATAGTGAACACAGATGCAAAAAATTCATTTAAAACCCCGCCTACATCATCTGGTTCTACACACAGATTGCCACTTTGGTCCCTAATGGGCCCTACCCTTTCCCTGGTTATCCTCTTTCAGGTACTTGGAGAAAATCTAAGCTCAGTGGTATCAAGGGGCCGGCAGAGATAAGTTGTAAGGGGTTTTAGATTGCAGAGGTTTCTCTCTCTAGAGGCCTCTCTCTCTTGCACAGTAAAACCTTGAGTGGTTCGACCCACTCGCCCCTTAGATTCTGTACTCTGTACTTTGGGGCAGGAACTACAATGTAGAGAAAAACTCTTGTAGACCAAGTTTGATGAGACAAAATGAAATTTTATTGCATAAGGAAAAATAAATCAAATGCAAGCAGATAAGAGAGTACATGGGAGGGAAAAACACAGACAAATCATAACGACACAATACTAACTAAGGCAAATACAGGCATCTTATACTCTACAAAAATCATCATAAAATAAGGAAACACACGGAATATCAAGGGACAACAACTCATGTTAATTGTACCCTTAAATCCACCCCCTTAAACCTATCTAGATCTGATTGTGAAGGGCCAGAAACATGCTCACCAATCCAACTAGGAAGTGCAAGATTTTGAACCAGTCTGTGTTTGATCCTTTCAGGCGTTCCGTCTCCACGTGGATCGTGGAGCCCCAGCGAGCTGCGCCACACCTCTCTCCTGAGGTGGGGGTCGGGGGCGGCTGGACACTGGCTGGTTCTGGCTGTCGGCGGGGTCGGGGATCATCGGCTCGACCCCGGTCAGAGGAGCCTTGGGCTGGCTCCCATCGTTTCTTCAGTTTGTTTTTGTCTCTTCTCCCGAGTTGGGAGAAGGCCTCTCGTCTTCGTCAATGGCCCGGGGTTGGTCGATGATCTCCTGATGTGTGACCCCGGGGCGGGACGCTGGCTCGAGCGGTCTTCTTGATGGCGGCTTAGTCTTCTTCGTCTTCCTCCGATAGTGGAGAGCAGTTTGCTGATCATCTCCCAAACCAGCTCCTCTTTACCCAGCTATTCTCCAGCGACTCGCCTGTCCGACGAGTGCAACTGTGACTTCACTCCAACTGTCTCCGCAACTGCTCAACTCTTGTTCCACTGCAACCGGTGTGCGTGTGTACAACTCCAACTCCTCCAATTATACTTTTCCTTCAGGAGCCTCCACTTCCCGCCCAAAATCAGGTTAGTCTTTGTTTAACTTTTGGTGGGCTTGGAGCACAGCGGGGTAGTTATTATATTTTAAAATGTTTTAGATGGCCGGTAAAGGCCCATCTCTGGTCTGGAATGACCTTCATTGTTTTTAATGTCCTGCTGATCTCGTTATCTAGTCCTTGGTGTTCTTCTCATGAATATGAAATTGTCCCCTTTTGTCTGGGTCAACATTTAGATGGCCTCTGTCTCCAGGCCGATCTTGACTGGATCTGCATCTAATCCATATGTATAATTGCTGAAGTGCCCGGCGGTGCCGAGGGTCTTTTGAGGGCATGTTGTTGTTGGAAGAGAGAGTGAGAGCGACTGGGGGGAAGAGAGAGAGCGACTGGGGGGAAGAGGGGGGGAAGGGGAGGGGGGGAGGGGGGAGGGGGGGGAGGGGGGGAGGGCGGTAGGGGGGAGGGGGAGGGGGGGAGGGGAGGAGGAGGGGGGAGGAGGAGGGTGGGAGGAGGAGGGGGGACGGGGAGGGGAGGGGGGAAAGGGGGGGAGGGGGGTGAAGGGGAGGGGAGGGGGGAAGGGGAGGGGGGAGTGGAGGGAGAGGGGGGGAGGGGAGGGGAGAGGGGGTAGGAGGGGGAGAGGGGGGGAGGGGGGGAGTCCCCGAGCCACGCCCCCCGATGTCCCGAGACCCGCCCTCCCGAGACCCGATCTCATGAGGCCCGATCTCCCGAGCCCCGCGCCCCGCCCCCGATCTCCCGAGCGCCGATATCCTGATGCCCGATCTCCCGAGCCCCGCCCCCCCCCTATCTCCCGAGGCTCGCCCCCCCCCCGATCTCCGGATGCCCGATCTCCCGAGCCCCGCCCCCCGCCCGAGCCGGCTTCAAGAGCATAAGAACATAAGAAATAGGAGCAGGAGTAGGCCAATCGGCCCCTCTAGCCTGCTCCGCCATTCAATAAGATCATGGCTGATCTGATCCTAACCGCCAATCCACTATCACAGAACCATCTCCTGAATCTAACAGAATTAGACACATGAAATAGGAGCAGGATCAGGCTACACGGCCCCTGGGCCCGCTCCGCTACCCACAGGGCCATGACCGATCCAAACCTAGACTCATGTCCAAATTCCTGCCCGCTCCCTGTAACCCTTAATTCCCTTTACTTCTAGGAAACTGTCTATTTCTGTTTTAAATTTATGTAATGATGTAGTTTCTACAGCTTTTTGGGGCAGCATATTCCATGGACCTACCACCCTCTGAGTGAAGTAGTTCCTCCTCATCTCAGTTTTGAAAGAGCAGCCCCTTATTCTAAGACTATGCCCCCTAGTTCTAGTTTCACCCATCATCGGGAACATCTTCCCCGCATCCACCCGATCCAACCCCTTCACAATCTTATATGTTTCAATAAGATCGCCTCTCATTCTTCTGAACTCCAATGAGTAGAATCCCAATCTACTCAACCTCTCCTCATATGTCCATCCCCTCATCCCCGGGATTAACTGAGTGAACCTTCTTTGTACTGACTCGAGAGCAAGTATGTCCTTTCTTAAGTATGGACACCAAAACTGTACGCAGTATTCCAGGTGCGGTCTCACCAATACCTTGTACAACTGAAGCAATACCTCCCTATTTTTATATTCTATCCCCCTAGCAACGAAAGCCAACATTCCATTGGCCTTCTTAATCACTTGCTGCACCTGCATACTAACCTTTTGAGTTTCGTGCACCAGGACCCCCAGATCCCTTTGTACTTCAGTACTTTCCAGTTTCTTGCCATTAAGATAATAACTTGCTCTACGATTTTTCCTGCCAAAGTGCATAACCTCACACTTTCCAGTATTGTATTCCATCTGCCAAATCTCTGCCCACTTACTTAGCCTGTCGATGTCCCCTTGCAGGTTTTTATGTCCTCCTCACTCACTACTTTCCCTCCCATCTTAGTATCATCTGCAAACTTTGATATGTTACACTCGGTCCCCTCCTCGAAATCGTTAATATAGATTGTAAAGAGTTGGGGATCCAGCACTGACCCCTGCGGTACACCACTAGTTACTGATTGCCAGTCTGAGAATGAACCATTTATCCCAATTCTCTGCCTTCTGTTAGATAGCCAATCCTCTATCCATGCCAGAATATTACCCCCAATCCCGTGATTTTTTATCTTAAGCAATAATCTTTTGTGTGGCACCTTGTCAAATGCCTTTTGGAAGTCTAAATGCACTACGTCCACTGGTTCCCCTTTATCCACCCTATACGTTACTTCCTCAAAGAACTCCAGCAAATTTGTCAAACATGACTTCCCCTTCATAAAACCATGCTGACTTTGTCCTATTAAATTATGATTATCCAAATGTCCTGTTACTGTCTCCTTAATAATGGACTCCAAAAGAGAGAGAGACGCCGCCGCGCAACCTACCGCATGAGGCCGGGCCGGACTCAAGTCACGCGCGCTGACTCCTGCCTCACCCGCCTTTACTAACATGGCAGCGGTGGCGAAGCTCGGCTCAGGCCCGTCCCCTCCAGCCTTCACAAAGATGGCGGAGATTGCGAGCCGCTTGTTCAGCGCGATGGGAGGTGCCTAGCTCGGGCGTGGCTGGGCAACGGAGGCCCAGGCTTACAGGCCTGGAAAAACGGTTAAAGGTAGGAAAATTCTAGATGTTACAGAAAAGATTTACAAATTAATTAACTTTTTTAAAAAACAATTTGTGTTTTAAAAGCAACTTTTTTTTTGCTGGAAATGTAGATTTGAAAAGAAACACACAGAAAACGGGAAAAAGAAATGAAAAGTTTGGAATCAAGATGGCGGCGACTCACCTCATTTCAGAACGATAAGGCCCGCCCACACACGCACTGATTGGTCGACCGTCATGTCACCGAAGCGTAGGATTGGTCAATCGTCCCGCCACTCGACTCTAGGAGGGCTCGCCCGCAAGCGCCAGGAACCCGCGCCCGCCATGCAGCGATTGGTCGACCGTCGGGTCACTCGACCATACGATTGGTCGACCTCGACGTCACTCGATGCTAATGAGCGGATAATGAGTGGAATATTTTTTGGATACCGCGGGCGCAATTTTTGTCTCGCTGAAACGTAAATATGCTTATGACGGTTCTGGAATCGTAACCTTTCTTTCGATGTAACACACGTGTAGGTACGCTCTATAACTTTCGAGTTTATTCAATACAGACAGACAGATGGAATGACAGACAGATGTATCCTTTTATATATATAGAATGGCTGGAGTGCCCAGCGGTGCCGAGGCTTTTTCGAGGGGATGTTGTTGTTGGAAGTGTCCCAATAAGCCGGTCACATGGTATGGCGGCCATTTTGTATGCCCCTTTTTCTGGGCTTCTTTTAAAACAGTCTTTAAAATCATGGCCTCTTCTGCCATTTGACCCTTATTAATACAAAGTCCAATTTTGCGAATCCTACACTCCCCCCTGATGATACTGTAACTTGCTTGAAGTATCATAATTCTGGGTGAGCAAAATTTTCTGACGTTCTGCAGTCAAACCATCCCCAGTATTTACCTATCTATGACCCCATGACACATGCATTTCCCATTTCAGAAAAAGCGAGTGTACATTAAGCATCTATAGATGGCAATAACTTGGAGTTAAAATCTGACAACTTACTTCCAGGCATGGAGGGCGGCCTTATACCCCTACATCAACTAGTGCAAACACATTACCTTCTAATAATAGCATCACATCTAATAAGCAAATGATAGAATAAAATATACACGAAAAATCACAATGCACATGAATACATTAAAAAATAATACAGGGGAGGGAGGGAAAACTTAAATTTTATACAAAGCAGCAAAAATCTAAACGGGTGTCTCTTTTTCTACCCGCACATAATGCTCCCTCCATTCCCCTCTATTCTCGTACTTTTGCGAATGTTTGACATTTTTACAGTGTACAAACAGTAAATAAACTACAATGATAACCTGGCACACTGCAAGAATGTGGGAGGCTATCCTAATCCAGGAAGGGGTTTCTATATTAGTGAACAGGTCCCACCACGGTGGGGTCACTATATCCAATATGTCTGCCCCTATCTCTAAAGTCTCCTGCTCCAGTGTGTAGAAGTGTTTCTGTGAAACAACAACAGCTTTTAAAATCTTGGTGAGGTGTTCAGGGAGAGGGGGAATGATATATCCAAAATGTGCAACGAATCGCTACAGATCAGTGAAATTCTCTTTAACAGTGATGTGAACAGTGGGAGGTTCAGGGATGGGGACAATTCGCTCTTGGGCCACTTGAACTTCTGCCCTGGGCTTGAAACAGAAGCTGCTGTCACTAACTGGACGCCAACCGTGCTGTCCATGTTGGTAGTGGGGCGCTGCAGTGGTGACACAGTATGTCCCACCTCCTTTATAGGCCACCTGTGGGGGCACATGGCCTTGTGCCATTGCCTCCATGGTGCAATTTATAGGCTTCACGCCAGCAGTTCTGAACCTGCACTGTGGTTTTAAATGGGCATTCACGTGCTGGGGACACAGGATGATGTGTGCTCCCCAGCTCCGGCACTCCGAGAGGTCGGTACCCATCATTGCATGCTCCCATCGAATGACGTAAGGTGGGACCCCTGTGTAGCGAATGTGCGCACCCCCCTGAATGACTCCAATGTTCTCCACCCTGTATACCGGGGCGGGTTTTGCTGTCTTTCCCATCACCGGCATTCTTACCACTATACCCATAATGGTGTGATTAGACCGTCCACAGTCCACTGGGACTGGGTAGGCCTCTGAAGCTAATCTGAGCTGGCACGGGCTCAATGTATTCTCAAAAGGGTGGAGGGCTGCGAGGTGCTTGTTGCTGATCCAGGAGGGGACTAAACCTTGCTTTAAATCCTCCAGATTACTGCGGCCCTCGCCCAGTAACCACGCCCCGTATAGCACACAAGCTTCATTCTGCGCAGCCTGATCGGACGCATTCCGATCCTCCCTGATGAGAGCATTTACCGTTCTGGCGTGTTTCTCCAGCTCAGCTATAATCTCTTTTAAGTGTAGTGTGATGGCCTGGTCCTCGTGTAACTCAGAACCCACTACCTTATTCTCATCAGTCAGTATCTTTCTTAACTGTGTTTTTAAACCATTGATTTGGGTTTGCAGCTCCACGTCATCCAGTGTGTTGATGACGGAAGTTCCTGTATTAAAAGCTGTGAAAATATCATTTACTGCACCCCTTCTTTGTCTCCCTATTTTGTCCAAGACCTCATGTGGTGTGGTGTACAATTCGGCTCTGTCGACATCGGCAAAGTCGAATTCGTAAAACTGTTTAAACATGTTTGTCAACAGGACCTGGTATAATTGTTCCGTTTCCCTGGGGCACCACTCTGGCAATCGTACCTCGGTGAGGTTTAAAATCACCGAAGCCACCGCGTAGTGGACCCCTTGGTACAGTACCTGACCTGTGGGTACCAATACCAATCCATTCCCGGGTCCCTTTGTCGTGGTGGGGCACCCTTCCTTGAGGGATTTAGCTACCGGAACTGTGGGCAGGGGCTTGCAGGGTCGGGTGATGAGCTCGGTGGCGTTTACTGGGATCTGAGAGTATGGGACTCCGCACGCCCGTGTGCTGGCGTCCCACCTCATTCCTTGTCCAGCATCCTGCCACTGTCTTTGGAAAAAGATGGAGACGCCTGTGGGGCAAGCGCGTTCTGAACCCCACATACAGATGTAGATCCCCTCATCTGGTTCCCACCATTTGTCCCAACAGACACTCAACCCCCCGTGAGTTCCCGTAATTGTCCAATGGGTGCTATTACCCAGTCTCTCCCACTCCACCGTGGAGTTCTTCATGGTGCTGCTCAACTTGCGCAGCCACCAGCAACGATCCAAAGGTACATGTCCCAGACAGTTCAAGCAAATCTTCTTGCCCACGGTGACGCTGATCCTGGGTGCAATGATCCGCACCCTGGGGCACATCAGAGACGTTTCTCTGTACGCAAACCCCGTCTGGCTGGAGTATTCAGTAGAGTTCGACCCCAGCCAGCCTGGCCATCTTCCTTCATGGAAGTAGGCAGCAGTCTCTTCAGCGTCCCGTGAGCCGGTTCCGTCAGTCGCGATGGGGCCTCTGTTGCCAGAGCACCTGTAGATGGTAGAGTCCTTGGTGCGGCGCCGATAGGCCCAGCTCCACCCGATCGTCATGAACGCGATGAGGATCCCTCTCATCTTTCTCCTGGTTCCTGCAACAAATCACACAATATAGCCAGGCTCCCGAGAGATTCTGGCTTAGGTGACAGCATGACCGGGTCTTTCGACCTCAATCCAAAACAACACACATACTGGGCAGATTTAAAACTACTTAAACTCTAATCATTTTAATATTTACACACCTTAAACTTAAACCTAAACTTATGTACAGCGCCGCCCGTCCCCGGGCGGCTTGCTTAATCCCTGATTGGACTGCAGCTCGCCACTCCCTGTGGCGGGGCTGCAGTGACCTGTGGCTTGGGTTCCCTGCAGCCTTTTGCTGTTAATCGGGGACTGCGTTTTGTCAAGGATTTCTCAAGTCGGCGTTTACTGGGAGCGGGGGACTCGGGCCAAGGTTTTACTGGCTGAGGCGTTCGAGTCGACCTGCGAAAAGGTACTTTGGGCGTGGCTCCCTTAGCGAGTGGACCTTCGGGTGGGACCTTAGCTCTCACAGCCCGTGGCTCTTCCACGACTGTGGGCTTCGGCTCCCTCCCCTCAAGCTCCGCCCCTTTTTGATTCGGGCAGGCTCCCTTGGTGAGTGGACCTTCGGGTGGGACTTTAGCTCTCACAGCCCGGGGCTCTTCCACGACTGTGGGCTTCGGCTCCCTCCCCTCAGGCTCCGCCCCTTCGGGATTGGGCCTGTGGCACACGGCTCCTCCTCACCTGTCCGTACAGATGGAGGATCTCTGCACCGAATTTCTACCTCCCCCACGCACGAGTCGAGGGCGGGATCTCTGTCCTCCGACTCCATCTCCTCCAGAATCGTGTCGAGGGCGGGACCTTGTTGTTCGGGCCCCTGCTCGTCCGAGTCCCAGGCCATCGGGGAAAGCTCCCCCCAGGTGGGCGGGACAGCTCCTCCTTCCAAGCAGGCTACAACGCCAGCTTGTGTGGTCTGTGACTCATCGCGCGCCTCAGGCTGAGGATCTTTACCCTTAGACCTGGCTTCGGTTGCTGATGTTCTTGCACCTGGTTTAAACAGTTTGCACTGATTGATGTGAAACCATTTACAAGCCCTTAGCTGACCCTCTAAACTGCCAGCCCTCGCTGTTAACCTAGCGTTCTCCTCCCTTAAAGCCTGCTCAACTAACTTAGCCTCCCCAACCTGGCACCGCAGGTATTCCTCCATTTTACAGGAGTTCTCTTCCTGTGCGTGTCTTTCTGGGGGACACAGCTCGACAGGCTGCACTGGCTCTAGTCATTTGGGCACAGCGGTCGGGGTTTCGGGAGCGACAAGACCAGTGGTGATGGCTATCTTCCCCTGCGCGATCATCAGAGACCGCATTGTCTCTATGATTGATTCAATTGCAGCGGGATCCATAACTGCACCAGCTCCTTGTGCTGGGGCAGGAGCTAAGGCTTGGGTTTGGGCTGGTGCTGGGGCGGCGGTCTGGGCTTGGGCTTGGGCTGTGGGAAATTTCCCTTTATTATTCTTCCACGAATTTCTACAGTCCTTGCGCCAATGTCCATCCTTCCCACACCCGTAGCAATTGAGATTGGCTTGGACAGGGCGATTCCCCTCCTGACGCCACTCCTTCTTGCTTGGGGCTGCGGGTTTTGCCTCATGCACCTTTCCCTTCTGGGGAGGTGTTTCCTGACCTCTGCAATTCTTGTATGCTACATTGAGCTGACGGAGCACCGTCTCCTCCGTGATATCGGGACCTTGGGGATCAAACCATGACCTGGCTAGGGCCCGTATCTCTGGCAAGCTGTTGGTAACCAAGCAACGGAGCCAATGAACCCACTGTTCGTCGCTCATTGCAGCCCGTTCAGGTATACCCGGACAGCTGCGTCGATACACCGGCCACAGCCTTTCTGCGAAAACCCGTGGGGGTTCTCAGATAGCTGCATGGTCCCTTCTACACGGTCGAACGGACTATCATCGTCCACTGCCATCACTTCTAAAACTTCCTCCCTGAGATCCGTATACCCTTTCCGTCCCCTCTTACTCTCATCTGAGAGGCACTGAAGGATTGTGCAATCCAGGGAGAAAAGCAACAGTTTCACCTGTTCCTGATCATCACAGTCATTAATGGCTGCTGTTTCCTCTATCTCCCTGAAATGAATTGAGGGATCTCCCTTTACTGTGAGTCGTGTGAGGTGGCTCACCATGGACCTTAATTGCGGGGCAGCGTAGGGCACCACGAGCTGGTTCTGGTGGGGTCCAACATCGCCGTTGGTGGCGTTGGGACCGAACCTCTGGTGCCGAGCGGGACACATTGGTGCCGTTCCCGGCTTTGCTACCGGTGGTTGTTCTTTCTCACATTCCACCTCGGCTACCTCCTCTTTTACCACCCCCTGTTTTTCCGGCCAAGTCTCGCTATAGCTCGGCGGTGCTGAGGGCTCGGTGGCTGGTACCACAACTACTTCAGCTGGAATCGGCTGTTTTGATTCCTTTAAAAAGTCCATGTGACTGGCTTTCGGGCTGACGAGACACACCATGCCTTTTGCCTTAACCAGGGCCGTTCTTAGGTCCTCTATGGTCTTTTGGCAGGGGCCGTGGTCTGTGCTCTCAAACCCGTGCTCGAGGGCTAGCTTGTAAGCCGCCTTAACCTCCACTACTCTCTCCTCCTGCACTCTTAGCTGTTGTGCGAGGCGGGCGTTTTTCTCCCAGATCCTCGTTTCACTGATCTTTGCCTCAGTAACCTGGCAATCCAGGTACTCTATCGTAGCCTGATGTTGACTAGCTACCACTTGGCGTTCCTGATTCAGCGCTTGAAGCGCTGTGATGAGTTTTTCCCCACCCATGGCCTTTTCCTCTATCTCTGCTGCCTGGGTTGCGATCCTGGCTGCCTGTGCTGCAACGACCCGGTCCAAGATCTGGACCTGCTTCTTGTAACACATCAGCCACACTGCCTTCTCCACTGACTTCTTATGCTCTTTGCTCTCTGTCCACCTGATGGCTGCATCCACCGGACGCCCATCCAGTAAGAGATCGGAAATCCACTGTTTAGTGAGATTTACCATGCCAAAGACATAATCCGCTATCCTCTCATCCATTGCATTTCGACCATTCAAACTTGGATCTATTACATTGCAATCCTGCTGCCAGAGTCCTGCCGCGGTCGCCATTTTCTGTAAGGGGTTTTAGATCGCAGAGGTTTCTCTCTCTAGAGGCCTCTCTCTCTTGCACAGTAAAACCTTGAGTGGTTCGACCCACTCACCCCTTAGATTCTATACTCTGGACTTTGGGGCAGGAACTACAATGCAGAGAAAAACTCTTGTAGACCAAGTTTGATGAAACAAAATGAAATTTTATTGCATAAGGAAAAATAAATCAAATGCAAGCAGATAAGAGAGTACATGGGAGGGAAAAACACAGACAAATCATAATGACACAATACTAACTAAGGCAAATACAGGCATCTTATACTCTACAAAAATCATCATGAAATATGGAAACACACGGAATATCGAGGGACAACTCATGTTAATTTTACCCTTAAATCCACCCCCTTAAACCTATCTAGATCTGATTGTGAAGGGCCAGAAACATGCTCACCAATCCAACTAGGAAGTGCAAAGTTTTGAACCAGTCTGCGTTTGACCCTTTCAGGCGTTCCGTCTCCACGTGGATTGTGGAGCCCCAGCGAGCTGCGCCACACCTCTCTCCTGAGGTGGGGGTCGGGGGCGGCTGAACACTGGCTGGTTCTGGCTGTCGGCGGGCTCGGGGATCATCGGCTCGACCCCGGTCAGAGGAGCCTTGGGCTGGCTCCCATCGTTTCTTCAGTTTGTTTTTGTCTCTGCTCCCGAGTTGGGAGAAGGCCTCGCGTCTTCGTCAATGGCCCGGGGTTGGTCGATGCTCTCCCGATGTGTGACCCCGGGGCGGGACGCCGGCTCGAGCGGTCTTCTTGATGGCGGCTTAGTCTTCTTTGTCTTCCTCCGATAGTGGAGAGGAGTTCGCTGATCATCTCCCAAACCAGCTCCTCTTTACCCAGCTATTCTCCAGCGACTCGCCTGTCCGACGACTGCAACTGTGACTTCACTCCAACTGTCTCCGCAACTGCTCAACTCTTGTTCCACTGCAACCGGTGTGCGTGTGTACAACTCCAACTCCTCCAATTATACTTTTCCTTCAGGAGCCTCCACTTCCCGCCCAAAATCAGGTTAGTCTTTGTTTAACTTTTGGTGGGCTTGGAGCACAGCGGGGTAGTTATTATATTTTTTAATGTTTTAGATGGCCGGTAAAGGCCCATCTCTGGTCTGGAATGACCTTCATTGTTTTTAATGTCCTGCTGATCTCGTTATCTAGTCCTTGGTGTTGTTCTCATGAATATGAAATTGTCCCCTTTTGTCTGGGTCAACATTTAAATGGCCTCTGTCGCCAGGCCGATCTTGACTGGATCTGCATCTAATCCATATGTATATGTATGGGTCTGGTTTCGTTCTCTCAGAAACGGCTTCCAGAACTTACTGTGGGTTGAATCCACAAAGCTGTCTGAGGATTCGCAGGAACCATTTTAAAGTGTCCCAATAAGCCGGTCACATGGTATAGTGGCCATTTTGTATGCCCCTTTTTCTGGGCTTCTTTTAAAACAGTTTTTAAAATCATGGCCTCTTCTGCCATTTGACCCTTCTTAACACAAAGTCCAATTTTGCAAATCCTACAAAGTGTACCTACCTTTGTATGCATCAAGGCGTCAGCTGTAGAGCATTGGTAAAACTCACCTCAGAGTCAGAAGGTAGTGGGTTCAAGTTCGACCCCAGGGACCTGAGCGCATAATCCTGGCAGACACTTTAGTGCAGTATTGAGGGAATGCTGCATTGTTGGAGGTCCCGTCTTTCGCATGAGACATTATACCAAGGTCCCTCTACCCTCTCATGTGGATGTAAAAGATTCCTGGCACTATTTGAAGAATAGTTCTTCCTGGTGTCCTGGCCAATATTTATCCCTCAACCAATACAAATAAAACAGATGATCTGGTCATTTATCTTGTTCCTGTTTGTGGGAGTTTGTTGTGCACACAGCGGCTGCTGTGCTTCCTACGTTACAACACTTCGAAAGTGGAAAGTGCTTTGGGATGTCCTGAGGTCATGAGAGGCGCTATGTTGATGTTTTGTTCCTTCTGTACTGATTTCATCCCTAAAAGGCGTGGGCCAAGCCTCAAATGTTCATCATCTGCACCCTCAAGAGTAGGCTTGCAAAAAATGTTTACTGCTTATTACACCATTCTTTCACATAACAGAACTAGTGGGCACAACAATACCTTGTGCTGTAGTTCAGAATCCAGCTCAACCGCCAGCAAAAGTAGCATGCAAGGTAATCTGCAATGACCAAGACATAAGGGTGTGGTTGGGGTGCCCAGGATATTACCAACACCCAAAAGCAATCCACCACCACAGATGCTCTTTGTACTTAAGAGTGCTTTGATTGCATTGTAGGCTAAACACCCCGTCAGCTCACCAAGGTTTAGGGTTTAAGAGCACATAATTTATGTAAATAGGAGAAAGAAGGCAGCTTTTAAATCTTAGTATGGACAGCATTTACTCAGTAGGGCTTGGAATAGTTGGGGTGTGCTGAAAGATGGTACTTCAACTTTAGTAGAGGCATTAGCTGCATATTCTTGGGGGTACAATGTGTGGGTTTTCATAGCACAAAGATGGCAGTGGCAGGGTGTGTCCATTACTGGAAGTAGCTCTTGTTCAGAGTTCAGCACTAATCTCCCTCCTCTACCAGCTTCCTCATGTTGCCCTCCTCCTCTTCCTGTGGACCTGCAACAGAGCAGACTTCATTATCCTGCTGCATGCTCACTCCCTCCTCACTGGAAAGGTAAAATTATGGAACATGCAGCAGGCTGATGATTCTAGAGACATGGCTAGACTGTAGCGTAACATCACACTTGATATGGTCCAAATAGAATTGCTACTTTAGCATTCTTGTGGTGTTTGACAGAAACTAAGGACATCCTAGTCCTGAGGTTGTCTGTAGGTCAGTCCACAGCATACGGTATAGCTTGTTCATTGCCTTGGTGGTGAAGCGAGGGAGCAGAATGGTGGTTTAGCGAGGTGGATGTATTTAAAATAACATCTGAAGAATTTGTCCCCTCATGAAATAATCACCTTTAAATTCATGTAGCACAGTAGGAACTACCAAAAATTCCCAAAATTAGCTGTGACTGGAGAGCTAATTACTATTCCTGTGCACCCACACATATTGCACTTTGAGGCAGCTGCTGAGGTGTTTGATTACAGATCGCTGCACTGGAAGATCTCATCTTCACTCATGGTTGGCTGGATTATGTTTCCAAAGCTGTTGGCTGGAATTTTCCTGCTGCCAGGCGTGCGGGTTTGGATGCGGGTTGGCAGTAAAAGTTGTAGAAATTGTGAGCGTGTCAGGAACCCACCATCATCCCACCTCCTCACGCCTTTAACTCGGGCGCGTTTGCCAGCGCAAGATGGACCCGAACTGCAGAGGCGGGCAACCTAATTAAGCTCATTAAAACCTTGTTGTGAGACCGTTAACAGGGATTTTAACCAGACCATTTGATTTTTACTGGATGACCACAGGAATCACACAGTTCAGGAACCACGTCTGTCAATGTGAGGTGGAAGCTCAGTGGCCATTGTCATTAATAGAGAGCATGGAAATCCAAATAAATACTCCCATATTACTTGCCTAAGGGTAAGGCTCTTGCTGACTCCATTTTGAGCACAGATTTAGGTGTCTAGAGTTTCCAGGTCTTTTCTGCAACCTCAGAAGCCACTCTCACCACATTGCTAGTCACTATCACAGTATTGACAGATAGGTTCTCTGATCTCTACTTGACCTGCCGTCTATTACATCAGCATGGGTGCTGCTTATATTGTGTGACCTTGGTCCTCAGAATTGGACCAAGATGAGGCCCACAACCAGCAGCAGCAGCCATCACTCGTCTCCTCAATGACCTGATGCTCCACAGGACAGAGGGCATCAGTGCAGGGCTGCAGCACGCCAGAGGCGATACCCCCAACACAGGGGGTATACAGGCAGAGGATGAGCTTCCTCAACATGACTGAGCAGCAATGCAAAATGAGTCTAAGGCTATCTTGCCAGGTCATCGCAGACATTTGTAGTTTGCTGGAGCAAGACCTGCAGCCCAGGGGATGGGTGGACACGCCTTACTGTCAAAGTCACCAGCGCCCTCCACTTCTTCACCTCAGGCTCCTTGCAGGGATCTGCAGTAGACATTTGCGGCATCTCGCAGTTGGCCACCCACAGATACATCACACAGATCACCGATGCTATGCTTAACAAGTCATCAAAATTATATCAATTTTGCCACTGATGAAGCCAGTGTGACTGAGCAGGCGCTCGGCTTTGCCGCTCTGGCTGACTTCCAACAGGTGCAGAGCATCATCGATTGCACACATGTGGGCATCAAGGCACCCCATCATCACCCAGGAGTGTTTGTGAACTGCAAGGGCTTCCACTCCCTCAATGTGCAGCTGGTCTGCAACCATAGGAAGATCATCATGCATGTGTGCACCAAATTCCCTGGCAGCTGTCATAACTCCTTTATCCTGCGCCAATCCACCCTCCCTCAGCTCTTCACACCGCCAAACACACTTACTGGCTGGCTGCTGGAGGCAAGGGCTATCCACTGAAGACATGGCCCATGACACAAATGGAGGCCAAGCAGAGGCCGAGGAGCATTAGATTGAAAGCCACATGTACACCAGATGGGTCATTGAGCAAACAATAGGCATGCTGAAGATGCAATTCAGATGCCTTGACAGATCTGGAGGAATCCTTCAGTACGCACCAGCCAGGGTCTCCAGAATCGTTGTCATCTGCTGCACGCTGCACAACATAGCCCAGCAGCGAGGATTAGAGCTGCATGAGGAGCAAGGCGCAGAGCACGCAGCCTCTTCGTAGGAGGAGCAACAGCTGGAAGATGAGGAGGAGGAGGAGGAACAGGAGGAATCCAAGGTCCAGATGGCACCAGCAGCGGAGCACATTGCTGCCTTGGAGGCCCAGGATGGCCTCATCGTGGCCAGATTTGCTTAACTTCCAGCAATGCACCCACATGGCTGCCATGTGTTGTGCCAAGTCCCCCCGCCCTCACCACCATAAAGCATCCTTACAATGACCAAGCCATTTCTTTCAGACTGACCCCCATTGCTGAAGGTTACGTTATGTCTCACCATTCACTGCAACTCACAAAACCACTTCCAAAATAACAGGAAAAAATGGGAAAGTGGTGAAAATAAATACTTATGTGTGATAACAGTAATGGAACCTTAACAAAAACACTTCTTTATACACCCATGTGTTTACACTTGTGCATCTACTTTAGTGTAATTTTTCTTTTACACATGCTTCTACGAGGTGCACCCTGCTCACTTCCCTGCTGCAAGTGTTTCGACACTTTTGGCGGACGTCCTCTTGGTTATGGAGCCTGAGGGCTCTGCAAAAGTCTGCTCCTCCTGTGACTGTGCAGGGGCAGACTCACCCATCATGATCCGAGAATGCATCTGGGGCTCTGACTGAGCGGGGGGTGGTGCAACGGGGGAGAAGTGTGAGCACTTTGAGAAGAGCCCCCTCTTACATGTAGAAACATAGAAGATAGGAGCAGGAGTAGGCCATTCGGCCCCTCGAGCCTGCTCCGCCATTCAATGAGATCATGGCTGATCATCCAAATTCAGTACCCTGTCCCTGCTTTCTCCCCATACCCCTTGATCCCTTTAGCCTTAAGAAATATATCCAACTCCTTCTTGAATATATTTAATGAATTGGCCTCTACTGCCTTCTGTGGTAGAGAATTCCACAGGTTCACCACTCTCTGGGTGAAGAAATTCCTCCTTATTTCTGTCCTAAATGGCTTACCCCTTATCCTTAGACTGTGACCCCTGGTTCTGGACTCCCCGACCATCGGGAACATCCTTCCTGCATCTAGTCTGTCCAGTCCTGTCGGAATTTTATAAGTTTCAATGAGATCCCCTCTCATTCTTCTAAACTCCAGCAAGTATAAGCCCAATCGACCCAATCTCTCCTCATACGTCATTCCTGCCATCCCAGGTATCAGCCTGGTGTATCTTCGCTGAACTCCCTCCATGGCAAGAACATCCTTCCTCAGATAAGGCGACCAAAACTGCACACAATATTCAAGGTGTGGTCTCACCAAGGCCCTGTACAACTGCAGCAAGACATCCTTGTTCCTGTACTCAAACCCTCTCGCTACAAAGGCCAACATACCATTTGCCTTCTTAAACCACCTGCTGCACCTGCATGCTTACCTTCAGCGACTGGTGCACAAGGACACCCAGGTCTCGTTGCACTTCCCCTTCTCCCAATCTATTGCCGTTCAGATAATAATCTGCCTTCCTGTTTTTGCCACCAAAGTGGATAACCTCAGATTTATCCACATTATATTGCATCTGCCATGCTTCTGCCCAATCACCCAACCTGTCCAAATCATCCTGCAGTTTCTCAGCATCCTCCTCACAGCACACACGCCCACCCAGCTTTGTGTCATCTGCAAATTTGGAGATATTACATCTAGTTCCCTTGTCTAGTTCATTAATATATATTGTGAATAGCTGGGGTCCAAGGACCGATCCCTGCGGTACCCCACTAGTCACTGCCTGCCACTTGGAAAAAGACCCGTTTATTCCAACTCTTTGCTTTCTGTCTGCCAACCAGTTCTCTATCCAAGTCAATACCTTGCCCCCAATCCCACGTGCCTTAACTTTACACGCTAATCTCTTATGCGGGACCTTATCGAAAGCCTTCTGAAAGACCAAATACACCACATCCACTGGTTCTCCCTTATCTATTTTACCAGTTACATCCTCAAAAAATTCCAGTAGATTAGTCAAGCATGATTTACCTTTTGTAAATCCATGTTGACTTTGTCCGATCCTGTCACTGTTTTCCAAGTGCTCTGCTATTACATCTTTTATAATGGATTCTAGCATTTTCCCCACTACCGATGTCAGGCTTACCGGTCTGTAATTCCCCATTTTCTCTCTACCACCTTTATTGAATAGTGGGTGTACATTAGCTACCCTCCAATCCATTTGTACTGTTCCAGATTCCATCGAATGTTGGAAGATGATCAGCAATGCATCTACTATTTCTATGGCCACTTCCTTAAGTACCCTAGGACATAGATTATCAGGCCCTGGGGATTTATCGGCCTTCAATCCCATCAATTTCCCTAACACCATTTCCCTACAAATACTGATTTCTTTCAGTTCCTCCTTCTCATTAGACCCTATGTTCCCCAACATCACTGGGAGGTTATTTGTGTCCTCCTTTGTGAAGACAGAACCATGTCCCCTCTCTTGGGCCACTCACATTTCCCTGCTGGCAAGGAGCTAGAGAGCACCTTGCTGCACAGCAGTTGGGCCATGAGGCCCCAAGTCTACATTTAGCTCCCTCCTAGAGATGAGGTCTATGAGCATCTTCTATCTGTTGTCCACAACAAGCATGTGCTCATGTGAGTGGCACATTAGCTGCTCAATGCAGGTGGCCATCCTGTCCATGGAAGAGCGCATCATCACCATCGCTTGCTCATGGTGACAATGGACTCGTCCATTCTCTGGCCATTTGCAGACATCACAGTCGTAAACCCTGTCAAAGCCTCCTTCGTTTCTTGCTACAAATGCGATGTGGCCAAGGTTGCTTTAAATATCCCCGCTGGAAATGAGTCATCGATGATGTCATCAGACCCACATGGGGTGGGAAACGCCCCCATCTGCCTTAATAGGGGCCATTATACTAAAGTCGCTATGAAGAGCAGGCTGATCAATACATCGTGCTACTGACCCGCATGCACCTGACCTAACTTGGTCAGGAAAATTCCAGCTGTTGTTTGTTTGGGTGAAGTTGAACATTGTTGAGTAGAGAGTGGAGCTCCTGGTCTTGGCAGAAACAGTAGAAACATGAGCAGACTGGCGCTCACGTCTATGTGTGTGGAGTCTCCAATGATGCAAACAATACCCAGGACAGCAGCCTAGTATATTTGACAGCTCTTGGAAAAGATGCAGTTTTAAAAAGCTGTACAAGAAATGACAAAGAATAAACTACAGTTCACAAACTCAACACAACCCCAACCTTGCTTTAAGAATAGAAGCTTAAGTAGACCAAGACTGCTGGCTAGGGAGGCACCTACTTTGAGAGCAGAACTTCACTCAATATGGTGAAATACAACATGCAACCATATTAGAATAATTTTGGTAGTTAAATTGGGGTTAAACTTACCTGTAGTTGTTCTGGACTTATAGACATTATGGACATTTTACATGCAGATGGCACCCTCTGGTGGTGGTTATTGTGTTAGCAGTGTTTGTATGCAGCAGAGATCATTTGACCTTTCTACCTTTCTTCCTGTTTGACCCAGGAAGTAGAATTCCAGGAAGACCCTAACTGAGTAATGGAGGATCTTCCATGAGGGATCCTCAATCCAATGTAATCTGATCTCATATGTTAGGCCAGGCGCAATATCTGTGAGTATCTTTGTTTGTTAGCATAATAGCAACTTTGTCAGTGTAGTATTTTGACAATACTATGTTTATGAGAGGTAATAGTTGATATTTACAGAAGTACAGTCCAAATGTTAGTTAGTTATACAATTAGTCTATTCTACTGTTGTAAATATGTTTATATCTTATGTAATATCGAATGTATAGTACTCAGTTTATGTACAAAACATACTTTGTCTTTGTTTACAGTTTCACAAATTTGTTCAAGTAAAGCTTCAAACAGCGAAACGGCTTCATGAGGAATTATTTGAATAAGTGTTTAACTTGCTGGATAACTAGATAGGAGCATGTCTAGCGAGGCCAGTACAGTGAAAAGATAGCAATATGGCTAGCTGTGAAGAGTGGAGCAGCGGGAACTCAGAGTGAGCCTTAACCTCGTAGACCACACCTACCTCACATCAACATGTCAGAAGATAATGACGAAAATGCTTTGCAGCGAGGAGAAGACCTTAAACAGGCAGATGAAACTGTAGAATGTGACAATCGGTCTATAAGCTCCGGTTACTTCAGATCGCAAGCTGGTTCACAGTCATCAGGTGGTTCAAGAGTAAGCGTGGCCATCGCCAGAGCATGGGCTAAGCTAGTAGCAGCTCAAGCCAGAGCTGCGCATGCGAACAGTGAAATAGAAATAAAAGTAAGACAGGCCCGTCTTCAAGCTGAACCCCAAGCCGAACAGGCCTGACTCCAAACTGAACAGGCCCGACTCCAAGCTGAATTCCAAGCTGAACAGGCCCGTCTCCAAGCCACATTAGACGCTCTGCAGCAACAAAAAGAGATAGATGCTGCATTAGCTGAGACACAAGTATTCGAGGCAATTTTGGAGGGAGCTGATCCCGAGACAGCTTACAAACCTTTAATTCCCGTTTCGCGGCAGAGTCGACGACAGCGCTCCACAGATTACGTGAGCGACCATGCCGACATACAGTTTACAAGAGAAAGGGATGAAGGCCCGCACATCTCTACAGACGCAAGCACTTCATATAACATGCCCCAAGTTGCCAATCAAGGTCAAAGTAGACAGCGTGCCTCAAGCCGCAGAGTCTCCCCCAGCAGGACGGAAAACACGGTGCAGAGGAATAGAACGCTGGATAGAGAAAGTCAGCAGCGAACCCCCTCTCGTTTCCTTGAGACCCCCAACAGAACCCCTATTCAGGGCAACCTTGGCACAGGTCCCAGTACCTACGACCTTGCCAAATACCTTGCACGCACCCAGCTGGTGACTACAGGGTTAACTATAGTTTGATGACAGGCCGGAGAATTATCGGGCTTGGAAGTCCTGCTTCCACGATGCCATATCAGGCTTAGACCTGTCGGCAGGAGAAGAGCTCGGCCTCCTTATCAAATGGCTCGGCCCAGAGTCTGCCGGACAGGCATGCAGGATAAAAGCGGCCAATGTGGGACATCTGCCAGCAGGGTTGAAGACGGCTTGGGCGAGGCTGGAAGAAAGCTATGGCTCACCTGAAGCCATTGAAAGGGCTCTCTTTGACAGGTTGGAGGACTTTCCGAGGTTGACGAGTAAGGAACCCCAGAAGCTCCGCGACCCTGGAGATCTGCTGTCGGAACTCGAAGCCGCAAAGCAGGACGGCTACCTACCCGGTCTATCGTACTTAGGCACTTCCAGAGGGGTAAGTCCTATCATTGAGAAGCTTCCATCTAACCTGCAGGAGAAGTGGATAACGTTTGGATCAAAGTTCAAGCTAAAGCACAACGTGGCCTTCCCACCATTCTCTGCGTTTGCTAAATTCATCCGTAAAGAAGCCAAAGCCAGGAACGACCCCAGCTTCAACCTCTTCTCCTCCCACCCAGCACTTGCCAGAAGAGACAAGTTTGACAGACATGGAAAGACACCAATATCTGTCCACAAAATGCAAGTGTCCTCAACTGAGAACACAAAGATTCAGAAGAAACCTGCAGATATGAGCAAACAATGCCCTATCCACAACAAGCCCCATCCTTTAAAGAAGTGCAGGGGCTTCAGGGAGATGTCCCTGGAAGATCAGGAACAATATCTTAAAGAGAACTCTATGGCCTAGAAATTCAGTGCCCTTAGCGCCGATTTTGCGGCGCTAGAGGGCCTAGCGCTGCAATTGGCGCCGGTTCCTAAATTGCCTGGGGCCCTTCCGCGGCGGTAGACCGGTAGCGCTGCGCCGGCACCGATGACGTCATCGGTGTGCGCAGCGTCCCGGTTGCCGTGGTAACCCGGCCCCAAGCCGAAATTCAGTTGCGCCCGCCTCGCCCGTGGCAGGCGCAACTAAGACTCTGGCAACAGAGTCTTCCCCCAGTGTGCGCCGGCGCATAAAGGTGGAGCGGCGGCCGGCCGCGTTCCCGGCGGCCGCCTGCCCGCACCTCCCTTCCCGGACTCCTGCATTCCCCCCCCGCGGCCCTGATCAGTGTCTCATGCGAGCCCGGCACTTCCCCGAGGTGCCGGGCTCAGATGTCGGGTCAATCCGCCGGACAGTTGTCGGCTGCAGGCAGCTCCTCCTTAACAGGAGGAGGAGGCCTGCAGTTCCCCCGCCTGCCGCACCGCATCGGGTGCCGCAGCGGGGGATTAGCGCCGGGAAACCCAAGTTCACGCCCGTTTTGAGGCGCTAAAGGAGGGTTTTAGCGCCCGCCGCCGTCTGGGCCCGGCGCACCCGAATTTTCGTCGGGCGCTGCCGCATTACCGCTGGTGCAAACTTTCTGGCGCTACAGCCCTGGCAAGACCAGAACCCAATTTCTAGGCCTATATGTTTCAAGTGCTGCTCTTCCATGAGCCATCTCACCAAGAACTGCAAGGTAGATGCAAAATGCACAGAATGTGAAAGTGATCGGCACATTTCAGCACTCCACCCAGGCCCAGCTTCTTAGAAGTCAGAGTCGCCTCCTCCCGCCTCAGAGCACGGCGGGGAGAGAGAGGGAGCTGCCGGTCCAGAGATTACATCCAGGTGCACCGAGGTGTGTGGAGAAGGAGTGAGTGCAAGAGCATGCACCAAGATACGTCTCGTTAATGTGTACCCTGTAGGACGTCGCCAAGAATCTGAGAAGATGTATGTCATATTAGACGAACAAAGCAATCGTTCTCTAGCAAGATCCGAGCTCTTCAACATCTTCAAGATCAAAGGAAGTCTGTCGCCTTACACGCTGAAGACGTGTGCTGGACTTTCAGAAACAGCCGGCAGGAGGGCCTGCGGTTATGTTGTTGAGTCAGCAGATGGGAAGATTAGTCTCCCCCTTCCTACACTCATCGAATGTAATCAAGTCCCTGACAACTGTTCTGAGATTCCCACTCCGAATGCAGCTCGTCATCACCGTCATCTGAGATGCATTGCAGACGAGATCCCACCTCTTGATCCAGATGCAGGCATACTTCTGTTGTTGGGAAGGGACATCCTGAGGGTACATAAGATCAGGAAACAGATCAACGGTCCACATGACGCCCCTTTCGCCCAAAGGCTAGACCTCGGCTGGGTCATTGTTGGAGAAGTGTGCCTCAAGGGCGCTCACAAGCCATCTCAGGTGAGCACACTCAAGACTTCCATCTTGGAGAATGGTCGTCGAAGCTTCCTTACCCCATGCAGTAGTCAGATCCGAGTGACAGAGAAGTTCAGTCTGTTGTATCCGTGTGTTAATGGAGACACAGAATGCAGGAGTTGGTTTAACAGGTGTTTACTGAACAAAGTCTGGAGGTGAACTAAAAGATACAAGACACTATACAGGCTTATATCCCCGAGTGGTCACTACCGGTATTACAGTACACAGGGGCTCTTAAAGGTACATACACGACAATTCCTCCCCTTTTAGATAATTAGTACATAACATTTTAAGTAATCATTAATTAACACGTTTACAAGAACAATAATCTACACATTTGCTGCAGTTAATCAATTATAAGTCAGTCTCTCTGGAGGCTTCCTGACTCGGTCCGGATAATGCCTCTGTTGTGTCCGTGTGTTGATAGAGACACTGAAGACAGGAGTTGGTTTCACAGGTGTTTACTAAACAAAGTCTGGAGGGGAACTAACTGATACAACACAATATACAGGCTTATATAGCCTGAGTGGCCATTACCGGCATTACAGTACACCTGGGGCTCTTAAAGGCACATACATTACAATTCCTCCCCTTTTAGCCAACCAGTACATAATATTTTAAGTAATCATTAATTACATGTTACAAGAAAAATAATCTACACATTGCTGCAGTTAATTAATTATAAGTCAGTCTCTCTGGAGGCTTCCTGACTCAGTCCGGATAATGCCTCGGTGGTGTAGTAATTTCTGGTGGTGTAGTAGGTTCTTTTGGCAAGGCTGATTCAGCTTGAATGCCAGTGTCGGGTTCATCGGGTTCCAGTATCACCGGATCGGAGGTAGATATGGTTATCTCTACTTCATCATTAGGCGTATAGAGTTGTGGTGTAGGTTGTCCCTTTTCGGATGACTCTATGATTTGGTCAGCATGGCGCCTTATTATGCTTTCTCCGATGTCCACGGTATACATCAGCGGTCCTAGTCATGTGCAGGTAGTTCCAGGCTGCCATATCTCGGTATGGTAGTCCCGGGCCAAAACTTGTTGACCTATCTGGAAGGTTCTAGTTGGCCTTTCATTCATGCCTTGAAATTGCCGGTTCTCCATGTCCCTTCTGATGTTTGGCTTGATCAAATCCAGCCGGCATCTTAGGCTTCTATTGAAGAACATCATGGCGGGAGTTTGGTTTGTAACCATATGTGTTGCATTCCTGTATGCGAACAAGAAGTTATCCACCTTGTGCTGAAGTTTTATGTCTTCATTACCCATGGCCTTTATGGCCTTCTTGAAGGTCTGGACAAACCTTTCAGCCAATCCATTGGTGGTGGGATGGTATGGGGCGGACGTTTAGTGCTTAACCCCATTGTTTTTTAAGAACTTCCTGAATTCTTCGGACACAAATTGCGGTCCATTATCAGAACAGATCTGTTCCGGCAGCCCATTCCTGGCAAATATGGTCCTTAATACTGTGATGGTTTTTTCTGTGGTGGTGGAGGACATCTTTATTACCTCCGGCCACTTGGAGTGTGCATCAACCGCGATTAAGAACATTGAGTCCATAAATGGACCAGCAAAGTCGATGTGTACCCTTTGCCAGGGAGATGAGGGCCACTCCCATGGATGTAGAGGGGCTTGTGGTGGAGCGTTTTGGACTTTCTGGCATCCTAGGCAGCTCTTGGTCATTTCTTCGATGTCTCCATCGATACCTGGCCAGCATACAAACGCCCTGGCTAGGTTCTTCATTTTCACTCCACCCAGATGCCCCTCGTGAAGCTCCTTTAAAACTTTATCCTGGAGTTTGGGTGGAATCACCACTCTGGATCCACACATCAAGGTTCCTCGGCACACTGACAGCTGTTCTCCTCTTTGCGAGAATGCTGGCAACAGTGGTTCGCCATGTGCTGGCCATCCCTTTACTGTTAAATCGTAGACTCGTGAGAGAGTCGGGTCATTTCTAGTTTCCCTTTCAATGGCAGAATTTGTTATTGGTAGACATTCGACTATGGTAGAGTGGAAAATCTCCACTGGGTCTACGGTAGGTGGTCCTTTTACCGTTGGCAACGGTAGGCGCGATAACCCGTCAGCATTCCCATGCTGTTTTGATCCTTTGTATTCTATGTTGTATTGGTGTGCCCCTAGAAAAAGGGACCACCTCTGTAGCCTTTGCGCTGTCACAATGGGAACACCCTTTTTAGGGTTGAATATGGAGATGAGGGGTTGATGGTCAGTCAACAAGGTAAATTTTTGTCTGTGTAGGTAATGGTTGAATTTCTTCACTCCCCATACGAGGCTGAGTGCTTCCCTGTCGATTTGGGCATAGTTACGCTCAGCTGAGTTCAATGAGCATGGCGCAAAAGCTATCGGCCGTTCCGAGCCATCAGGGAATTTATGCGACCATACTGCTCCTACGCCGTAAGGGGATGCATCACACGCCAGTCTGATTGGCAGTGATGGGTTGTAATGAGCCAAAACTTCTTTGGACGTGATTAAGTCTTTGCATTTATGGAAGGCACGTTTACAGTCTTTGCTCCATTTCCAAATTACTCCTGTTTGTAGCAGTTCATTAAGAGGGTGTAGAAGAGTTGATAAGTTTGGTAAAAATTTATGATAGTAATTTATTAATCCCAGGAACGACCTTAATTGTGAAACATTTTCAGGTGCTGGGGCTTTTATGACCGCTTCAATTTTTTCAGGTGACTTATGCAACCCTTCTTCGTTAATTATATGGCCACAATATGATATTTGATTTTGGAAAAATTCGCACTTGGGGCGATTTGCTCATAGGCCCCGTTCTCTTAGCCTAGTGAGCACCTGCTCCAAATTGGCAAGGTGCTCGTTGTCATTTTCTCCTGTTACAAGGATGTCGTCTAGGTAGCATTGAGTCCCCGGAATCCCTTGGAGGACTTGCTCCATAGCTCTTTGCCAGATAGCTGGAGCTGATGCTACTCCGAAAACCAGTCGATTGTACTGGTACAGGCCTTTGTGTGTATTTATCGTGAGATATTTTTTAGACGCCTCTTCAACCTCCATTTGTAGATATGCCTGTGCCAAGTCAATTTTGGTGAAACGTTTCCCTCCGGATAGTGAGGTGAAAATATCTTCTATCCTCGGAAGAGGATACTGTACCGTGTGAAGGACCGGGTTTACAGTCACCTTGAAGTCTCCACAGATGCGAATTATTCTCTGTTCTTCAGATTTATCATTATTCAATGCTTTCTTCATGACTGGGACGATGGGTGTTGCCCACTCGCTCCAATCTATTTTGGATAATACGCCTGCCTTTTCCAAATTCTCCAGCTCTGCCTCGACTGCTGGACGAATTGCGTATGGCACCAGTCTTGCCTTAAAAAACTTGGGAATTGCCGCATCTTCCACTTTTATTGAGGCGGTGATGCCTTTCAAGGTTCCTAGTTCCTGTTGAAACACTTCTTTGGCATTGGCCAAGATGTCTTTTAATCGTTCAGGTATGACGTCATCATCATTTTTTTTCTTACTGGTCACCGTCAGTGCCTGAATGGAGTGCCAGTCTAAACGTATCTTCCTGATCCATTCACGTCCCAACAGCGGTGGACCACCATCTTGCAGAACGTATAAATGTAACTTCTGTATTTCCTTGCTGTTGTAATCAACAGGCACTCTTATTTTCCCTCTGGGGTATACTTTCTGCCCCGTATATGTCTTCAAGATAATGGATGTGTTTTTCAAAGGTATATGCGGAAATAGCCGCTCGTAATCCCATCGACTTATGACGGTCAGAGCTGATCCTGTATCTAGCTCCATTTTAACTGTGGACCCCACTATCATGAGGGTAACCCAAATGGTCTGGTAATCTTCTTTGGCAATTACATTATGTAATTTGAGACAGCTTAGTCTCTTGTTTCCGGAGTCGCTATCGCTCTTCTGGTTTTCGGAGCTACTGTCCGTCATAATTTGTACCTTTCTGTACTTTTCCTTATTGATTTTTTTTCTGTCAGTGGATTTTTTGTTTCCAGATCGGCATACACGTGCAATGTGTCCCATCTTTCTGCATGGCCTGCATGCTTTGTCCTTGAACCAGCAGTCCCTCTGGTCATGGGTGGATCTGCCGCACCGATAACATCTCTCGAAACCCCGTGTCATTTCATGGGTGCCAAAGTCCTCTGGCTTTTGCTGTATCTCTGCAGCTCCTCTTGCTGCTGCTTCGTATGATACAGCCACACTGAAAGCCTTGTCCAGTGTCAAATCTTTCTCAGAAAGTAGCCTTTTCTGTGTTCCTTCACTTAGGAGACCGCAGACGAATTTGTCTCGTAGAGAATCTGCCAGTCCTGCCCCGAATTGGCAGTGCTTTGACAGCTTTCTTAATTCGGTGAGGTAATCAGCATTACTTTCATTCTTGTGATGATTCCTCCTGAAGAATTTGAATCGTTCCGCTATCAGCAGCGGTGTTGGATTTAAGTGCTCCTGTAGGGTATCAACAATCTCCTTAAAATTCTTGTCCATCTGTTTGGCTGGAGTGATTAAGTTTCGTAACAGCCCGTATGTCCTTGCGCCCATCAGATTTAGAAGTACCGATGCCTTTTTATCATCCTCTACTTCATTCGCTGTGTAATATACCTCCACTCTTTCCACATATGTGGTCCAATCCTCTATATCACTATCGAAAGCAGTAATATTGCCAGTCTTAGGCATCCTGAAAATCAAAAATGGCGCCTCCCGCGCTTTCCTTTCTTCCCTGCCGAGAAAAAATGGCGCCTCTCGCGCTTTCCCGCCATTGCCGCTGCTGACAACGCTGTTCTCCGCGGTTTTTATTTACACAGATATTTTTAATAGTTGGAGACTCGTTCCCGCCGGACCCTCTGGGACTTTTCCCTCCCTCTGCTTGGTCTGAACGCCGACCTGCTTTGCAGCGCCGGCCGTCTCCCGAGTGCTCCACCCTCCGTCTCTGTTTGCCTCCGCCTTCCGACTCGCTGCTCGGCCCCGCTGCAGAGCTACCCGATCGAGCCCCAGCCCGCCGCCCAGGTAGGATTAGTGCAGTACCTGCCACCAGCCCGGCTAGCTCGTGAAACCACAGTTTTTTTTTTTTCTTTGACGTTTGTCTGAGGAATCGATCTCCTTGAGGTGCTGCCGAAGTGCAGGTAAGTCCGTTTCCAATTCGTTGCCACTGTTGTATCCGTGTGTTAATGGAGACACGGAATGCAGGAGTTGGTTTAACAGGTGTTTACTGAACAAAGTCTGGAGGTGAACTAAAAGATACAAGACACTATACAGGCTTATATACCCGAGTGGTCACTACCGGTATTACAGTACGCAGGGGCTCTTAAAGGTACATACACTATACAGTCATATGGCTCAGCCTCAGAAAACCCCAGCGCTGATCTCCACAGACAGCCCACAGATGATGCTCACTGGAGAGAACCCGGGTCAGTCAGTCTTCTGTCGCACCGCCAACGACCACAAACTTGCTCCATCGATCGACGACATGAGGTTCCTCCAGATTATGGACAATGAGGTCTCTCGTGACAGCTCTAACAGCTGGGTTGCACCCTTACCCTTCCAGCACCCCAGATGATGGCTGCCAAACAACAGGGAGTATGCCTATAATCGTCTTAACTCACTTCGTCGCACACTAGAGAAGAAGCCAAAGATGAAAGCACACTTCCTAGAATTTGTAAAGAAAATGCTTGTCAACGATCATGCAGAGATAGCTCCTCCACTCCAGGAAGCCCAAGAGTGTTGGTACCTCCCTTCCTTCGGAATCTATCACCCCAAAAAGCCGGAACAGATCCGCGTGGTGTTTGACTCCAGTGCACCATATCAGGGAGTCTCTCTCAACGACGCACTCCTCATGGGGCCCGATCTTAACAAGAGCCTCTTGGGAGTACTCATGAGATTCAGGAAAGCACCCGTCGCCATCACTGCCGACATCCAGCACATGTTTCATTGCTTTGTGGTGAGAGAAGACCACAGAGACTTCCTCCACTTCCTGTGGTATCGGGACAACGACCCCAACAGAGACATGGTGGACTACAGAATGCATGTCCATGTCTTCGGGAATAGCCCATCCCCTGCTGTCGCCATATACGGACTGAGGAGGGCTGCCAAGGAAGAAGACGACGACTTTGGCAGTGATGTGAGAGGGTTCATCGAACAAGAGCTCTATGTCGACGACACACTGAAGTCATTCCCGACCGAAGCAGAGGCCATCAGTACCCTCGGACGAGCTCAGGAACTACTTGCACTATCCAACCTCAGGCTGCACAAGATAGCCTCTAACAGACCAGCAGTGATGGAGGCATTCCCCCCTGAAGATCATGCTAAGGATGTCGAGGATCTAGACCTCATCACTGATGACCTCCCCCTACAGCGTAGCCAAGGAGTGTCTTGGGACGCAGCAACAGACACGTTCACGTTCCAAGTCTTAGATGCCAAGAAACCCTTCACATGTAGAGGAGTGCTCTCTACAGTCAACAGCCTATATGACCCTCTCGGCTTCTTAGCCCCTGTCACCATACAAGGCAGGCTGCTCCTCAGGGAACTCTCCACTCGCGCTGAAGAGTGGGATTCACCTCTCCCTGAAGAGATGGAAGCAGAGTGGGACAGATGGAGAGACTCACTCCAAGACTTACAGGAGATCCGAATACCTCGCTGCTATACGTCTTTCTCTCCCTTAAATGCCCAATTCAAAGAGGTTTGTGTCTTTGCAGACGCATCCGCTAAGGCCATTGCAAGTGTGGCTTACCTGAAGGTCACCACTCAAGATGGACAAAGCAAAATCAGCTTCGTCTTTGACAGGGGCAAGTTGGCACCCCAGCCAGACATCACCATACCCAGATTGGAACTGTGAATAGCAGAACGCAACCTACCCCCTCACAGCAGTCTATGGAAGCTGTATCCTATCGTCGACACCGACGGACTGTCTCCGAGGTGGTTCTTCTTTTGTCGCCAGAAGACTCCAGTGACAAGTAGAGTTCGGACTATGTGGAGTCGTTAATGACCCCAGATGGGGAGTGTTCTGGACTTATAGAGATTATGGACATTTTACATGCAGATAGCACCCTCTGGTGGTGGTTATTGTGTTAGCAGTGTTTGTATGCAGCACAGGCCATTTGACCTTTCTACCTTTCTACCTGTTTGACCCAGGAAGTAGAATTCCAGGAAGAACCTAACTGAGTAATGGAGGATCTTCCATGAGGGATCCTCAATCCAATGTAATCTGATCTCATATGTTAGGCCAGGTGCAATATCTGTGAGTATCTTTGTTTGTTAGCATAATAGCAACTTTGTCAGTGTAGTATTTTGACAATACTATGTTTATGAGAAGTAATAGTTGATATTTACAGAAGTACAGTCCAAATGTTAGTTAGTTATACAATTAGTCTATTCTACTGTTGTAAATATGTTTATACTTATGTAATATCGAATGTATAGTACTCAGTTTATGTGCAAAACATACTTTGTCTTTGTTTACAGTTTCACAAATTTGTTCAAGTAAAGCTTCAAACAGCGAAACGGCTTCACGAGGAATTATTTGAATAAGTGTTTAACTTGGTGGATAACTAGATAGGAGCACATCTAGCGAGGCCAGTACAGTAGTGAAGGGATAATGACTAGTCCTAGCCCCTTTAGGGCTACCCTGGATCAAGTGTATTCCTCAGACATTCACTTTCAACTAAAGTTTGAGGTAACCAAATCCTAAAGATGCTTAATTGAGTCTAAAGATCAGGACTATAGCTCCCTAAAGGAAAGGAACAACCTAAAAATGTTACCATCTTCCAGATAGTACTTTTAATAAGTTTAGCTAGACTGTAATGTTCCGGATATTATGAGGGTCCAGAAAACTCCCCCAGAATTCTGCAACTCCTCACCAAAGAGTGTACAGAGATTGAGTTCGCGAGTTTGATACAGAAGTCTTGTGAGACAATTCTAAAAATATATAGATTTATTAAAGAACCGACATGTAATTTACAGTTGGTGAGTCAATCGCAGCATTAACAGTTCCAAAAAGAGAAAGCTTTACAATCTTATCAGAGATCGTTACTCTCAAATCTTAACTTCGCTACAGTTTTACAGTTCTTAGTTTTATTCAGGCTATCCACCAAAATCAAATACCTTTGATACCCGAGTTACAAAGAGTTGGAGACTTAGAACCACCTCTGAAGCCGACACGGTGGCATAGTGGTTAGCACTGTTGCCTCACAGCACCAGGGACCCGGGTTCAAATCCGGCCTCGGGCGACTGTCTGTGTGGAGTTTGCACATTCTCCCCGTGTTTGCGTGGGTTTCCTCCGGGTGCTCCGGTTTCCTCCCACAGTCCAAAGATGTGCGGGTTAGGTTGATTGGCTATGATAAATTGACCCTTAGTGTTAGGGGGATTAAATATGTGGGGTTACGGGGATAGGGTGGGATATGTGTTGGTGTAGGGGTTACGGGGATCGGGTGGGATATGTGTCGGTGCAGGCTCGATGGGCCGAAATGGCCTCTATCTGCACTGTGGGGTTTCTGTGATTTCTGTGAATTGCTTTGCCCCTTTAAAGAGAGTCTACTATCCCATTTGAGAGTTCAATATTTATACCCTTTTCCAGTGGTATTTCCTATAAGGTTTTCTACTGATGTAAGCTAATTAGCTCTAGTCATTTTTCTGCTGACCCCTGCAATTCTTAGTCATCTCAGCTGGTAGCATTACAGAATTATGTCTCTTCTCTAGGTGTTCTAAGTTTACCATAAAAAACGGTGAAACGGCAGGTGCGTTTTACTTGATGTCATTTTTACGAAGGCAGATGTTTGTGCTTCTTTATGAAGTGTAAATTAAAACACTTTAACCAGGGTGAACCAGTGTCTTGTTGTGAAAGGTTAGCCTACTGGAGCCTTTAACCTTCTGTTTCAATAAAGTTATTGATTCAGTGTCAACAACTATCTCATCTCTATAGCCAGAATACTTTCACAGCGATTTCACAGTTCGGTTTCTAGATTTCCAGACCCAGTTTGTCATGTTTTAATAAGGCCAGAATTCTTTCATAGAATGGTGTATTTTTCTGAATAGGTTTTATGGCTTATTCGTTCATTCACAGTAACACCCATTCCTTTCTCTGTCCACAGAATCATATCTTACAAAATTTGGCACACTGCAAGTTGGGCATCCAATTTTCCAGCCCATAGCCACTGCTAATGAAGCTTTGTACAATTGGCAGAACTTCATTAGAGAGTCACATATTCACATGATCAGTGCAAGCTGTGATCTCTAAAAGTAGATTCTACTGGCAGCGCTTCATTAAATAGCCATTCAAACATACAAAACTGACAGGCAGGAAATAAATCAGCTGGTCCATCAAGCCTTCTCCACCATGATGGCTGGAGCATCCGGAGTTGCCCCGAGGTGGTGGTGGTAGTGGCTAGGCCACTTCAGAACACAGTTAATAATCAACATATCACACAGAATCACAGAAACCCCACAGTGCAGATAGAGGCCATTTCGGCCCATCGAGCCTGCACCGACACATATCCCACCCGATCCCCGTAACCCCACGTATTTAATCCCCCTAACACTAAGGGTCAATTTATCATAGCCAATCAACCTAACCCGCACATCTTTGGACTGTGGGAGGAAACCGGAGCACCCGGAGGAAACCCACGCAAACACGGGGAGAATGTGCAAACTCCACACAGACAGTCGCCCGAGGCCGGATTCGAACCCAGGTCCCTGGTGCTGTGAGGCAACAGTGCTAACCACTATGCCACCAACATATAGGCATGTTTCCTTCCTGAAAAGGACATTGATGAACCAGTTGGGTTTTTACAACAAATTTGGCAGTTTTATGGTCACTTGTTTTCAAAAAGACACCAGCTTTTCATTTCCAGATTTTAACTGAATTCAAATTCTCAAACTGCCATGATGGGCTTTGAACTCGCATTCACTGGATTACTAGTCCATGTCACTGGGATTACTAGTCCATGTCACTGGGATCACTAGTCCATGTCACTGGGATCACTAGTCCATGTCACTGGGATTACTAGTCCATGTCACTGGGATCACTAGTCCATGTCACTGGGATCACTAGTCCATGTCACTGGGATTACTAGTCCATGTCACTGGGATTACTAGTCCATGTTGCTGGGATTACTAGTCTACTAACATATAACCACTACCTACTGTATCCCTTACAACCCCCATGAAGGAGGGTGTTGGGGGTGCAGAATTATTTAATTTACTATGCCCCAGTATCCATTTGGCCTCAGTGCCTTAAAATCAGCTGCCTTTTGCAAGAATATACGTTGATATCAAAATATTTTGTATTGTGTGTTTAGATATAAACAGCAGCGAAGCTTTATGCAGAGTGTGGTGTATGTGCCTTTAAGAGCAATTATGGTGTATGTGCCTTTAAGAGCCCCAGGTGTGCGTAATGCCGGTAATTGCCACTTGGCTATATAAGCCTGTGTATTGTGTATATCCTTTAGAAACCCCCCCCAGACTTGCTTAGTAAATACCTATGAACCAACTCCTGTCTTCAGTGTCTTTATCTACACACGGACACTACAGTGGCGACGAAGTGGAAACGGACTTACCTGCAATTTGGCAGCACCTCAAGGACATCGATTCCTCCAGCGTCCAGAAGACTCAAGAAAGTAAGAGAAACTGTGGTTCACAGCTGAGACAGGCAGCGAAATTGGAGGCAAGCAATAACGGACTGGGAGGGTGCACTCGAGAGACGGCCGGCGCGGCAAGCAGGTCAGCGTTTAGACCTCCGTCGGGAATGAGTCTCCAACAGTGAATAAACGGAAACCACAGTAAAACAGCGTTGTTATCGGTAGCAGCGGCGGGAAAGCGCGGGAAGCGCCATATCGTTGCTACAGAGAGAAAAAAAAAGCGCGGGAAGCGCCATATCTTTTCTGAAATGCCTAAATCTGGTAATATTGAGGCTTTTGATGGCGAAATAGAAGATTGGACCACATACGTGGAAAGAGTAGAGGTTTATTGCACTGCAAATGGAATAACAGATGAAAAAAAAGCTTCAGTACTTCTGAACTTAATGGGCGCGAAGACATACGGGCTGTTATGAAATTTAATCACTCCAGCCAAACCAAAGGACAAGACTTTTAAAGAAATTGTTGATACCCTGCAGGAGCATTTAAACCCAACACCGCTGCTGATAGCGGAACGATTCAAGTTCTTCAAGAGAAATCAACACAAGAATGAAAGTAACGCTGATTACCTAACCGAATTAAGAAAGTTATCAAAGTACTGCCAATTCGGAGCAGGACTATCGGATTATCTTCGAGACAAATTTGTTTGCAGTCTCTTAAGTGAAGGAACACAAAAAAGACTGCTTTCTGAAAAAGATTTAACATTGGACAAAGCTTTCAGTATGGCTGTATCATACGAAGCAGCAGCAAAAGGAGCTGCAGAGATACAACAAGAGACACAGGACTTCGACACCCATAAAATGACACAGTTCGGAAGATGTTATCACTGCGGCAGATCCACCCATAACCAGAGGGACTGCTGGTTCAAGGGCAAAGCATGCAGGCAATGTGGTAAGATTGGACACATTGCACGGGTATGCCAATCTGGACAAAATAAATCCACTGACAGAAAACAAAAAATCAATAAAGAAAAGTACAGGAAGGTACAAATGATGACGGACAATAGCTCCGAAGACCAGAATAGCGATAGCGACTCCGGAAACAAGAGACTAAGCTGTCTCAAATTACATAATGTACTTGCCAAAGAGGATTACCAAACCATTTGGGTTACCCTCACAATAGCAGGGTCCCCAGTTAAAATGGAGCTAGATACAGGATCAGCTCTAACCGTAATAAATCGACGAGATTACGAGAGGCTATTTTCGCATATACCTCTAAAAGACACGTCCATTATCTTAAAAACATATACAGGGCAGAAAGTCTACCCCAAAGGAAAAATAAGGGTGCCTGTGGTATACAACGGCAAAGAAATACAAAAGTTGTATTTATACATTCTACAAGATGGTGGTCCACCGTTGTTGGGACGTGAATGGATAAGGAAGATACGTTTAGACTGGCACTCCATTCAGGCACTGACGGTGACCAGTAAGGGAAAAAACAATGATGACATCATACCTGAACGATTAAAAGACATCTTGGCCAACGCCAAAGAAGTGTTTCAAGAGAAACTAGGAACCTTGAAAGGAATCACCGCCTCAATAAAAGTGGAAGATACAGCAATTCCAAAATTTTTTAAGGCAAGACCGGTGCCATACGCAATACGTCCGGCAGTCGAGGCAGAGCTGAAGAATTTGGAAAAGGCAGGCGTATTATCCAAAATAGATTGGAGCGAATGGGCAACACCCATCGTTCCAGTCATGAAAAAAACATTGAAAAATAACTCTGAGGAACAGAAAAAAATTCGCATCTGTGGGGACTTTAAGGTGACTGTAAACCCGGTCCTTCACACGGTACAGTATCCTCTTCCGAGGATAGAAGATATTTTCGCCTCACTATCCGGAGGGAAACGTTTCATAAAAATTGACTTGGCACAGGCATATCTACAGATGGAGGTTGAGGAGACCTCTAAAAAGTATCTCACAATAAACACACACAAAGGCCTGTACCAGTACAATCGACTGGTTTTTGGAATAGCATCAGCTCCAGCTATCTGGCAAAGAGCTATGGAGCAAGTCCTGCAAGGGATTCCGGGGACTCAATGCTACCTAGACGACATCCTTATAACAGGAGAAAACGACAACGAGCACCTTGCCAATTTGGAGCAGGTGCTCACTAGGCTGAAAGAACGGGGCCTACGAGCAAATCGCCCCCAAGTGCGAATTTTTCCAAAATCAGATATCATATTGTGGCCACATAATTAATAAGGAAGGGTTGCATAAGTCACCTGAAAGAATTGAAGCAGTTATAAAAGCCCCAGCACCTGAAAATGTTTCACAATTAAGGTCACTCCTGGGATTAATAAATTACTATCATAAATTTTTACCGAACTTATCAACTATTCTACACCCTCTTAATGATCTTCTACAGACAGGAGTGATTTGGAAATGGAACGAAGACTGTAAACGTGCCTTCCATAAATGTAAAGACTTAATCACATCCGAGAAAATTTTGGCTCATTACAACCCATCACTACCAATCAGACTGGCGTGCGATGCATCCCCTTACGGCATAGGAGCGGTATTGTCCCATAGATTCCCTGATGGCTCGGAACGGCCGATAGCTTTTGCGTCATGCTCATTGAACTCAGCTGAGCGTAACTATGCCCAGATAGACAGGGAAGCACTCAGCCTGGTATGGGGAGTGAAGAAATTCAACCATTACCTACACGGACAAAAATTTACCTTGCTGACTGACCATCAACCCCTCATCTCCATATTCAACCCTAAAAAAGGTGTCCCCATTATGACGGCACAAAGACTACAGAGGTGGTCCCTTTTTCTAGGGGCACACCAATACAACATTGAATACAAAGGGTCAAAACAGCATGGGAATGCTGACGGTTTATCACGCCTACCGTTGCCAACGATAGAAGAGGCACCTACAGTAGACCCAGTAGAGATATTCCACTCTACCATAGTGGAATGTCTACCGGTGACAAATTCTGCCATTGAAAGGGAGACAAGAAATGACCCTACTCTCTCACGGGTCTATGATTTAACAGTGAAGGGATGGCCAGCACATGGCGAACCACTGTTGCCAGCATTCTCGCAAAGAAGAGAACAGCTGTCAGTGTGCCGAGGAACCTTGATGTGTGGATCCAGAGTGGTGATTCCACCCAAACTCCAGGATAAAGTGCTAAAGGAGCTTCACGAGGGGCATCTGGGTGGAGTGAAAATGAAGAACCTAGCTAGGGCGTTTGTATGGTGGCCGGGTATCGATGGAGACATCGAAGACATGACCAAGAGCTGCCTAGGATGCCAGAAGGTCCAAAATGCTCAGCCACAGGCCCCTCTACATCCATGGGAGTGGCCCTCATCTCCCTGGCAAAGGGTGCACATCGACTTTGCTGGTCCATTTATGGACTCAATGTTCTTAATCGCAGTTGATACACACTCCAAGTGGCCGGAGGTAATAAAGATGTCCTCCACCACCACGGAAAAAACCATCACAGTATTAAGGACCATATTTGCCAGGAATGGGCTGCCGGAGCAGATATGTTCTGATAATGGACCGCAATTTGTGTCCGAGGAATTCAGAAAGTTCTTAAAGAACAATGGGGTAAAGCACTACACGTCCGCCCCATACCATCCCGCCACCAATGGATTGGCTGAAAGGTTTGTCCAGACCTTCAAGAAGGCCATCAAGGCCATGGGTAATGAAGACATAAAACTTCAGCACAAGGTGGATAACTTCTTATTTGCAAATAGGAATGCAACGCATATGGTTACTAACCAAACTCCCGCCATGATGTTCTACAATAGAAACCTAAGATGCCGGCTGGATTTGGTCAAGCCCAACATCCGAAGGGACGTGGAGAACCGGCAGTTTCAGGGCATGAATGAAAGGCCAACTAGGGCCTTCCAGATAGGCCAACAGGCTTTGGCCCGGGACTACCGTACCGAGAAATGGCAGCCTGGAACTATCTGCACACGATTAGGACCACTGATGTATACTGTGGACATCGGAGACAGCATAATAAGGCGCCATGCTGACCAAATCATCAAGTCATCCGAAAAGGGACAACCTACACCACCACTCTATACATCTAACGATGAAGTAGAGATACCCATATCTACCTCCGATCCGATGATACTGGAGCCCGATGAACCCGACACTGGCCTTCAAGCCGAATCAGCCTTGCCAGAAGAACCTACTACACCACCAGAAACTACTACACCCCCGAGGCGTTATCCGGACCGAGTCAGGAAGCCTCCTGAGAGACTAACTTATAATTAATTAATACAGCAATGTATATTACTTTGCATATAACATGTAATTAATAATTACTTAAAATATGATGTACTAGTTAGCTAGAAGGGGAGGAATTGTGGTGTATGTGCCTTTAAGAGCAATTATGGTGTATGTGCCTTTAAGAGCCCCAGGTGTGCGTAATGTCGGTAATTGCCACTTGGCTATATAAGCCTGTGTATTGTGTATATCCTTTAGAAACCCCCCCCAGACTTGCTTAGTAAATACCTATGAACCAACTCCTGTCTTCAGTGTCTTTATCTACACACGGACACTACACAGAGCTTCCCTGAAATTTAAAATACCTTGCTAACAATTTTTAGGAGATGATTAAGTGCTTCTGTTTCCCAGTCTGCCACCCAATCTAGCTCAAGACCACTGTATCTTTGCAACTTCTCCCCTGTCTCACCTCTGCCGATACCAAGTTCATCTCATGAGACCAACTTCTTGCTTCCTCAATCTCCTCCCCACATTAGCTGATATCAAAATGTTTCCTTTTCTTCAGGCTGTTCTCCATCAAAACCAAAGTTATCTCGTTAAAAAAAATCCTCAATCAATCCATTCTCCTTGATGGATACCCCACCTCTAAATTGGTCCTCAAAGCTGTCATCACCTCCCAACTCCACACTACGGAATGGAGACTTAGCATGTTGAGTTATTTTGCAAGTCTGATCTCAGCTGTGAAAGATAGGTGACCACAGAATGAACTGGTGCTCATCTCCCAAAGTTCCTTGTCCAGATCCCTCCTGTCCTGTGACTGTAGTGCACTATTCTTCCCCATTCTCCATGCAGCATTTGATACAATTGGACACTTCATCCTCCCATCATGGATTGCCCTTGCATGTTTCCATTTCTACCTATCCAAATACAGCTCATGCATCTCTAACAATTGCTTCTCTTCCATTTCCACCTCCCCACCCTGTCTTACCCAAGTCCATCTAGAAACTATCCTTGGCCCCTCTTTCTCCTCCATCTATGTGCTGCCTCTATGATATCATCCATAGCTATGGGATCAGCTTTCATATACATGCTAATTATACCCAGTTCTACCTTTCTACTTCTCTCAAATCCTAAATGAATCACAATTTCAGGAAGGCCAGACAATTTGCAATCTTGGTACTCTCTTCAACCCTAATCTTCAAACCTCGCATCCTACGTTCACTTACTTCCACATCTGCAATAGAGCCTGTCTGTAGCCTTATCTCAGTTCATCCTCTGCTGAAACTATTAAACATGCCCATCACCTCCAGATGCAAATATTCTAATGCTCCACTTGCTGGCCTCACATCTGCTGTAAACTTTAACTTCTCATGGAATCCACCATTCAGTAGCCAGACTATCTGTTGTGAAAGCGATCATACTTTATACGTGGTATATGCATTAAGCCCTTGAAAAATATGTTGTAACCAAGCGGCATCATTTGTGGTGTGTTGTTTCTTTGCCATAATTGTACTGGTTATGGTGACCACTTTTAACAGGCACTGCAGTGAAACCATCTTCAACCTTTTTGGACATTGTGATCTTGAAGGGAAATTGATTTTCTTTACAATAGACCCCTCACCCAAATAATATTTGCTGTTGGCCTGTGTTCTACTTTTTTGGATTCATTTGAAGCACTATTTTTGATCCATGACTTATTGCTAAAACCACAATTCTGAAAGGCATACATCTTGGGAGGAAGGTGTGTCGGCTGCCAGAATGTTCTTATATGTAAGGATGCCTAGAGTGGCCTCCAATAAAATCCAGGGACCTACAATTTCTGAACCTTTTCCCCATTCAAGTCTGTTCCATTTTATTATGTACCATTTGATCATGTAAACAAAATATCCTTGGGATGTTCAATAGCAAAATACTGCAGATGCTGGAAATCCGGAATAACAACAGAAAATGCTGGAAAAACTCAGCAGGCCAAGCAACATCCGTGGAGAGAAATTAGAGTCGACGTTTCGGGTGAACCCTTTTCCAGTTTTGAGAAAGGGTTCACCCGAAACGTCGACTCTAATTTCTCTCCATGGATGTTGCCTGGCCTGCTGAGTTTTTCTAGCATTTTCTGTTGTTATCCTTGGGATGTTGCAAGTTGAACACAGTAACATGAACAAACCTCTAGCTCATCTCAGGGAGGTGGGGGTGGTAGAAGGCAGAACACTGACCATGCATCAAAGTTGCATCAATGATTTCACATTTAGAAGAGGTCAGCGTGCCATGCCACGACTTTCAACTTTAATTTGCAGCTTCAAGTTCTCTTCTGCTGAAATAAGGTTGTGTGAGTGCTTAGCATATTTGAGCAGTAAATGGCCAACAGAATCTGTGGCATACAATTCCCGGTGCTTGGTTCTGTTGGACAGTCTCAAAAGATGCTCTTTCCCCATGTCTGTTCTTTAGGCCTGCAGGAAGTATAAACAGTGCTGAGCGTGGCCACTGCTACTTCCTGTCAGACAGATTTCTGGGGAGGGCGCCCTGCAGTACTGAACAGAGAGAAATAAGAAACATGTCAGTAAAACATTAGAGCTGAAGGACAGGCTAGGGTGTGTGGCCCAAATAAACATTATTTATGCAAATGCATGGAGTATAAGGAATAAATTGAATGAACTGCAGGCGCAAATTCAAATTGGAGGGTATGACATGGTGGTCATTATTGAGACATGGTTGCAAGACGGTCAGGACTGGGAACTAAATATACCAGGTTATAAGGTCTGCAGGAAAGATAGGGAAAATAGCAGAGGGGGAGGAGTAGCCTTAGTGTTTAAAGATGAAATCACTTCAATGATAGAGGATATAAAGCGAGGCAAGCAGGGAGTGGAGACTTTATGGGTAGAATTAAGAAATAGGAAAGGATTTAAGACTGTAGTGGGAGTTATAGGCCCCCTGGTAGCAGCTGTGAAGTACTAGATTGTATAAATGCAGAGATTAGACAAGCATGTAGTAAAGGCAGGATTGTTTTAATGGGGGATTTAAACTTTCATATAGATTGAGATAAGCAGACTAGTACCTGTCAGAAATGTAGTGAATTTCTTGAGTGTGCCCGGGATAGTTTTCTACAACAATATGTCCTAGAGACAACAAGGGAGAAAGCCATATTAGATTTAGTAATGAGTGTTGAGCCAGATTTAGTAAACAGCCTAACTATGCGTGAACATTTACCCAATAGCGATCATAACAGTTCAATGTAGCGTTTAAAATGGAGAAACTTGAAACAGCTACTAAGATTCCAGGTTTAGGTAAGGCCAACTTCAATGGGGTGAGGTAGAGACTGTCCACAAATCTGTTAATGGGTAAAACAACAGATCAGTGGGAGATGTTCAAAAAAAGAATTCAATGTGATACAGAAACAGTTTGTACCCCTGAGGGGCAAGAGCTCCACTTGCCAAAAAAAAACAGCCATGGACGACTAAAGAGGTAAGGGATAGCGTTAAACTAAAAGAAAAAGAATACAAAAATGCAAAAAGTAGCACAGATCCTGGCGAATGGGAAAGACACAAAGAACAGCAAAGGGTCACAAAACAGATAGTAAGAGCTACAAAAAGGGAGTATGAAAAAAAACTTGCAAGGGATATCAAAATCAATAAAGAATTTTTACAATTACATTAGGAAAAAGAGTGTAGTCAGGAACAATGTTGGCCCCTTAAAAACTGAAAGTGGTGATACTGTCAATGATAATAAGGAAATGGTGGACATGTTGAATAATTACTTTGCGTCAGTATTTACAGTAGAAGAGGAGGATAGCTTGCCAAAAATCCCAAAGAAATTAATATTGAATCGGGGACAGGGACTCTAAAATTAACACAAGTAAAATAACAGTAATGAAGAAGAAATGGCACTAAAGAGTGACAATAACAGTAATGAAGAAGAAATGGCACTAAAGAGTGACAATAACAGTAATGAAGAAGAAATGGCACTAAAGAGTGCCAAATCCCAAGGACCAGCTGGTTTCCATCCCAGGGTGTTAAAGGAAGTAGGTGAGCACAATGCAGATGCCCTAACTATAATCTTTCAAAGTTCTCACAATTCAGGAACTGTTCCTTTAGATTGGAAAATTGCGCATGTCACTCCGCTATTTCACAATGGTGAGAGAGGGAAACCAGGGAATTATAGATCAGTTAGCCTAACATCTGTTGTCGGAAAATTGCTAGAGTCTATAATTAAGGATAGGGTGACTGAACACCTCAAAAATGTTCAATTGATCAGAGAGAGCCAGCACGGAATTATGAAAGGTAGGTCATGCCTGACAAACCTGATTTCATTTTTTGAAGAGGTGACTAAAGTATTGGACAGAGGAATGTCTATGGAGGTTATTTATATGGACTTCCAGAAGGCATTTGATAAAGTCCCACATAAGAGACACTTAACTAAAGTAGAAGCCCATGGAATTGAGGGCAAATTATTGACTTGGTTAGGAAACTGGCTGAGCGGCAGGTGACAGGCAGTAGGGATCATGGGTAGGTACTCAAATTGGCAGGATGTGACTAGTGGTGTCCCGCAGGGATCTGTGTTGGGGCCGCAATTATTCCCAGTATATATTAACGACTTAGATGATGGCATCGAAAGTTATATATCCAAATTTGCTAATGACACAAAGATAGGCGGCATTGTAGAAGAAAGCATAAAATTACAAAGGGATATTGATAGATTAAGTGATTGGGCAAAACTGTGGCAAATGGATTTCAATGTAAGCAAATGTGAGGTCATCCACTTGGACCTAAAAAGGATAGAACAGGGTACTTTCTAAATGGTGAAAAGCTAAAAATAGTGGCAGTCCAAAGAGACTAGGGTGTCCAGGTACATAGATCATTAAAATATCATTAACAGGTACAGAAAATAATCAAAAAGGCTAATGGAATGCTGGCCTTTATATCCAGAGGACTAGAATACAAGGGGGCAGAAGTTATGCTGCAGCTGTACAAAACCCTGGTTAGACCACACCTGGAGTACTGTGAGCAGTTCTAGGCACCACACCTTAGGAAGGATATATTGGCCTTGGAGGGAGTGCAGCGTAGGTTTACCAGAATGATACCCGGACTTCAAGGGTTAAGTTACAAGGAGAGATTATACAAAGTAGGGTTGTATTCCCTAGAATTTAGAAGGTTAAGGGGTGATCTGATCAAAGTTTTCAAGATAATAAGGGGAACAGATAGGGTAGATAGAAAGAAACTATTTCCACTGGTTGGGGATTCTAGGACTGGGGGCATAATCTAAAAATTAGAGCTAGACCTTTCAGAAGTGAAATTAGGAAACACTACTACACAGAAAGGATGGTAGAAGTTTGGAACTCTCTTCCGCAAATGGCAATTGATGCTAGATCAATTGTTAATTTTAAATCTGAGATCGATAGCTTTTTGTTAACCAAAGGTATTAAGGGATATGGACCAAAGGTGGGTATATGGAGTTAGATCGCAAATCAGCCATGATCTCATTGAATGGCGGGTGGAACAGGCTCAAGGAGTTGAATGTCCTACTTATGTTCCCATGTTCCCAACAGAGCACCCCTCCCCATACAGCAACACATTTACTTCACCAAACAAGGAGGTCAGATTGTGTGCTGCTTTGCCACTTGCCTACAGACTTGGCTCTGCATTGGGTTCCATTATTTTGGCCTCCCACACAGCCTTTACAGCCTGAAATACTTAAACACTATTTGGAACCTTTCTAAAGGCTCTTAGCTCCACATGTCGTCACTTACTCTAAAGTGGCAGCATCTCTTAAGTTATCATGATGAATATCTCAAACATTAATTGCACTCCCTGTGCTTTTGCCAATGTGTGCAGGAAGTGCATTCAATTTAAGCGAAGTAAGAAAGTTAACTCTCCCAGCTCATTGGATGCCATGAGAGATACACAGTCCTGCTAACATTGCAAAAGGGTCACAAATCAATCCCCCATTTCTAACGAATGAACTCAAGTATTTGAGCTATTTGCCACAGTGACTTGTAACTTAAATTCCCCGATACCCTGGAAACATCATCATCATCGTTCGCCTCTGTCCCATCTAAAGGGGAATTAAATCCTTCCTATAATTAGATAACCAGGCTGCAGTGACTCAAACAGGATGCAATAAAGCATCTTTTAATTTAACCATGTGTTTAAGCCACTCCATAAAGACTTCCAGCAACAATATAAATATAAACTTACATTTCTGTAGTGCTCCTCAGAAAAAAAAATCCAGCGCAATTTACAAGGCAAGAACAAAACAGGTGGACACCAAGCAGAAGAGAATGGAGGTAGGGAGGTAACAGAAAGATTTAAGTGTAGGCTTTTAAAGGTTGGGCGAGAGGTTGCAAGGCAAAAAAATTTTGGGAGTGTCCCACAAGACAGTGATAATGGCTGAAAGAATAGTCATTGACGATGGCAGAGAAAGCAAGCAACAATCCAAATTTAGGGGAGCGTACTCCGCTCTATCGATATCGGTAGAAGTGAACTGAAAACAAGGAGCAGGATCTTGAAGTTCATTTACTGGAGCAAAGGGAGTCAGTGAAGCTTGGAAAAAGACTTGCATTTAGATAGTGCCTTTCACGACCTCAGGACGTCCCAAAGCGCTTTACAGCCAGTGAAGTACAGTCACTGTTATAATGTAGGAAGTAGGAAACGTGGCTGCCAATTTGCACACAGCAAGTTCCCACAAACAGCAATGTGATAATGACCAGATAATCTGGTGATGCCGATTGAGGAATAAATATTGGCCAGGAAATGCCAGGAGTGAAGAGCATACAGACCACAGAATAAATAGGACAGAGGCAGGAAGTAGAGCTATGGAGAAGTGAAGACAAGAGAAAGAGCTCCACAGGAAGAATAAACAGCGTAAAGCTTTTCTGCTGACATCCTGTACAGATTTTTGGATTGATGCAAATGTTGAAGTGAAGCTACAATAACTCACACTCCTGGCATAAATATGAAGATTTGGTTCGAGTGTCAGCAACTGTTATGGTGCTAATTTATCAAAGATAGACTGCAGCATGAGGTCGATCCTTCTGGAGTCCTCGGGCTTATCATTATGGCGAGTCTGGGATCAAGGCACAGGTTTCTCTGCCACTTGTTAAACTGAGCTGCAATATTCCAACATTGGATGGATACAGGAGCCAAGTTTGCATTTATATAGCACTTTTCACAACCTCAGGATGTCAAAAGTCACTTTACAGCCAATGAAGTACTTTTGAAGTGCAGTCACTGTTGTAGGAAACGCAGCAGCTAATTTGCGCACAGCAAAGTTCCACAAACAGCAGTGAGATAATGACCAGATAAATATTGGCCAGGACTCCCCAGCTCTTCTTTGAAATCAGTTTGTGGGATCTTTCACGTCCACCCAAGAGGACAGGTGGGACCTCAGTGAAGAATTGATGTCAGTGCCATGTATTAGAGAAGAGAAGAGGAGGAACAAAAGCTATGGCATTCTTTCAATCTCCATTCAGTGACATTGGGCAAGGACAGCATCATGGTGGGCTGTGATGATCAAACAGCCTACTGATACTGTTTAGGCTTACATATCAAGAATGGCTACTACTTGAGAGAAGCCGGTATTTTTGGAATTATACTGCAACATGAGTCAGTAGTACAACATTTTTTGCAACTAGTGTTTCTGCTTAGTTTCACTGTTAGCAATAATGATTTCTGTTGAAAGGTACTTTGAGCTGGATTTTGCCAATGGGGAGCTTCTGGAGGCGGGACTCCCACTTGTCGGGTTTTAGGCCTTGTGACTGCTTTTTACATGTCTAATTTCTGGAGATTAACCCTCCCGGGAAAACCTGCAAAAAAAACGTAAGTTCGATGCGCACGCGCTGCCTCTCCTGCGCACGCATTCCACCTCTTAACCCCTTCTTTCAGGGGAACGGAAGTGCCGGTTTCCCACGCATGCGCAGTACATGCAGGAAACTGGCACTTCCATTGGGTTTACGGGTGAGTACCCCGTGCGTACTCACCCGTGGAGACCCGAATTTCTGGGCCAATAATTTAGTGAGCCCAGTGGTCCATGAGAACCCAATCACTATTCCAGAATAGTTCATGTACCACCATGTGGTTTCCTCACTTTCACCACCAAATTGTAGCTTAAACTGTCAGAACAAGTGAACAATAGGCATATAAGTGAAATGAAAGGTCACAAGAAACACAGCAATTATAGATTTACTATACCTCAAGATATAGAAACAGCACAAGAGAAGTGACTAAGAGTCAATAGAAAATTGAACTCTGAAACACTCCCTGATTTTTTAAAATTTGTTCCTGGGATGTGGGCATCGCTGGCAAGGCCAGCATTTATCGCCCATCCCTAATTGCCCTTGAGAAGGTGGTGGTGAGTCATCTTCTTGAACCGCTGCAGTCCGCGAGGTGAAGGTATCCCACAGTGCTGTTAGGTAGGGAGTTCCACGATTTTGACCCTGCGACGATGAAGTAACGGTGATACACTTCTAAGTCAGGATAGTGTGCGACTTGGAGGGGAACTTGGAGGTGATGGTGATCCCATGCGCCTGCTGCCCAGTTTTGAGCTGCTAGATCCATTCTGAATCTATCCCATTTAGCACGGTGGTAGTGCCACACAACACGATGGAGGGTGTCCTCAGTGCGAAGACGGGACTTCGTCTGCACAAGGACTGTGCGTTGGTCACTGCTGCCAATACTGTCATGGACAGATGCATCTGCGACAGGTAGATTGGTGAGGATGAGGTCAAGTAGGTTTTTCCCCCTCATGTTGCTTCTCTCGCTACCTGTCACAGGCCCAGACTGGCAGCTATGTCCTTCAGGACTCTGCCAGCTCAGTTAATAGTGCTACCAAGCTACTCTTGGTCATGGACATTGATGTCCCCCTCCCAGAGTACATTCCATGCCCTTGCTACTCTCAGTGCTTCTTCCAAGTGGTGTTCAACATGGAGGAGTACTGATTCATCAGCTGAGGGAGGGTGGTAGGTGGTGATCAGCAGGAGGTTTCCATGCCCATGTTTGACCTGACGTCATGAGACTTCTTGGGGTCTGGAGTCAATGTTGAGGACTCCCAGTGTCACTCCCCCCCAACTGAATACCACTGTACTGCCACCCCTGGTGTGTCTGTCCTACCGATGGGACAGAACATACCCAGGGATGGGGATTGAGGAGCCTGGGACATTGGCTGAAAAGGTGCAATTCTGTGAATATGACTAGGTCAGGCTGTTGCTTAACTAGTCTGTGGGGCAGCTCTCCCAATTTTGGCACATGTCCACAGATGTTAGTGAGGAGGACTTTGCAGGGTCGACTGGGCTGGTTGTGCCTTTGTCGTGTCCGAAGCTGAGGTCAATGCTGGGCGGTCCGCCCGGTTTTATTCTTATTATTGTTTTTCATAGTGGTTTGTTAGAACGGAATGGCTTGCTCGGCCATTTAGGAGTCAACTACATTGTTGTGGGTCTGGAGTCACATATAGGCCAGACCAGGTAAGGACGGCAGATTTTCTTTTCTAAAAGGACATTAGTGAACTAGATGTGTTTTTACGACAGGTTTCATGGTCACCATTACTGATACTAGCTTTTTATTCCAGATTTATATTCCAGATTTATTTAATTAACTGTCCCACTAACCCGCTCTTTCCCCATAGCCCTGAAAATTTTTCTAATTCCCTTTGAAAGTGTTGACTGTTGTATTGTTCTTGAATGAGTGAGCATATGTTTCATGGGTCCTCCAAAGTGCTTGCAAACAGAATAATCTGCCTCAATGGCTAGTGTCCCGTGGTTTTTTTTATATTAGTTTGAGGCACATTTTTGAGATAGTTAATTGGATAGCTCTTTCAAAGATCCAGCACAGGCACGGTGGTCCGAATGGCCGCTTTCTGTGTTGTAAGAGTCTGAAAATTCTATGAAACACTTGCATATCAAGGCCTTCCTGAACTCCACTTTGCTTCTGCTTGGTCTTGATATGAGCCATTTCTGTAAGTGAACTTAATTGTAACCCTGTAACCAGCAAGCAGCAGTCTGAAGACATAATAAAAGACAAAAAGTACTTAATTATGTTCACCATTACATTTCTCCTGTTAAAGTAGAATCATAGAAGTTTCAACAGAAGATGATCATTTGGCCCATCATGTTTGTGCTGGCTCTTTGCTAGAGCAAGCCAAAACAAGTCCCACTATCCCATTCTCTCCCCCATAGTCCTGTATCCTCCTCCGTTTTAAATATTATCCAATTTTCCCTTAAAAGATGCAGTAGTCTCAGCATCAGCCACTCCCCACAGCACAGCATTCCATGCTCCAACTGCTCTTTGCAAATTTCTCTCAACTCACTCTCCTCACTGATTGGAGAATCAGTGACAAGAGGTCATCAATTTAAAATTCAGAGGGAATAGTTTTACCCTACTCACCATCAAAACTTCATAAATTGTGAAAACCTCTGGATCTTGTTTTAGTGATTAAACAAAAAAAAACAAGAGTTAATAGGACAATCAGACAGCAGCAGTAGCATAACTTTTACAGTAGTTAAGCTTAGCTCCTTATAATAGGAAACAATTTTCAACTCCTACGATAAACAATTCTTGCCTAGTCCTTTTACCCTTCAACTACAGATGTTATCTGACTCAACTAACTCTTGAGGCTTCAGACACTGATTTGAAAGAAGCAGAAAGATGAATTAAAGTAACTGATGAATTCATAAAGGGACTACCAAATAAATTTCAACAAATCACAATATCTGCACTCGAATTAAATGGCTTGGCTCCTGAATGCGCCCACCCACCCAATTCTGAAAGATCTGTTAATTTGGGTAATCTTCACATTATATTCGATGGCAAACGGGTACAGTAGCATAATAGTTATGTTACTGGACTAGTAATCCAGAGGCCTGGATGAATGATCCAGAAATGTGAGTTCAAATCCCACCACAGCAACTGGGGAATTTAAATTCAGTTAATTAAATAAATCTGGAATAAAAAGCTAGTATCAGTAATGGTGACCATGAAACTATCGGATTGTCGTAAAAATCCATCTGGCTCACTAATGTCCTTCAGGGAAGGAAATCTGCCGTCTTTACCCGGTCTGGCCTATATGTAAATTCAGATCCACAGCAATGTGGTTGACTCTTAACTGCCTTTTGAAATGGCCCAGCAAGCCACTCAGTTGTACCAAACCGCTATGAAAAAGAATAAAACTGGATGGACCACCTGGCATCGGTTTTGGGCACGACAATGGCACACACAGCCCAGTCAACCCTGCAAAGTCCTAACATCTGTGGACTTGTGCCAAAATTGGAAGAGCTGTTCGACAGACTAGTCAAGCAACAGCCTGACATAGTCATACTCACAGAATCATACCTTTTAGTCAAAGTCCCAGACTCCTCCATCATCATCACTGGGTACGTCCTGTCCCACCGGCAGGACTGACCCACTAGGGGTGGCGGCACAGTTGTATACAGTCGGGAGGGAGAAACCCCAGGAGTTCTCAACATTGACTCCGGACCCCAGTTCAAGCATGGGCGAGGAAAACTCCTACTGATTACCACCTACCACCCTCATGCAGCTGATGAATCAGTACTCCTCCATGTAGAACACCACTTGGAAGAAGCACAGAGGCACAGAATGCACTCTGGGTGGGAGACTTCAATGTCCATCATGAAGAATGGCTCGGTAGCACCACTACTAACTGAGCTGGCCCAGCCCTGAAGGACATAGCTGCCAGACTGAGCCTGCAGCAGGTGGTGAGAGAACCAACATGAGGGAAAAACCTACTTGACCTCGTCCTCACCAATCAAACTGTCTCAGATGCATCTGCCCATAACAGTATTGGTAGCAGTGGCCACTGCACAGTCTGCAACCATCTTCAGCTAGAAGTGCCCTACTCACCCTACGCTGGAGGTCCCCACCATCACAGAAGCTCAGTCTTTAGCCTATTTGATTCACTCCACATGATATCAAGAAATGGCTGAGCACACTGAATACAGCAAAAGCTATGGGCCCCAACAACATCCTGGCTATCGTGCTGAAGACTTGTGCTCCAGAACTAGCCATGCCTCTAGCCAAGCTGTTCCAATACATCTACAACACTGGCATCTAGCCGACAATGTGGAAAAATGCCCAGGTATGTTTTGTCCACAAAAAGCAGGACAAATACAACCTGGCCAACTACCACCCCATCAGTCTACTCTCAATCATCAACAAAATGATGGAAGGTATCATCAACAGTGCTATCAAGCAGCACTTACTCACCAGTAACCTGCTCATCGATGCTCAGTTTGAGTTCCACCAGGTCCACTTGCTCCAGGCCTTATTACAGCCCTAGTCCAAACATGGACAAAGGAGCTGAATTCTAGAGGAGAGGTGAGAGTGAATGCCCTTGACATCAAGGAGCCCTAGTAAAATTGAAGTTAATGGGAATCAAGGGGAAAACTCTCCACTGGCTGGTGTCATACCTAGCACAAAGGAAGATGGTTGTGGTTGATGGAAGCTAATCATCTCAACCCCAGGACATCGCTGCAGGAGTGCCTCAGGGCAGTGTCCTAGGCCCAACCATCTTCAGCTGCTTCATCAATGACCTTTCCTTCATTATAAAAGGTCAGAAGTGGGGATGTTCGCTGATGATTGCAATGTTCAGTTCCATTCACAACGCCTCAGATAATGAAGCAGTCCATGCCTGCATGTAGCAAGACCTGGACGACATCCAGGCTTGGGCTGATAAGTGGCAAGTAACATTTGTGTCACACAAGTGCCGGGAAATGACTTTTCCACCAAGAGAGTGTTGAACCACCGCCCCATGATATTCAACAGCATTACCATTGCTGAATCCCCCACCATCAACATCCTGGGGGTCACCATTGACCAGAAACTTAACTGGACCAGGCACATAAATACTGTAGCTTCAAGAGCAGGTCAGAGGCTAGGTACTCTGTGGTGAGTGTCTCACCTCCTGACTCCCCAAAGCACGTTCCATCATTCAGAAGGCACAAGTCAGGAGTGTGATGGAAAACTCTCCACTTGCCTGGATGAGTGCAGCTCCAACAACACTCAAGAAGCTCGACACCATCCAGGACAAAGCAACCAGCTTGTTTGGCACCCCATCCACCACCTTAAACATTCACTCCCTCCAGCACCGGCGTACCATGGCTGCAGTGTGTACCATCTACAAGATGCACTGCAGCAACTAGCCAAGGCTTCTTCAGCAGCACCTCCCAAACCCACGACCTTTTCCACCTAGAAGGGCAAGGGCAGCAGGCGCATGGGAACACCATCACTTGCAAGTTCCCCTTCAAGTCACACACCATCCTGACTTGGAATGATATCACCATTCCTTCATTGTCACTGGGTCAAAATCCTGGAACTCCCTCCCTAACAGCACTGTGGAAGTACCTTCACCACACGGACTGCAGCGGTTCAAGGCGGCGGTTCACCACCACCTTCTCAAGAGCAATTAGGGATGGGCAATAAATGCTGGCCTTGCCAGTGACGCCCACATCCCAGGAACTAATAAAAAACAGTACATCGATATTCATTTCATTTTTAATGAAAACACTTTTAATTCTATGACTAAAACAATAAAGGGAAATCTTTAGAAAATCAATCAATTTCTCATTCTCCTTTTTATAGCTTAAACGGCCTTCTAATAGCTTAAAAGGCCTTTTAATTATAAATATTATTTTCCCTGGCTTTCCTGCATCCTTAAGGGATTCTATATCTTCTAGCCTTAAATATGAACCCATACTTTACTCCCCCAACTCTAATATTAGCTGAAAAATTCCCCCAACTCATTGCTGATGCTCTTCCTTCCATTACTTTTCTACAATCCTTTCATGTAACCCTCCTTTTAAAAAAAAGTTACATCTCTAAACTTCCTTTCATTTCCTTTTCTTGCTTTTGACTTCCATCCAAGAATCCGTTAGCCACTTCCACCATTAAAGATACCACTTCTTTTTCACCTCATACTGGTGTAATCTTCCCCCTCTCTTACCTAGTCACCTGTTACTCTCCCCGATCTTCCCACCTGCTTTCCAACTCTTCCTCAGAGGCTTGCATTTATAATAGCACCTAATCACATTTCTCAGCATCATCACAAAGCACTTCACCCATAATGAATTAGTTTGGAGAGCAGGGCCTTATGTAAACAAGCTTTAATTTCCTCATTAACTAAAGGAAACTCAATAGCTGGCCTCCATTAATGCTACTGTCTTTTTCAAAAAACACATTTTGACACAGCCCAAGTTCTTTCTGCAGATGTTCTTGGCCAAATGTTCCTTTTGCTTTTCTTCATCCACATTCTATTCCCCACTGAGTCTACATTATCTTACTGCAGCCTATACTTCTTTCCTTTAAGGAATTAGCATAGGATTCTAGACAACCTTTTAAGCAATGTTACTTTCTAATCAGCTCAGAATTTTGCAATTTATTCCATAAAAATTACATCTTTCGGGTTCTATGTAGTGCTTGCTATTATAGTCTGGTCTACATTTATTTTCTGGGAATCCTGCCACCAAACATCCCACTTTACCACAATTTCTAAATAACTTCAGCATCCCATAATAAATCATAAAGATTTGGTATAATCCCAAGCCAATGCTACTGCTCAGTAGATAGCTCACTGCTGCAGGACTTTCCAGATTTGATATTAAATGGCTCTCTCCTTTGTCCGTACACCATTCTGTTCTATTCTTAATTACTTTCAACATTTGTGACATGACGATTGTCTCTACATGATAGATAGTCACATTAGGCTTCATTGTAAAGTTGAATTTTTACTTGCCCATCCTATAGACGTTAAATGCTTCTTTCCATCATACATTACATGATATTATATTCAACAATATTCATAGAATTTATACATGTTTAAAGCTCGTCTCATAAATGCATTAATCTCCCAGGATTTCAATTGAGGAGTGAAGGCCATGTGACCTAAAACAGAAAACTTTTCTGAACTACTAATATACTGAATTCAATTCCCTAATCTTTTTCACTTTAAAAAAAAATAGGATCATTCACCTCTTCCAACTTTGAAACTTAAGGATTTAATTGAAAGAGAGAAAATTGTTTGGTATTTGCTCTCGCAAATGGCCACTACATTAGGACATAGTGCTCATTATTAATTGCCTCACCCCAGGTGTTTCACTATACAATAACGTGTGACTTATCACAGGTGTAGTTAATCAATTATATCATTACACATTTAATCATTACAATAAGGTCATACATTGTTAAAAGCTCCTAAACTTCTGCTAGCTTTTTTAGCCACATCTGTCAGAATATAGTTTAGATGCGATTAACAAGCTGATGGGTTGAATCTTTATAAATGAAGAATTTTTTTTCCCCTTAGCTAGGAAAAAGTATCTTTGAAAACCTCCATGAATCAGCTCTTTGAGGAAAAGAGATGTGAAAACTGGAAGGAAAAAATATATAAAAATACTCTTTTCCACTAGTTTCAATACCTTTGTATGACGCATTAAAACCCATGACTCAGAATTCCCAGCGCCACAGTTTATACTCACATTTCCGTTTCCACAGCAACTGCACCTCAAAATAGTCATAACCCAGGAATGGATTCGGTTTCAACAATCACAACTATAAACCCCACAAACATGCACAAAGGATTATAATTTAAATTTAACCAATAATTTCCAGACCTCCTCCCAAAAATGAATGAAGACTTGCAATAAATACTCCAAATAAATATTTCAGGAATCCCGAGAGAGACCACCGTACAAATAGCAGAAATTACCATGGAATACAGAAACCCAGACTAGGAATAAAGACAACCATCAGGGCCTGACTAACAGTAATCAACCCAACACCAACAGAAAGAGAACAATCTGCACACCAATCAGGCACTGCTCTACAACCGAACAGAAAGGACACTACAACACAAGCTGCACAACCATCAGGAGAATTCATGTGGAGAACAATCAAGACCTAAACTGCAGCACAATGAGAACCCTTAACCGCAACCCACAAGCAACAGCACCCCTTATGATTTTCAGGCTTCACCAGATATTCCTCTTGTGCTCAGTGTCAAGGACCACTCCTTTAAGTGAGCCCTTGCTACTGACAAAATTAAGCATAACCTTACACACACTATATCTGGTAATGTAGCATTTCCCGGAGTTGAACAGAATATCTTTTTTACTATAATTTGCTCATTGGAAATGACACTGACTTTCCCTTGCCTCCTAGTCTTCAGATAACAGAGGAATATTGGCCCTGCCAGACAGTGTGGCTTCGATTTTAATCAACAAATTGGGTTAGCATAAAGCTAAATTTCTAGTTGCAAAATAATAAAAGGTGAACTCTTTGTTAACTCTTCTAATGATACTGAAACTGGACCAGTGTTCATAGCACAAAATGTTTACTTCTATCGAACAGGAAGAACTAGTGAACTAGCCAAATGCAGCAGAATATGTTTCTCTGTCTGGGCATGGAGCTGTCAATCAACAATTAAAAGATACCATGACATCTAGCTGGCTGAAATACCAGCTAACAGCATGTTCACCTCGCCTGATGGGTTAGCAATTAGCTCTGTCTCTATAAACAGGCTCTAAAACAAAGACAACTTCCTGGCTTGAGTGCACATCAAAAGTTATTGACATTATTTGATGACAACTGCATGCTCTACCACTTATTCTTTCAGAGTTCTTTCTTGTATAAACTAAACATAGACACCAGAAACAGCCTTTGAGCTCCAATCAGACATATGGCCCCAGATTTTGCACTCAGCAATGAAGCTGACAGCTGCCCAGAGACTTTTTGTGGGCTTGTCAGCGGAGATTTTCTCTAATCCGGTGTCTTTTCCAGCATAGCGCCCTCTATAGGTGATCTGTGGCATCTGTAAACAGAGCAAGCAACAGCGAGGCTCTTCAACCAATCAGATTGAAGTGTCCTCACTGAGCCATACACAGTCCAAACCAGGAAGTATAAAGCAGGAAATATAAATTCGATTTAAATGCTGTACAGAAAGCAAAATAAAGACTGGGTAATACAGATGGAATTAAGGGAAAGAGATAAAAGAGACAGACTGAAAAAGTAAAAATAAAGTATTTATTTTTAAATCTCCAACAACATTTTCTTCTGAGTGAATGAGACTCAACACTTGTAAAATTAATTTTTCAGGGCCAGAAAGGTTTTTCAGCACTAATTATCACTTATCACACCATTAAAAATTCACTTACTCCTGAATGCACCAGCCCTAATTTTTTCAGCCATTTTTAGTGTGGAACTAGTGGGCAAGTATAGTAAGTTCACACCATTGCAGTCATTTCAAGTCTATTGGCGACGCCTGCAACAGCGCACCCTGTGGAGGAGCACAGTATCTCTGACAGCAACTTCTAGATTTCTGCATTTAACTGCGCATATGCGTACTGCAGAAGTTGCTGTCAGATTTCCTCCATTATAATGGTAAGTACTGACAGCCTTGCCATTATTTTCATTGCAAATTCTGGGCCTTTAATTTGAATTCTTTCCCAACAAAGAGAAACCAAGTCCACAGCCATGGGATGCTTTCTCCTCCACTGGGAAGGTAGAACATTCTCGCCCATTCTCCACTCCTCTTAGCTCTCTTGTACTCGTTGAGTCATCCAGTGCTATGTCCTCACTAATATTATCTAAGTTCCCCAAATGAAATGATCTGAAGTGGTGCGGGGATTGAAGAAGCACGTGATGCAAGGGGTGAAATCAAGGGAATTGTGGCAGAGGAGCACAGTGTAGGGTTTTCGTCCAGAGATTCGTGGATAGGCTTGACCTTCACATCTCTCCCTCTTGTTTCATCATCATCATACTGTTTATCATCATCATCCTCATAGTTCATGAGGAATAATTTCCTTCTTTCCTGTTCCTGCTCCTACTCATCATCATTATATTCCTCATTGTCTTCCCCTCGTCGCTGTGATGGATCTGTAGAGCAGGAGGGTACAAACTAAGAATGGGTGAGCATAACCCCCTTGGGAATAAGGAGACTGAAAAGGTGTGGAAGCTTGTGGCTGTGTGTTGCTTCACAGGGATGCTGTGGAGACTGCACAGATGTCTAGAGCAGAACGCCTCCCCATGGCCTACTCCTCATAGTGCATGAGGTCCTTAATGTCAGGGATCCCCCTCTGATCTTGCGTCTCTCATGGTCATTGTGTGCAAGCTTTTCTGCAACAAGATCAAATAAATTAGGTGAAGGTGAGAAATTGAGGGCTACCTCCCAGGTGACTTTGGACAGTAGATGTAAGGGATCTGGCAGTATTACCTTGTTAAAGTGGAGGAACAAATTTTAAGGTCCTGCATGGAAGTAAATGCTTTTAGGGAAGGTGGTGACACATATTTTAAGATCTTGAGTTAGCAACCCCCATTCATCTCGTAGGCAGAATGCAATGTGAAGGAAAACAGAGAATGCTGGAAACACTCAGCATGTCAAGAAACATCTGTGGAGAGAGAAACTGAAATGAAGAGTAGATTTGCCTTTCTAAATCTAGGCTTTATTAACTTTAAAAATCCAGTAGCACATCTTTCAACACCCAGTCCCAACCAAGGCTGTAGAGAACTGAATTTAAGATGGCCACCACAAATCACATGACATCAACTACCAATGAGTTTACAGCATATATCTCAAGGCAGGAAACAGACAACCAATTACAATACTTCTTACTAAACATAAAGAATAATCACCACATTCACCCCTCCTTTTAAAACATACTCCAACCTAAATAACCTTTACAATTTATAATTAATTATTTACAACTAAAACAATACAAATATAATATTTCAACAATTTTAAAACATTACTATCAATTTAAAAGTCCATTTTCAGTCGGTCGACCGGATATCTTGTTCGTGTCGACCTTCTTAACCTTGGTGAAATTCCTTGCCCTCCCACACCAGGAGACACAGAAGTACCTTCTGCAGGAAGGCTATCCATATCCCGATTATCAACGGTTTCCGGATTGGAAATCCCATCAGGAGGTAAACTGGGACGGTCATGAACATCCATCGAAGGCTGACTAATAGAAGTATAATTATCTGCAATAGGATTGGAAATATTCGTAGTATCTGTAATGACATCCACATTATCTGAATCATGACTATTGTTAATATCCTCAGAAGAGGGCTGGCCACCACAAGGAGCCAAGTCTTTAATTGAAACAGTACTTTCTTTCCCATCTTGGAATCGAATATGAGCATATTGGGAATTTGCCTCCAACAGCTCCACCTCCTCCACTAAAGGATCATATTTTGACAATCTAACATGGCGTCGAAGCAGCACAGGTCCCTGCATAGTAAGCCATGAAGGTACCGAATATCCCGTAGTAGATCTCCGCAGATAGTTAAAGAGCCTTTCATGGGGGGTCACATTAGTAGCCGTTGAAAGCAATGATCTAATGGAATGCAGGGCATCAGGCAGTACCATTTCCCACTGTGTATTCTTAAGGTTCCGGGATGTCAAAGCCAACATAACTGCCTTCCAGATCACCCCATTGTATCGTTCGCACTGTCCATTACCCTGGGGGTTATATGGGGTAGTTCTACTAGTAGAGATTCCCCGACTCTGAAGGTATTCCTTCAACTGGGAAGACATAAAAGAACTTCCCTGATCCGAATGGATATACGCAGGCATCCCAAAGATGACAAAAAGTTGAGTCAGACATTTGATAACTGTAGCAGCTGATACCTCTGCGCAAGGAAAAGCAAAAGGGAACCTTGAAAACTCATCCACAACAGTAAATATATATCGATTTTGAGTCGTTGAAGGAAGAGGCCCCTTAAAATCAACGCTCAAACGTTCAAAAGGAGAAGTAGCCTTTATAAGATGAGCTCGTTGAGGCTTAAAGAAATTCGGTTTACACCGAGCACAGATAGAACATGATGAAGTCATCCGCTTGACGTCTTCAACTGAAAAGGGCAAATTCTTACTGCGTACGAAGTGTATCATCCTCGTAACCCCAGGATGGCATAAGGCATTGTGAAGATTAATAAGCGTATCTCCGTGAATCACAGAACAATAAGCCCTCGACAGCGCATCAGCAGCAACATTATCCTTCCCCGGACGATAAACTATATCAAAATGGTAGCATGCCAACTCAATCCTCCACCTCATTATTTTATCATTCTTGATCTTTCCAAAATGTTTGACATCAAACATAAAGGACACAGATTTTTGGTCAGTTACCAACGTAAAATGTCGCCCCGATAAATAATGTCTCCATTTACGCAGTGCTTCTACTATTGCATACGCCTCTTTCTCTATTGAGGAATGTCTTTTTTCACTATTGTTCAAAGTACGTGAGAAAAAGGCCACAGGTCTTCCATTTTGGTTCAGAGTAGCCCCAATTGCAAAATCAGAAGCGTCCGTCTCAATCACAAAGGGAACCTGCTCATCAATAGAATGCACAACTGCTCCAAGGACATCCTTTTTAAAATTATCAAAACACGTCCTGGCCTCCCATGATAGAGGATATGTCGTAACCCGAATAAGGGGCCGGATCTTCTGCGAAAAGTTTGCAATCCAATTAGAATAGTAAGAAAACAGTCCAACAACTCGTTGCAAAGCCTTAGAATTAGTAGGACAAGGTAAATCAATCAATGGTCACAGATGTTCTGGATCTGGTTTAATCTTGTTTCCCGAGATAATATACCCCAGTAGATTTACCTCAGTGGTCGAAAAGATACACTTCTCTTTATTGAAAGTTAAACCAACTTTTTCCGCAGCTTGAAGGAATCTTTCTAAATTAGAATCATGCTCCACCCTTGATTTGCCACACACCGTGATGTCATCTAAGTATGAAAAGGTGTCAGAGAGAGAGTTATCACTTATAAAAGCATCCATTGCCCGTTGAAAACAAGCAACACCATTAGTAACACCAAATGGTATTCGGCAAAACTGATACAGCTTTCCGCCAGCCTCAAAGGCCGTATATGGTTGATCCCTCTTAACAATAGGAATCTGATGATAAGCACTCTTTAAATCAATAGTGCTAAAAACCTTATACTGAGATACTTTGTTGATAAGCTCATCAATCTTAGGCAAAGAGTACGCATCTAATTGAGTATACCTATTAATAGTTTGGGAGTAGTCTATCACCATTCGTTTCTTATGTCTCTCGTTAGTGGTGACAACTACCTGTGCCCGCCAAGGCGAACAACTAGGTTCAATGATTCCTTCCAATAAAAGACGTTGAACTTCAGAATTAATAAATTCTCTATCCTGACGGCTATACCTTCTTGACTTGGTAGCAATTGGCTTACAATCCGGCATCAAATTGGAAAAAAGTGATAATGGAGAAATGGATAAAGAGGTTAATCCACAAATAGATAAAGGTGGCTTAGTCCCTCCAAACGAAAGACTGAGAGACTCGTGTAATTGAAGCACATCATGACCAATCAAAATATCCGCACAAAGATTAGGCAAAACAGATAGGCATATATCAGTATACGTATTACCTAGAAGAATCAATTTCACAAGGCAACAACCAGCTACTTGTGAAGTGAGAGTCGTCTGAGCCATACACACCTGATAAGTAACAGGCGAAATTTTCAAACGCTTCTCCTTCGCAAACTGAAGACTTATAAAACTCTCGGTACTGCCCGTATCTATAAGGGCCTTCACTTCTAACCCATTAACTTGGGCCGTAACTATAGCTTTGTTTAGGCCATGAGCAAATGCAGCAGAAATTGATGCAATAAACGCCCTATCTAAAGGCTGAATAGTCGCAGAGGAGGTAATTGAACCTGATGATTTACAAACACGTGCATAATGACCTCTCTTGCCGCATTTACTACACACAGCCTCCCGAGCAGGACACTTCAGACGAGGGTGCCGGACGTTCCCACAAAAATAACACTTCTGAATCCTAGAGGCAACAGCCGCCGAAGTAGAAACTGTTTCAGAATCTAGTAAACCACTCCTATTAAGTCCACATAATTCCTTTTCATCCGGAACTGCCGAAACCACAGTCGCAGGCCGATTAAAAAGAGCATAAGAATCCAAACTTCTCTGAGCCACATCCAATGTAGAGGCTTGCTCGAAAGCACTCTTAAGATCCAAAGTCTTATTTTCTAACAACCGCTGATGAATTGATCTAGACAGTAATCCATTAATAAAAGCGTCCCGTACCGATTCTTCCTTATATTCTTCTGCCGTCACGGCCTTATAATTACAGTTAGCACTAAGGCGCCGAAGTGCTTGTAAATAAGTATCCAAAGATCCTCCCACCTGCTGCCTACGGGCAGATAGAAGGTGACGTGCAAATACCTCATTCTTTGGTTTAACAAAAATCTTTTCCAATGTAGAAATAGCCAATTCGTAAGTTTCACAGTCCAAAATATACTTATACACATCCGGAGCAATGTAGTTGATCAGCATATTCAGCTTATTTAGAGACTCTTGATCCAACACACCCAAAAAGTTTTTAAATGTACGATACCAGTGTTTCCATTTATCATCCACTCCTGCAGAATTAGGGTCAGCATTGAATCGTTCCGGTTGAAGATATCGCTCCATTCTGACTTAAAGTTAATAAATTGAAATGAAGAGTAGATTTGCCTTTCTAAATCTAGGCTTTATTAACTTTAAAAATCCAGTAGCACATCTTTCAACACCCAGTCCCAACCAAGGCTGTAGAGAACTGAATTTAAGATGGCCACCACAAATCACATGACATCAACCACCAATGAGTTTACAGCATATATCTCAAGGCAGGAAACAGACAACCAATTACAATACTTCTTACTAAACATAAAGAATAATCACCACAGAAACTAAGTTAATTTTTCAGGTTGATGACCTTTCATCGGAACGGTCCTGATAACTTAACTCTGTTTTCTCTCTGCACTGATGCTACCAGATCTGCTGAGTGTTTCCAGCATTTTCTGTTCTTGTTTCAGGTTCCCAGCATCCGCAGTATTTTGCTTCTGTTTTAGTGTACAATGTGAAGGGTTCGGCTCTTAATTTTAGAGGGTGAAGTGTGTCGGTGCCCAGGGTGAACAAGGATGAAAAGGGAGAGTGGCTGATATATTACCTTGCCTGCCCTGGTCAAGTCATTGAACTTTTTGTGACACTAGGCTGCAATCCTGAGCATGACAGAGTTGACACTCAATGCCACCTCCCTACGCATGGTACACGACACATTTTTGTAGCTTTCTCCCATGGAGACATTTCTCTCTCTCCACTGCCCAGTCTCCTTGGGGAGTATCTGGTGGTCAGTCTCACTCAGCTCATATTTTGCTCCACTTTTCCATGCCCTCATCCTTTCTCCAGCTGTTTTTGCCAGATCGTGCAGATGAAGCCATTCTCGAAAACATAAGAACATAAGAAATAGGAGCAGGAGTAGGCCATACGGCCCCTCGGGCCTGCTCCGCCATTCAATAGGATCATGGCTGATCTGAATCTAGACTCACGTCCACTTCCCTGCCCTCTCCACGTAACCCCTAATTCCCTTATCTGCTAGGAAACTGTCTATCTCCATTTTAAATTTATTTAATGTTGCAGCTTCCACAGCTCTCTGAGGTAGCAAATTCCATAGATTTACTACCCTCTGAGTGAAGAAGTTTCTCCTCGTCTCAGTTTTGAAAGGGCAGCCCCTTATTCTAAGATTATGCCCCCTAGTTCTAGTCTCACCCATCAGTGGAAACATCCTCACCGCATCCACCCGATCAAGCCCCCTCACAATCTTACATGTTTCGATAAGATCACCTCTCATTCTTCTGAACTCCAATGAGTAGAGTCCCAACCTATTCAACCTTTCCTCATACGTCAACCCCCTCATCTCTGGAATCAACCGAGTGAACCTTCTCTGAACTGCCTCGAGAGCAAGTATATCTTTTCTTAAATATGGAAACCAAAACTGCACGCAGTATTCCAGGTGTGGCCTCACCAATACCCTATATAACTGCAGCAAGACTTCCCTGTTTTTATACTCCATCCCCCTTGCAATAAAAGCCAAGATTCCATTGGCCTTCCTGATCACCTGCTGCACCTGCATACTAACTTTTTGTGTTTCATGTACCAAAACCCCCAGATCCCTTTGTACTGTAGCACTTTGCAGTTTCTCTCCATTTAGATAATAACTTGCTCTTTGATTTTTTCTGCCAAAGTGCACACTTTCCAACATTATATTGCATCTGCCAAATCTCTGCCCACTCACTTAACCTGTCTATGTCCTTTTGCAGGTTTTTTATGTCCTCCTCACTCACTGCTTTCCCTCCCATCTTTGTATCGTCGGCAAACTTGGATATGTTGCACTCGGTCCCTTCCTCCAAATCGTTAATATAGATTGTATATGGGACAAAATCGCGCATGACACAAACAGTGCGGCTACTTGACACTAAACTCAGAGAACCAAACACTTTCCTACTTACCTCCTGCTGCCCCAAACCTTCAGCGAGACTTGGCTGTCTAAAGGCTACGCTCTGATTTCCAAGTACCTCCAACACAAAAACAAAAAGAAAATACTGCAGATGCTGGAAATCTGAAATAAAAACAGAAAATGCTGGAGATACTCAGCAGGTCAGGCAGCATCTGTGAAGAGAGAAACAGAGTTAACGTTTCAGGTCGATGACCTTTCATCAGAACTGGAAAAAAGCAGAAAATGGAACAGATTTTTAAGCAAGTGTGGGAGCTGGGAAAGGGGGGAGGGGATGAAAGAACAAAAGGGAAGGTCTGTGATAGGATAGAAGGCAGGAGGGGTTAAGAGACATTAAGAGGCATTGAGAGATATTCAAGGCAAAAGGAGATGGTAATGGGACAGGTTAAGAAACAAAAGATGGCTCTAGATGAAGTGTAAATTACGCTGGCAGAATGAAAGACAGCTACCATATGGGAGAGAAGAAAAGAAAACACAAACAAAAAAAAAGTGTGGAAAAGAATATATATATGATAGGGGCCGAGGTTATGATCTGAAATTGTTGAACTCTATGTTGAGTCCAGAAGGCTATAAAGTGCCTAATTGAAAGATGAGGTGCTGTTCCTCGAGCTTACGTTGAGTTTCAGTGGAACAATGTAAGAGGCCTAGGACAGATTGGGTGACTGCTTTGTGGAACACCTCCGTTCAGTCCGTAAAGGGGACCCCGAGCTTCCGGTCGCCTGTCACTTTAATTCTCCGCTCCACTCCCACTCAGACCTCACTGTCCTAGGCCTCTTACATTGATCATCTACTATTTTACTTTTGTCATTAGTAATTTTATGTGGATTGAAAGCCAGTTGTACCCTCTTTAGATTGGAGCTTTACTGGAAATACACAGCTTCCACTTGGCACTATCCACACGTGGTAATGCCAACTGAACTTGTACTCAAGAGGCATAAATTCTTGTCATTGCCAGTTTTATGTGGAATTAATGCCAACTGTATCCTCACTAGGGGTAAGGATATTACTTGCCACTTGGCACTATTAATGAGTGGCAATGCCAATTGAAATTATAGTTGAGGGGGACAAATTTCAACACAGGCAGAATTTTGTCCCAGTTAAAGTTGGCCAATATGTCAGAGATCTGCAAAAGGTAAAGAGAGGATGATCAGTTACCAGATGCCAAGTTTTTCTTGCATCCTTAAACAGGAATGTGAGAGAGGATCAGAAGTATCTCCCCAATGAGATAGCAGCCTTTAATCAATGACCAAACTTGTGCTTTTGGGGGTGATTTTCGGCAGCGGGTTGAGGCGGTAATGATCCTCCGAGGCGGCCAAGGTGGGGTCTTGAGCTGAAGAGTCGGGTTAGCCCGCATTTAGCGCAAGGCACCATCTTGGTAAAGGAGTTGAAGCCTGCGCTGGGAACGGCCACCCGGAGGCTCGTTAAGGGGCTGATAGCCACTTAAAATGCCTGCTGGTGCACATTGAAGAGGCTGCATGGCATTTTGGTGGCCAGCGCTTGTTCTAATGTCATATCCTAATGCCCTCTCCTAACTGCGACCAGCTGTTTGGCAGTAAACACAGTGTTGATGTGGATTTCAAGCACTACTTAAAGGGATACTCACCTTTTCATGTTCACTTGCTGCTGGAGCTGTGAAGAGGACCTCTGAAGCACATTGAGAGTCTTTCTGGAACACATTGCCAAGACTTCACCAACACCCTAGCAACATTTATTCTGGAAATTCTCTGACTACTTCACCTAAAAAGTGCTGTGCTACTCCACCTTATAGGGGTCACCAGGAGATAGGGAGTGCTTGGTCATGGGCATCTTGCTAGGGGTCCCCCTTAGTCTGAACGAGGAATAGGAGGAGGACATGAGGCCAGGCAGAGCAGCACCAGCTGCTGCAGGAGAGAGGGACAGGAGGGCGAGGTGGCGTCCTTCCCTCTTGCGGGTACAGGACTTCCCTCCTCCACTTCACCTCCTCCACTAGGACCTCCAGTGCTGCATCTGAGAACCTGTGCACCCTCTACCTAGGTCCATGAGCCATCCTGCAATGTGCCGCTGTGTTCCAGCCAGAACACTCCACACATTCAGTGGAAGTGGAGGAGCCCACATATACTGCTCCACAAAAATTGTGTCTAATCAGTACTTGAATGTTAAACTTGCAGGTGTCTATTTAGCACCTCCAGGCACATTCAAATTATGGTAATTAGCAATTAGGACCAAAATTGTTTGTGAAATCCAGACTTCAAACAGGCCTGTCTTATTAGCACAGCACCCATTTTGTGCCTGTTTTCACCCTTTGGCCAAAATTACCCCCAAGATCTCCGGCAAGGAAAAAAAAACATTCGTCATGAAAAAGGTTCTTGAAGGCAGCTTTAGCAAAGAATAGAGTCTACAGCTTGATGTTAACTCAGGGCGAGAGTTCAGCGTGGGGGCGATGGGATGAGCGGTCGGTTTGCTCTGACTTACACATGTGAAACCCAGGGCATTTTAACTCCCGCATCTCATTACCAAAGTGCAGGTTTGACTCACTTCTGAACCCGGCAGGCTGGTGTGGGAAGAAGCTGCCACCAGGGACGTCTGGGAATGGTCCCCAGGAGTCAGATAAATGCATTAGGGATGGGTTGGCAGGCGAGCACAGTTGGGGGATTGAGGGAAGCCCGAGGCATGGGAGGCCAAAAGCTTCCTCCTGACCCACGAGGAAACAATAAAACATTTTTACTGACCTACCTTGCCCTCCTCTAGGCGTGCTCCTGCGAGGCATCAGGTTACATTGGAGAGGATGGCACTCGGCAGTAAAAACACGCCGAAGTTTAAATGACGTTATTGGGCCTGCCTTTTGCATTTTAATGAGGTCTTTGCAAACCTGGAATGAAGACCTCCAATGCTGACCAAAATGTGCCTAATAAAATGGCACATGGCGCTAATGCGGTGTGAACAAGATGAGTACCACACTGCCAATATTTTAACCCGCCCACCACCCATCGTTCTCATTGGATATGGGGTGTTAAAATCGGACCTCACATATTTGGAGTAAAATAATGCAGTCACTATCCAGGCGGAGATGATTCAATTAGCAATCTGGTTAGTCAGTCAACCTGATTGGCCACTTGTAACTAGCTGATTTGTATTGTTGTATATGTGCATGTATGTACTGAAACTTTCGTAATGCATATAACAGAAAATCTGAAATTGGACTTCAGGAAACTATCTTCTTAATTCCCATCACTCAAGTCAGAACTTGATCCCCCTTGCCACTAGACGGAGGCCCAGCTCATTGTTCCTATAGTGCCAACCATTCAGGGTCACCTCAGGCAACTTTTTGGACTTGATACTTCATTGTAGAACTGGAAGAGTGCTGTAAAACTTGAAATGCAATAGATATCAGATGTGTGCATCTAGCTCTTGAACTCTTGTGGATTAGGTAGTCATACATATCAAAGGAAACATGTTATTTTCCAGGTTGGAAGTACTTATAGTAACCTCTTGTATTGACTGTTGCCCATAGGTGAATATAAACTCCAATTACAAATAATAGGGATGGATACACATTTATTGGACTTGCATAGCACATAATGTGTACAAGAGAGTGTTTGAACATAGTGCCTGGTCAATTCTGTATGGTGCTCAGAGTTCAGCTCTGACAAAAACATAAAAGTAGAGGCTGGATACTTCTGAAATATGCTGTCCAACATGAAGGTAACTATAATCTCCCTCTGTCTCTCCCCCTTGGTCTCTCTTTGGTTTCACTATTCATGCTCTTTGTGCCTTCTCTATTGCCAGGCTGTGCCTCTATGATTCTTTCTATTTTCAACAATGTCCCTTTCTTCTCCTAGTCTCTCTTGCTCCCCCACCCATTTTCCTCTCTACCATTTCTCTTTCTTTCTCTCTAGCACTGTTTTTCCCTTATTGCAGAACTTTCCATCTTTCTTCCTGGGTCCCCCCATCCCCCTGCCTTACTCTGTTTCTCGCTCACTTTCTGGCTCTGCAGTGAACAGTGTGAATGGTTTCTTTGTCAGGCAACATGATGGTTTGGCATCACTGGAATGACTAAGGGAGAGATGTTAAGGAAAAAAGAACCTAAAACTTGGCCCTGCTCAAGAGTCTGGTAGTCATTACTCTGAGAAGCGGGTGTTGGAATGTCAGACTGATCGCATCCCAAACAGGATTATTGTCAACAGAAAGGAGTCAGTGTCATCCATATTTTTGTAAATTTAATCAGATATTTCCTCTGTGTTGATTCATTTTGTTGATCGAATGGTTGATAATTATACAAGAAGTATATGTTAATGATACAGTTTGCACTATTAGATTGAATTGAAATTATGGCAAATTATTCTTTTTTTCCGCTCCAATTTCCTCCCTTTCTATCCTAAAAGTGCTGGGATATGGGCCACAGATGCCAGGCACTCTCCAGCATATCAAATGTGTGTCCATTTGCACTTTTGTGAGCCTAGCCAGTGAGTGTTTGACAGTCTGTTTAGACCATGCAGCACATCAAAGCCAAGCCCCACCCTATTGTCACTCATTGGGCAGGATTTTCATTGGGCCGTGGAGGCGGGTGGGTGGGATTGACAGCGTGGTGGTGGGGGGGTTAAAATCCCGAAATCAGGGGTCCCGACACCATCCCGCCCCCAACCCACCTCCATGCCAGTTTCAAAGGAGGAGGGTACCCGCCCCGCACTGGGACCCGCCTCCCCGAGGCGGGAAGGGGATTACTGCCAGTTAACTGCCTGTTAACAGGTAGTTAACAGGCAGTTTTTAGCCTAATCCCTATTTTTAAGCTTGAACTGTGGGATTCCCGACGGCTCCAAACCACGCCACGTTACCGAATCATACCTTACAACCCATGTCCCAGACACCACCATCACCATCCCTGGGTATGTCCTGTTCCACCGACAGGACAGACCCACCAGAGGTGGTGGCACCGTGGTATACAGTCGGGAGGGAGTAGCCCTGGGAGTCCTCAACATTGACTCAGGACCCCATGAGGTCTCTTGGCATCAAGTCAAACATGGGCAAGGAAACCTCCTGCTAATTACCACCTACTGCCCTCCCTCAGCTGATGATTCAGTACTCCATGCTGAACACCAATTGGAAGAAGCACTGAGAGTAGCAAGGGCACAAAATGTCCTCTGGGTGGGGGACTTCAATGTCCATCACCAAGAGTGGCTCGGTAGTGTAATGTATATACCTTTAAGGGGGGAACTATCTTTTACAGCTCATGTATACTGCAGTACCGGCAGTGACCACACCTGTATATAGCACTGAGTAGTAATCTGTACAGATCAGTTCCAGTGTGAGCCACGTTGAGTAAACACCTGTTGTATCATTCTCCTGCAGTCTGTGTCTTATTATACACAGACACAACATTGGCGACAAGGCAAGTTCGAACCTACCTGCAACTTTGCATCACCTCCCGGGGATTCATTCCTGGAGATCAGTAGATTGGAGGTCAAGGCCAGAGACTCGGGCGTCGACCATGGGCAACCGCCCAGTCATCCAGCAGAGACTCAAGAATTGCGGGGGAGGCTGTCGAGAGCCAGGCTTGGCTTTCCAGTCGAGGTGGTCCAGCGAAATGGGCTGGCAACAGGTAGTGCGCAGACCCTTCCCGGACAGCGGCGGGCTAGAGCCCGACCGAGCGGCACAGCAAAGGGCCGAGCAGCGTCGATGGGGGAGAGAGAGAGAGGTCAGAGCGCACAGGGCGCAGCCGGTGTTCAGATGCTGAGCAGCGTCGAAGAGAGGGAGAGAGAGACGCGCAGAAACCCACGAGGTGCCGCCATTGCCATGAGGACCGCCGAGAGCGGCGTTGGCAGCAGCGCAGGAGAAGCACGTGAAACCTACAGGGCGCCGCCATTGCCACGAGAACCGCCGGGAGCGGCGTTGGCAGCAGCGGGGGAGGAAGGAAAGCGCGGGAGACGCCATTTTAAGCCATTGGGAGACGCCATTTTAAACCACCCCCAAAATGCCGAAGAGTGGCAGTATCACCGCATTTGACAATGAAGTCGAAGATTGGACTACATATGTCAAACGAATAGAGGTATACTGCAAGGCAAATGAGGTGTCAGATGACAAGAAAGCGTCAGTATTGTTAAACTTAATGGGTGCAAAGACGTATGGTTTATTACGAAATCTAGTAACCCCAATGAAGCCAATGGAAAAGAGTTTTGAAGACATAGTAACGATACTACAGGAACATTTAAACCCCACACCGCTGCTGATAGCAGAAAGATTCAAGTTTCACAAACGGAACCAGCATAAGGATGAAAGCAATGCTGATTATTTAACAGAACTGCGCAAACTATCGAAACACTGCCAGTTTGGAGCGGGACTGGTAGATACCTTAAGGGACAAGTTTGTGTGTGGGCTTCAAAGTGAAGGAATCCAGAAACGGCTTTTATCTGAAAAGGACCTTACGCTGGAAAAGGCTTTCAGCATTGTGGTATCATATGAAGCAGCAGCACGGGGCGCTGCAGAGATACAACAGAGACCGCAAGGATATGGCACACACGAAATGTCATATAGAACAGAGAAGTGCTATCGCTGCGGCAGAACAACACACGACCAGAATGATTGCTGGTTCAAAGACAAAGTGTGCAGACAGTGTGGAAAAGTATGACACATAGCACGAGTCTGCAGGTCGGGAAAGAAAACCAGCAATAAGAAACCTACCAAAGAAAAGTACAAGAAGGTACATAAGATGACGGAGAATAGTTCAGATGAACAAAAGAGTGATAACGACTCCGAAATCAGGGAACTGAGTTGTCTGAAACTACATAATGTGATCACAACGGAGGATCACCGAACCATTTGGGTCACTCTCAAGATAGCAGGAGTCCAGGTAAAGATGGAATTGGACACAGGATCAGCCCTAACAGTTATAAACCGACAGGTCTATGAGCCGCTATTCTCACACATACCCTTGAGAGACACAAAAATTATTTTGAAGACGTACACGGGGCAAAAAGTCTACCCCAAAGGAAAAATAAGGGTGACCGTTATATATAACGGTAAGGAAACACCAAAACTAGTCCTGTATGTATTGCAAGATGGAGGACCACCATTACTGGGACGTGAATGGATCCGGAAAATACAACTGGATTGGCATTCCATACAGGCACTGACTGTGGCTGACAAAAAGGATGACGACGTCACACCTGGGCGACTGTCAAAGATCCTAACTGACGTGAAAGAAATGTTCCAGCAAGGACTCGGAACACTAAAAGGCATGACAGCGACGATTAAAATTGAAGAAAACGCAAGCCCAAAATTTTTTAAGGCCAGACCTGTACCTTATGCGATCCGCCCAGCCGTCGAAGCAGAGCTGGAGAGTCTGGAACGTTCAGGTGTACTGTCCAAGGTAGACTGGAGCGAGTGGGCTACACCCATTGTCCCTGTGATGAAAAAGTCGTTGAGCAGCACGCCTGGGGAACCAAGGAAGGTTCGCATCTGTGGGGACTTTAAGGTAACAGTGAACCCGGTCCTTCACACCGTACAATATCCACTTCCGCGGATTGAAGATATTTTCGCCTCGCTATCTGGAGGGAAACGCTTCACTAAGATTGATCTGGCCCAGGCGTATCTGCAAATGGAGGTAGAAGAAGCATCAAAAAAATACCTCACAATCAACACCCATAAAGGTCTCTACCAATACAACTCGCTGGTATTCGGGGTAGCATCAGCTCCGGCTATTTGGCAGAGGGCAATGGAACAAGTCCTGCAAGCGATCCCAGGGACCCAGTGTTATTTGGACGACATCCTGGTCACGGGCGAAAATGACAGTGATCACCTTGCCAACCTGGAGCAGGTGCTCACTAGATTGCAGGAATATGGGCTCCGAGCTAACCGCCTCAAATGCGAGTTTGTTAGAAAACAGATCTCGTATTCTGGCCACGTTATCGATAAAGAGGGGTTACATAAGTCCCCAGAGAAGATTGAGGCAGTAGTCAAGGCTCTAGCACCGGAAAATGTGTCACAACTGAGGTCGTTCCTCGGGCTGGTAAACTACTACCATAAGTTCTTGCCAAATTTGTCTACAATACTACACCCACTGAACACCCTACTGCAAACTGGGGTGCCATGGAAGTGGAGTGACGAATGTAGACGAGCTTTCCAGAAGAGCAAAACACTAATCACATCGAAAGAGGTTTTGGCCCATTACAACCCGGCATTACCAATTCGGTTGGCATGTGATGCGTCACCCTATGGCATTGGAGCGGTGCTGTCGCACAAATTCTCGGACGGCTCAGAGAGGCCAATAGCCTTTGCGTCACGATCACTAACCTCAGCCGAGCGTAACTATGCCCAGATTGACAGGGAGGCCCTCAGACTAGTGTGGGGAGTGAAAAAGTTCAATCACTATCTGCACGGGCAGAAATTCACCTTGCTGACTGATCACCAGCCTCTTGTCTCCATTTTTTATCCGAAGAAAGGCGTTCTGGTGATGACTGCGCAACGACTACAAAGATGGTCACTTTTTCTTGGGGTGCACCACTATGAGATTTAATATAAGGGCACGAAACAGCATGGAAATGCTGATGGGCTATCACGCCTGCCACTGCCTACTGCGGAGAAAGCACCAGCAGTGGATCCTGTCGAAATATTCCATTCGACTATTGTTGAATACCTACCGGTAACTAATGCTTGTATCAAAAAGGAAACCTGAAATGACCCGACACTGTCTCGGGTATATGATTTGATGGTGAAGGGATGGCCAGCACATGGCGACTCACTGTTGCCAGCATTCTCGACAAGGAGAGAACAGCTGTCATTGTGCAGGGATACCTTGATGTGTGGATCCCGAGTGGTAATTCCACCCAAGTTAAGGGATAGAGTGCTCAATGAGCTTCATGAGGGTCATCTGGGAGGGGTAAAAATGAAAAGCCTAGCCAGGGCTTATGTGTGGTGGCCGGGAATCGATAAACAAATCGAGGACCTGACCAAGAGCTGCTCAGGATGCCAGAAAGTCCAAAATGCACCACCACAGGCCCCTCTACACCCATGGGAGTGGCCCTCATCTCCATGGCAACGGGTGCATATTGATTTTGCTGGTCCATTCATGGACTCAATGTTTTTAATAGCCGTGGATGCACACTCGAAATGGCCTGAGGTCATCAAAATGTCCTCCACCACCACGGAGAAAACTATTGCAGTCCTATGGACCATTTTTGCCAGGAATGGCTTGCCAGAACAGATTTGCTCCGACAACGGACCACAGTTTGTGTCCGAAGAGTTCCGGAGGTTTATGAAAAAGAATGGGGTAAGGAATTACACATCCGCCCCGTATCATCCAGCCACAAATGGATTGGCTGAGAGGTTCGTACAAACCTTTAAGAAGGCAATAAAGGCTATGTACAATGACAACATTCCGCTGCAGCACAAGGTGGACAATTTCCTGTTCGCCTACCGGAATGCGATACATGCAGTCACCAACCAGGCCCCAGCCATGATGTTCTTTAACCGAAGGTTAAGATCTCGCCTGGATTTGCTCAGACCAAACGTACGAAGAGATGTTGAGAGTAAGCAATTCCAGCACATCCATGAGAAGCCAACAAGGAGCTTCAATGTAGGGCAACCAGTCTTGGCCCGCGACTACCGAACAGAAAAATGGCAGCCAGGAACGATATGCACACGGCAGGGCCCACTAATGTACACAATGGACGTTGGGGAGAGCATCGTGAGACGCCATGCTGACCAGATCCTAGAGTCACAGGAACAAGTCAACCCCATGCCTCGTCCATACGTACCTGGTGATGAACCCGACGTACAGGTCGCATCTACCCCAGAAACAGTAGCATCAGAAGCTGATGAACCAACCGACGACAGGGGGCCAGAATCGCCTCCGCACCAAGAGCAAGACACTCGGGAACGGCGCTATCCAGAAAGGATCAGGAAGCCTCCCCAAAGACTGAATATATAAATAGACTATTTTCAGCTAATGTTGCATGTTAAAAGTGTTAATTGTAATTAGTTTGATATTTAATTGTTAAATGAGTGTTATGGTACTGTTACTCTAAAAGGGGAGGAATTGTAATGTATATACCTTTAAGAGGGGGAACTATCTTTTACAGCTCATGTATATTGCAGTACCGGCAGTGACCACACCTGTATATAGCACTGAGTAGTAATCTGTACAGATCAGTGCCAGTGTGAACCACGTTGAGTAAACACCTGTTGTACCGTTCTCCTGCAGTCTGTGTCTTATTATACACAGACACAACAGGTAGCAGCACAACTGACCGAGCTGGCCGAGTCCTAAAGGACATAACTGCCAGACTGGGTCTGCGACAGGTGGTGAGGGAACCAACAAGAGGGAAAAACCTACTTGATCTCGTCCTCACCAATCTACCTGTTGCAGATGCATCTTTCCATGACAGCATTGGTGGAAGTGACCACCGCACAGTCCTTGTGGAGACAAAGTCCCGTCTTCATGTTGAGGACACCCTCCACCGTGTTTTGCGGCACTACCACCGTGCTAAATGGGACAGATTTCGAACAGATCTGGCAACTCAAAACTGGGCATCCATGAGGCGCTGTGGGCCATCAGCAGCAGCAGAATTGTATTCAACCACAATCTGTAACCTCATGGCCCAGCATATCTCTCACTCTACCATTACCATCAAGCCGGGAGATCAACCTTGGTTTAACGAAGAGTGCAGGAGAGCATGCCGGGAACAGCACCAGGCATACCGAAAAATGAGGTGTCAACCTGGTGAGGCTACAACACAGGACTACTTGCATGCCAAACAACGGAAGCAACATGCGATAGACAGAGCTAAGCGATCTCACAACCATCGGATCAAATCAAAGCTCTGCAGTCCTGCCACATCCAGTCGTGAGTGGTGGTGGACAATTAAACAGTTAACAGGAGGAGGAGGCTCCAAAAATATCCCCATCCTCAATGATGGTGGAGCCCAGCACATGAGTGCAAAAGACAAGGCTGAAGCATTTGCAACTATCTTCAGCCAGATGTGCCGAGTGGATGATCCATCTCGGCCTCCTCCTGAGGTCCCCAGCATCACAGATGCCAGTCTTCAGCCCATTCAATTCACTCCACGTGATGTCAAGAAACGGCTGAAGACACTGGATACTGCAAAGGCTATGGGCCCTGACAACATTCCGGCAATAGTACTGAAGACTTGTGCTCCAGAACTAGCTGCACCCCTAGCCAAGCTGTTCCAGTACAGCTACAACACTGGCATCTACCCGGCAATGTGGAAAATTGCCCAAGTATGTCCTGTCTACAAAAAGCAGCACAAATCCGACCCGGCCAATTACCGTCCCATCAGTCTACTCTCAATCATCAGCAAAGTGATGGAAGGTGTCATCAACAGTGCTATCAAGCGGCACTTACTCAGCAATAACCTGCTCACTGACGCCCAGTTTGGGTTCCGCCAGGGCCACTCAGCTCCTGACCTCATTACAGCCTTGGTCCAAACATGGACAAAAGAGCTGAACTCAAGAGGTGAGGTGAGAGTGACTGCCCTTGACATCAAGGCAGCATTTGATCGAGTGTGGCATCAAGGAGCCCTAGCAAAATTGAAGTCAATGGGAATCAAGGGGAAAACTCTCCATTGGTTGGAATCATACCTAGCACAAAGGAAGTTGGCTGTGGTTGTTGGAGGTCATTCATCTCAATCACATGACATCACTGCAGGAGTTCCTCAGGGCAGTGTCCTAGGCCCAACCATCTTCAGCTGTTTCATCAATGACCTTCCCTCCATCATAAGGTCAGAAGTGGGGATGTTTGCTGATGATTGCACACTGTTCAGCACCATTCAAGACTCGTCAGATACTGACGCAGTCCGTGTCCATATGCAGCAAGACCTGGACAACATTCAGACTTGGGCTGACAAGTGGCAAGTAACATTCGCACCACACAAGTGCCAGGCAATGACCATCTCCAACAAGCGAGACTCTAACCATCTCCCCTTGACATTCAATGGCATTACCATCACTGAATCCCCCACTATCAACATCCTGGGGGTTACCATTGATCAGAAACTGAACTGGACCAGCCATATAAATACTGTGGCTACAAGAGCAGGCCAGAGGCTGGGAATTCTGCGGCGAGTGTCTCACCTCCTGACTCCCCAAAGCCTTTCCACCATCTACAAGGCACAAGTCAGGAGTGTGATGGAATACTCTCCACTTGCCTAGATGAGTGCAGCTCCAACAACACTCAAGAAGCTCGACACCATTCAGGATAAAGCAGCCCGCTTGATTGGCACTCCATCCACCTTCAACATTCACTCCCTCCACCACCGGCACACTGTGGCTGCAGTGTGTACCATCTATAAGATGCACTGCAGCAACTCGCCAAAGCTCCTTCAACAGCACCTTCCAAACCCGCGACCTCTACCACTTAGAAGGACTAGGGCAGCAGACGCATGGGAACATCACCACCTACAAGTTCCCCTCCAAGCCACACACCATCCTGACTTGGACCTGTATCGCCGTTCCTTCACTGTCGCTGGGCCAAAATCCTGGAACTCCCTTCCTAACAGCATTGTGGGTGTACCTACACCATATGGACTGCAGCAGTTCAAGAAGGCGGCTCACCACTATCTTCTCAAGGGCAATTAGGGATGGGCACTAAATGCAGGCCTAGCCAGCCAGCGACGCCCACATCCCATCAATGAATAAAAAATTTTATTTTTAAAAAGTTAGAGGAGGCGGCCCGTCGGGTTGAAGGACTTGGAGGGGTCGAGATGTCAGGTTCAGGTGAGTGATGTGTGCATGGGTGCAAAGGTAAGTGTGTTTGGTGTATCTAAAGTGTTTAAAGAAGTTTAAATGACCTTTTCTTACCTTTACAGCCTTCCTTCCTTTAGGTCTCGGGAGTCCCTCATCTCACCAGCACAGAAAGCAGAATGGCTGCGAACTGTCAAAAGTGACAGCCTTCAGCTTTCTGTGAAGGAGAGATTTCTAACTGAGTCTGTGGAGAAGGACTCATGTTAGAAGTAAGACTGTCAGTGTTTGACAGCTTCAAACAGCTTTCAAACACTGATATTTCATCTGTGACGTCACCTGTTGCTGGGTGGCCCTTAATTGGCCTGCTGAGCCCAGTGGGCTCAGCAGGCCAATTAAGTTAAAATCAAGTTAAAATCACGTGGATTGGCCACATCTTGATGGAGGCGGGACAACAACCCTGAAAGTTGTAGTCCCGCCTCCATCACGTCCCCTGAATGAAAATCCAGCAATGTCTGCAAATATGCACTTGCAGCCAGAGGTTCTTTATTGAGATGGGACTGATTTAAGGAAGAAAGACTTGTATTTGATACAGCACCTTTCATGACCTCAGGACATCCCAAAGTGCTTTACAGCCAATGAAATACTTTTGAAGTTGAGTTACTGTTGTAATGTAGGAAACGCGGCACTCAGACTTCCACAAGCAGCAGTGTGATAATGACCAGATCGTCTTATGTTAGGTGTTGGCTGAGGGATTAATATTGGACAGAACACCAGGGGAACTCCCCTGCTCTTCTTCGAATAGTGCCATGGGAGTCCACCTGAGAGGGCAGACGGGGCCTCAGTTTAATGTCACCTCCGAAAGTCAGCACTCCCTCAGTACTGCACTGGAGTGTCAACCTAGATTTTGTGCTCACGTCTCTGGAGTGGGACTTGAACCCACAACCTTCTGATTCAGAGGTGAGAGAGCTACACTGAGCCACAGCTGACACAAGTATGAATCTGGTGGATTACTTTACAAAGGATCGGCTCCGAGTACTGGGCCTGATGAGCGGTGAGCACAGCAGCAGAAAGAGGGCTACCCAGATCTTCTGGTGCGTGCTCACCTGCTGGTGAGGCTGCTTGTCGAGAGCAGAGTCTTGCAAAATGACCTCTGCAATGTAATCGGCAACATCCAAAATTCAGGAACAAGCGATTAGACTTTTATGCTTTGTTGGTGTTGTTAGCTCTGAGAGTGGTCAATATTTGTGTATGTGGGGTGTTGCAGTTGGATGCCAGTTAACTGAGCTGCCTGTGTTTAGGTGAACATGAACTGTGTGCTTGGTCTTTCCCCAATTTGAGAGCAGCATGCACTTCGCTTGCCCGACTCTAAAATCAGGTACGGCTCTCAAACAGGACCTGCAGTGTGACAGCAGCATTAGTAACTGTTACGTCCGTGAATAATTGAGACACGGACAGCAGGAGTGAACAAAATATGTCTTTACTGGTGGAAGTCCATAGTGAAACTAAAAACACAGAGGCTCACTAGCGCCTTTTATACAGGGGTAGTCACTGCCGGTACTGCAGTCTGAGACCAGTTATTCTCTTAAAGGTACATACACAACAATTCCTCCCCTTTTAGATAAACAGTACATAACATTCATTTAACAACTAAATGATAACTAATTACAATCACAATTACTGTTGCTAGATACATTGGTTAAGTATAAGCAATTATAAGTTCAGTCTTTGAGGAGGCTTCCTGATTCTGTCTGGATAACGCCTCTTTGGGGTATCAGGTTCTTCTGGCAATGTTGAGTCGGGATCAATGTCGTTGTTTGGTTCATCTGCTTCCAATTTTACCGGTTCTGCGGTAGCTGCAATTGGAACGTCGATTTCATTACCAGGTGTATCAGATCGTGGTGTGGAGTTGACGTTTTCCAGTGAATCTAGAATCTGGTCAGCATGGCGTCTTACAATGCTCTCCCCAACATCCACGGTATACATGAGAGGTCCTTGTCGTGTACAAATCGTTCCTGGCTGCCATTTCTCAGTGCGGTAGTCCCGGGCCAAAACTGGTTGACCTATCTTAAAACTCCTGGTCGGCCTTTCATTCATATTCTGAAACTGCCTGTTCTCCACATCTCTTCGGACGTTTGGCTTAACCAAATCCAAACGGCATCGTAGTCTTCGATTGAAGAACATCATGGCTGGAGTTTGGTTGGTAATCGCATGTGTCGCATTCCGGTAGGCAAACAAGAAGTTGTCCACCTTGTGTTGTAGGGGTATATCTTCATTACACATGCCTTGATAGCCTTCTTGAATGTTTGGACAAACCTCTCGGCCAATCCATTAGTGGCTGGATGATATGGGGCAGATGTGTAATGCTTAACACCATTGTTCTTTAAGAACCTCCGGAACTCTTCAGACACAAACTGTGGTCCATTGTCAGAGCAAATCTGTTCAGGCAGCCCATTCCTGGCGAATATGGTTCGTAAAACTGTGATAGTTTTTCCGTGGTGGTTGAGGACATTTTTATTACCTCTGGCCACTTTGAATGTGCATCCACCGCAATTAAAAACATCGAGTCCATGAAGGGACCGGCAAAATCAATGTGCACCCTTTGCCATGGAGATGAGGGCCACTCCCATGGATGCAGAGGAGCTTGTGGTGGGGCGTTTTGGACCTTCTGGCATCCTGCACAGCTCTTGGTCATCTCTTCGATTTCTCTATCGATTCCCGGCCACCACACAAACGCTCTGGCTAAGTTCTTCATTTTTACCCCACCCAGATGACCCTCATGAAGCTCATTGAGCACTCTATCCGTCAACTTAGGTGGAATTACTACTCTGGATCCACACATCAAGGTTCCTCTGACACTGACAGCTGTTCTCTTCTCGGCGAGAATGCTGGCAGCAGTGGTTCGCCATGTGCTAGCCATCCCTTCACCGTTAAATCATAGACCCGTGATAGTGTCAGGTCATTCCGTGTTTCCTTTTCTATGTTTGCATTCGTCACAGGGAGACATTCGACTATGGTGGAGTGGAATAACTCCATTGGATGCACTGCAAGGTCTTCTTCTTCCACCGTCGGCAACGGTAGACGTGACAATCCATCAGCATTTCCATGCTGTTTAGTTCCTTTGTACTCGATGTCATATTGGTGTGCCCCTAGGAAAAGGGACCATCTCTGCAGCCGTTGTGCTGTCATTATCGGTACGCCCTTCTGAGGGTTGAAAATGGAGACAAGAGGTTGATGATCGGTTAGTAGAGTAAATTTTTGACCGTGCAGGTAGTGATTGAACTTCTTCACCCCCCACACTAGGCTGAGGGCCTCTCTGTCAATCTGGGCGTAGTTACGCTCGGCAGAAGTTAACGAGCGTGACGCAAAAGCTATCGGCCTCTCAAAACCATCAAGGAATTTATGTGACAGTATCGCCCCAATGCCGTAGGGAGACGCATCACACGCCAGCCTGATTGGCAGTGCTGGGTTGTAGTGAGCCAAAACTTCCCTTGAAGTGATTAAGTCCTTACTCTTCTGAAAAGCACGCTTACAATCATTGCTCTATTTCCATGCTACCCCCGTTCGTAGCAGGGCGTTCAGTGGGTGCAGAATTGTCGACAAATTCGGCAAAAACTTATGATAGTAATTCACCAATCCGAGGAATGACCTCAGTTGCGACACATTTTCAGGTGCTGGGGCCTTAACAACCGCTTCAATTTTGTCAGGGGACTTATGTAACCCCTCTTCATCAATCACGTGGCCACAATACGATATCTGTTTCTTAAAAAATTCGCACTTGGGGCGGTTGGCTCGCAGCCCATGTTCCCGTAGTCTAGTGAGCACCTGTTCTAGGTTGTTAAGGTGTTCACTGTCATCTTCACCTGTTACAAGGATGTCGTCCAAGTAACACTGAGTCCCCGGAATCCCTTGCAGGACTTGTTCCATCGCTCTTTGCCATATCGCCGGAGCCGGTGCTACTCCGAATACCAATCAATGATACTGGTAAAGACCTTTGTGAGTGTTTATCGTGAGGTACTTCCTAGAGGACTCTTCAACTTCCATCTGCAAATATGCTTGTGCTAGGTCAATTTTTGTAAAACGCTTCCCTCCAGACAGTGAGGTGAAGATGTCTTCTATCTTTGGAAGAGGATATTGTACTGTGTGAAGGATTGGGTTCACCGTCACCTTGAAACCCCCACAGATGCGAATCTTCCTTGGCTCCCCGGATTTATTGCTTAACGTTCTCTTCATGACAGGAACGATGGGTGTCGCTCACTCGCTCCAGTCGACCTTAGACAACACGCCCTCCTTCTCCAGATTCTCCAGCTCTGCTTCGACGGCTGGGCGAATTGCATATGCTACCGGTCTTGCTTTGAAAAACTTGGGAACTGCATTCTCTTCTATTTTTATCGAGGCGGTTACGCCTTTAAGCGTGCCCAGTTCTTGTTGAAATACCTCTTTGGCGTTAGCTAAGATTGTTGACAATCGTCCAGGAGTGACGTCTTCATCTTTTTTACCGTCCACCGTCATCGCATGAATGGAATGCCCATCCAAGTTTATCTTCCGGATCCATTCCCGTCCCAATAACGGTGGTCCACCATTTGGCAGTATGTAGAGATACAATTTCCGTATTTTCTTGCCATTGTATTCGACAGGCACCCTTATTTTTCTTCTGGGGTATACCTTTTGCCCCGTACACGTCGTCAAGACGATGGATGTCTCGCTCAAGGGTATGTGTGAAAATAGCCGCTCGTAGTCTCGTCGATTCATGACGGTTAGCGCTGATCCTGTATCCAATTCCATTTTAACTTGGGACCCTGCTATCGTGAGGGTGACCCAAATGGTTCAGTGATCCTCTTTTGCGATTACATTGTGAAGTTTGAGACAGCTTAGTCTCCTGTTCCCGGATTCACTATCGCTCATCTGGTCTTCGGAACTACTGTCCGTCATCTTTTGTACTTTCTTGTATGGTTCCTTAGTAGCCTTTTTGTTGTCGCTGGTCTTCTTCCCAGACCTGCAAACTCGTGCAATGTGTCCCATCTTCCCGCATTGCCTGCATATTTTGTCTTTGGACCAGCAGTCCTTCTGGTCATGGTTAGTTCTGCCGCAGCGATAACATTTTGCAAATCCCCGTGTCATTTCGTGGGTGCTGTATTCCTGTGGTTTTTGTTGAATTTATGCAGCTCCCCTGGCTGCTGCTTCATACGATACTGCCACGCTGAAAGCCTTATCTAGCGTCAGCTCTTTCTCTGAGAGTAACTTCTTCTGTGTTCCTTCACTCAGGAGTTCACAGACAAATTTGTCCCGTAGGGTATCTGCCAGTCCTGCTCCGAACTGGCAGTGCTTTGATAGCTTGCATAGTTCCGTAAGATACTCAGCATTGCTCTCATCTTTGTGCTGAGTTCTCCTGTGGAATTTAAATCTTTCTGCTATCAACAGCGGTGCAGGGTTTAAGTGTTCCTGTAGGACAGCAACAATTTCGTTAAAACTCTTCGCCTTCGGTTTGGTTGGAGTAATCAGGTCCCGCAATAGGCCATACGTTCTAGCGCCCATTAAGTTTAGCAATATCGATGCCTTTTTCCCCTCCGCTATTTCGTTTGCCTCGAAATATACCTCGACTCTTTCCACATACGTGGTCCAGTCCTCTATTGTATTATCAAAAGCAGTGATACAGCCAGTCTTCGGCATCTTGCAAATCTAAAATGGCGCCTCCCGCGCTTTGCCTTCTTCCCCGATTTAACAAAATGGCGCCTCCCGCACTTTGCCTTCTTCCCCGCTGTTGTTAGCGCTGCTTTCCACGGTTTCTTGCGCGTTTAATATTGATTTTTTTTCTTTTATTATTTTCCCGTCGTGGAGCGGACTCTCTGGGACACTTCCCTCCCTCTTCTTAGGTCCGAATGCTGCCCGGCTTCGAAGCACCGGCCACGCCCTGTGTGCTCCACCCTCTCTCTCTCTCTTTGCTTCCCGACTCGCTGCCCGGCCCCGTTGAAAAGCCACCCGATCGAGCTCTAGCCCGCCGCAGCCCAGGAAGGATCAGTGCACTACCTGCCACCAGCCCGATTAGCTGGGAAACCACAGACCGAGGAACCAAGCCTGGCTCTGGACAGTCTCTCCTGCAAGTTTTCAATCCGACGATTTGGAGGGCGGTTGCCCACGGTCGACGCCCGTTTCTCGAGTTTCTTTGGATTTTATTTATTTTATTTATTTTTTCTTCTTTCTTCTGGCTTCGACCTTCAATAACGTCGTCTGAGGTGCTGCCGAGTTGCAGGTAAGTTTGTTTCTTACTCATCGCCAGTGTTACGTCCGTGAATAATTGAGAGACGGACAGCAGGAGTGAACAAAATAAGTCTTTACTGGTGGAAGTCCATAGTGAAACTAAAAACACAGAGGCTCACTAGCACCTTTTATACAGGGGTGGTCACTGCCGGTACTGCAGTCTGAGACCAGTTATTCTCTTAAAGGTACATACACAACAGTAACCATTCAATTTTAATTAATAACTTTTATGAAGAATTCTCACTTTGTGCCACAGTTATACTTATCTGCTGCTTTGGAGTGGTGGTGGGGGGGAGGGGTAAGGGAATGGAGGTAATTGGGAATGGTTGCTGAGGCTGGTGCACCAACACACACAACAGAGATAAATTGATGTTACCAGAATTAATGCCACACCCCACTCCCAAAAAAAATGGTGTGGTGCTGCTAATATTGAGGAGGGACAAACAAATCACAATACTGTTTGTACACTGATTGAGCACTGTGGAGAGTGGTGCTAATGCAATTCAGCAGCAGTGTGACTCCAATAACGACTAACCCTGAGAACAGGGTCTTGCTACATTTTCATATTTCACCCAGTGGCACGTTGTCGGGTCAGAATAAAAACTCATCAATATGGTCTGCATATGAATCAGATTCTCACGATGCTATATCTTGCAGATTCCTTTACTCTTTCATCTTGAGAACGATTAACAAGATTTCAGCATCTGCAGTGTTAATAAACCTCTCAGACTCTTTTATTGCAGCAGTGACATTGAACTTCCCTGATGTTTAACAGACATGGCTTAATAAACATTAAAAAATCTACCAACAGGTCCACGTAGACAACCTTACATTGCATCAGCAGTTCATTAGAGGACATTGAGAGGAACGGCACCATCTTTCCCTTACATATAAAGCCTTATATCCCTTCCAGAAAATGTCTGTGGGCCATTCAACTTAGAATTAATTTATTTTAAAAATTGCAGGCTTAGAACCATGAAATCTGCTGCATCAAAGCTCATTGCAACTATTACTGTTACTCTGCCTGATATCTCAGTTGGCAACTACATCAACCAATGTGGTACTGAGTAGTCAGATTAAAGTAGTTCCAGATTCAGCTCTTGATCTGTGCTGAGCCAGCAGATTTTGGCTGGAGTGGTGGTAGGGATGACGCAGATGGTCTCAGTGCACCTGGGCTAGAGAGTGGAGGGGGGGGCAGAATTCACTTGGGTTCCCCTTACTCGTTGCTCTGTAGTGGCTCCTGTTTAAATGCGCATGTGTGTCATTTTCTGCTGAGGAAAGAAATAAGCACAGCTATGATGCCACCTGGTAGCTTGCTAACATTCTGCTTGGACAGGGTATCAGTGGGCAGCCAGTACGATTGGCACAGTACCCCAGTCAAAGTCAAAACTCATGCCTTTGCAATACTGGCTAAATATAAATTATTTGTGGGATGTGTGTAATACTCAAGTGATTGTAAGTTTAACTCTTGATTAATCTCTGGTCTAGTTAAATCATACCAGTGTGTTCAAGCTGGAATAGAAACACCAAAGATAAGTGGAATTTGCAGTTAACGCACACTTGGTCAATGTGATCTCCTGGACCGGTTGTAAGGGGTTCTCCTCTTTGGATCACTGAGGTTTCTCTCTCTAGAGGCCTCTCTCTCCCTCTTGCACAGTAAAACCTTGAGTGGTTCGACCCACTCACCCCTTAGGTTCTAGACACTGGACTTAGATGCAGGAACTACAATGCAGAGAATACTCTTATAGGCTTCGCGCCAGCAGTTCTGAACCCGCAGTGTGGTTTCGAATAGGCATTCAAGTGCTGGGGACACAGGATGATGTGTGCTCCCCGGCTCCGGCACCCCGAGAGGTCGGTACCCGTCATTGCATACTCCCATCGAATGACTTACGGTGGGACCGCTGTGTAGCGAATTTGTGCACCCCCTTGAATGACTCCAATGTTCTCCACCCTGTATACCGGGGCGGGTTTAGCTGTCTTTCCCATCACTGGCATTCTTACCACTATACCCATAATGGTGTGATTAGACCGTCCACAGTCCACTGGGACTGGGTAGGCCTCTGAAGCTAGTCTGAGCTGGCATGGACTCAATGCGTTCTCAAAAGGGTGGAGGGCTACGAGGTGCTTGTTGCTGATCCAGGAGGGGACTAAACCTTGTTTTAAATCCTCCAGATTACTGCGGCCCTCGCCCAGTAACCACGCCCCATACAGCACGCACGCCTCGTTCTGCGCAGCCTGATCTGACGCATTCCGATCCTCCCTGATGAGAGCATTTACCGTTTTAGCGTGTTTTTCCAGCTCAGCAATGATTTCTTTTAAGTGTAGTGTCATGGCCTGGTCCTCATGTAACTCAGAACCCACTACCTTATTCTCATCCGTCAGTATGTTTCTTAACTGTGTTTTCAAACCATTGATCTGGGTCTGCAGCTCCAAGTCATCCAGAGTGTTGATGATGGAAGTCCCTGTGTTAAAAGCTGTAGAAATATCATTTACTGTACCCCTTCTTTGTCTCCCTGCCCTGTCCAAAACCTCATGTGGTGTGGTGTACAATCCAGCTCTGTCTACATCAGCAAAGTTGAATTCATAAAACTGTCTGAACATGTTTGTTAACAGGACCTGGTACAATTGCTCCGTTTCCTTGGGGCACCACTCTGGCAATCATACCTCGGTGAGGTTTAAAAATCACTGAAGCCACCGCGTAGTGCACCCCTTGGTACAGCACCTGACCTGTGGGCACTAATACCAATCCGTTCCCAGGTCCTTTGGTAGTGGTGGGGCACCCTTCCTTGCGGGCTTTGGCTACCGGAATCGTGGGCAGGGGCTTGCGGGGGCGGGTGATGAGCTCAGTGGCGTTTACTGGGATCTGAGAGTATGGGACTCCGCACGCCCATGTGCTGATGTCCCACCTCATCCCTTTTCCAGCATCCTGCCACTGCCTTTGGAAAAAGATGGAGACGCCTGTGGGGCAGGCATGTTCTGAACCCCACATACAGATGTAAATCCCCTCATCTGGTTCCCACCATTTGTCCCAAAAGACACTCAACCCCCCATGAGTCCCCATAATAGTCCGATGGGTATTGTTACCCAGTCTCTCCCACTCGACCGTGGAGTTCTTCATGGTTTTGCTCAACTTGCACAACCACCACCATCGGTTCAAAGGAACATGTCCAGTACATTGCAAACAAATCCTTTTCCCGACGGTAACGCTGACTCTGGGTGCGATGATCCTCACTCGGGGACACATTAGAGAAGTCTCTCTGTACTTAAAACCGGACTGGCTGGAGTATTCCGTAGAGTTCGACCCCAGCCATCCTGGCCACCTCCCTTCGTGGAAATAAGTGGCTGTCTCCTCAACGCCCCGCGCGCCCGACCCATCGGTCGCGATGGGGGCTGTGCCTCCGGAGCAGCCATACACGGTCGAGTCCTTGGTGTAGCCCCGGTAGGCCAGGCTACACCCGACCACCGTGAATGCGATGGGAATCCCTTTCATTATCCTTTTGGTTCCTGTAACAAATTAAACGATACAGCCAGGCTCCCGAGAGATTCTGGCCTAGGTGAAGGCATGATCAGGTCTTTCGACCTCGATCCAAACAACACACATGCTGGGCAGATTCCAAACTATTCCTTATACACACTATTATCTTAAAAGCTCATACCTTAACTTAAACTAAAGTTAACTTAACTAAACTTATGTACAGCGCCGCCCGTCCCCGGGCGGCTTGCCTAATCCCTGTTTGGGCTGCAGCTCACCGCTCCCAGTGGTGGGGCTGCACTGACCTGTGGCTTAGGTCCCCCACAGCCCTTTGCTGCCAATGGGGAACTGCGTTTCTCTAGGGATCTCCCAAGTCGGTGTTGGCTGGGGTAAGGGGAATCTGGCCAGAGTTTCCATGGCTGAGGCGTTTGAGCCGATCTGCGAGGGGGTACCTTTGGTGAGGCTCCCTTAGCGAGTGGACCTGTGGTTGGGACTTTAGCCCTCACAGCCCGTGGCTCCTCCACGGCTGCCGGCTTCAGCTCCCTTTCCTCAGGCTCTGCCCCTTTGGGATTTGGGTCTGTGGCAGACGACTTCTCCCTACCTGTCCCTACAGGTGGAGAATCTCCGCCCCCAAATTCTACCTCCCCCAAACTTGAGTCGAGGACGCGATCTCCGTCCTCCGACTCCACCTCCTCCAGGATCGTGTCAGGGGCGGGACCTAGCTGTTCAGGCTCCCCCCCGATGGTGTTCGGATCAGAAGGAGGGCCTTGGTCCAAGGCCCTCCTCCTGATCGAACACGATCGGGGGGGAGCCCGAGCAGCTAAGTCCCGCCCCTGATTGCACGCCTCAGGCTGAGGATTTTTACCCTCAGACCTGGCTTCGGTTGCTGATGCTCTTGCACCCGGCTTAAACAGTTTGCTCTGATTGATGTGAAACCATTTACAAGCCCTTAGCTGACCCTCTAAACTGCCAGCCCTCGCTGTTAACCTAGCGTTCTCCTCCATTAAAGCCTGCTCAACTAACTTAGCCTCCGCAACCTGGCACCGCAGGTATTCCTCCATTTTACAGGCGGTCTCTTCCTGTGCATGTCTTTCTAGAGGACACAGGTCGACAGGCTGCGCTGGCTCTAGTCAATTCTGTGGGTTGTCAAAGGGGGCGGAGGGAACCATCACACCGGTGGTGGCTGCTGTCTTCCCCTGTGAGATCATAAGAGACCGCATTGTCTCTAAAATTGACTCTATTGCAGTGGGATCCATAGCTACACCGGTTCCTCTTTCTAGGACAGGGGCTGCGGTTTGGACCTGGACTCGTGCTGGGGCGATGGTCTGGGCTTGGGCTTGGGCTGTGGGAGATTTTCCCTTATTATCCTTCCACAGATTTTTACAGTCCTTGCGCCAATGTCCATCCTTCCCACACCCGTAACAATTGAGCTTGGCTTGGGCAGGGCGATTCCCCTCCTGATGCCACTCCTTGCTTGGGGCTGCAGGCTTTGCCTCATGCACTTTTCCCTTAGAGGGAGGTGCCTCCTGACTTCTACAGTTCTTGTACGCAATGTTAAGCTGTCGGAGCACGGTCTCCTCCGTGATACCGGGACCTTGGAGGTCAAACCAAGATTTGGCTAGGGTCCTTATCTGGGGCAAGCTGTTAGCAACCAAGCAATGGAGCCAATGAACCCGTTGTTCGGCGTTCATTGCGGCCCGTTCCGGCATGCCCGGACAACTGTGCCGATACACTGGCCACAGCCTTTCTGCGAAAACCCGCGGGGGTTCTCCAGTTAGCTGCACAGTCCCTTCCACACGGAGGAACAGATTACCGTCGTCCACCCCCAGAACCTCCAAGACCTCGTCTCTGAGTTCCACATACCCTGTCCGTCCCCTCTTACTCTCGTCTGAGAGGCACTGAAGGATTGTGCTATCCAGGGAGAAGAGCAGCATCTTCGCCTGTTCAAGATCATCACAATCATTGATGGCGGCTGTTTCCTCTACCTCCCTGAAATGGACTGAGGGATCTCCCTTCTGGGAGAGTTTTGGGAGGCGGCTTATCATTGCTATGAGTTGTTGGGCACCGTGGGGCACCACGAGCTGGTTCATGTGGGGTCCGTCCGCGCCATCTGTGGCGGTGGGACCGAACCTCTGGTGCCGAGTAGGACACATTGGTGCCGGATCCGGCTTTACTCCCAGGGGTTGTTCCTCCTCCTGCTCCACCTCGGCTACCCTTTCTTTCACCACCTCCCCTTCAGGCCAAGCCTCACTATAGCTCGGTGGTGCTGAGGGCTCAGTGGCTGGTGCCACAACTACTTCACAAGGAATCGGACGTTTGGATTCCTGCAAAAAGTCTATGTGACTTGCTTTTGGGCTTACGAGGCATACCATGCCTTTTGCCTTAACCAAGGCTGTTCTCAGGTCCTCTATGGTCTTTTGGCAGGGGCCATGGTCGGCACTCTCGAACCCGTGCTCAAGGGCCAGCTTGTAAGCTGCCTTAACCTCTACTACTCTCTCCTCCTGTGCTCTTAGCTGTTGTGCGAGGCGGGCGTTTTTCTCCCGTATTCTCGCTTTATGCATCTTTGCCTCAGTAACCTGGCATTCCAGGTACTCTATTCTAGCCTGGTGTTGGCTGGCTACAATTTGGCGTTCCTGATTCAGCGCGTGAAGCGCTGTGATGAGTTTTTCCCCACCCATGGCCTTTTCCTCTATTTCTGCTTCCTGTGCAGTGATCTTGGCTGCCTGTGCTGCAACGACTCTGTCCAAAATCTGGACTTGTTTCTTGTAGCACATCAGCCACACTGCCTTTTCCACTGACTTTTTATGTTCTTTGCTCTCTGTCCATCTGATGGCTGCGTCTACCGGACGCCCATCCAGTAAGAGATCGGAAATCCACTGCTTAGTGAGATTTACCTTGCCAAAGACATAATCCTCTATCCTCTCATCCATAACATTTCGGCCATTCAAACCTGGGTCTAATACATTGCAATCCTGCTGCCAGTGTCCTGCCGCGGTCTCCATTTTCTGTAAGGGGTTCTCCTCTTTGGATCGCAGAGGTTTCTCTCTCTAGAGCCTCTCCCTCCCTCTTGCACAGTAAAACCTTGAGTGGTTCGACCCACTCACCCCTTAGGTTCTAGACACTGGACTTAGATGCAGGAACTACAATGCAGAGAATACTCTTATAGACCATGTTTAATGAAACAAAATGAAATTTTATTGCATAAGGAAAAACAAATCAAATGCAAGCAAATAAGAGGGTACATGGGAGGGAAAAACAAATCAAAATACAGTTCTAACTAAAATAGATACAGGCATATTATACTTTACAAATGTCATCATGAAATGGGGAAACACACGGAACATCGAGGGACAACAACTCATGTTAATTATACCCAAAATGCCCACCCCCTTAAACCTATCTAGATCCGATTATGAAGGGCCAGAAACATGCTCACCAATCCAGTTGGAAAAATATAGAGTTTTGAAACAAGTCTGCGTTTTGATCTCCTCAGGCGTCCTGTTTCTGCGTGGTCAGTGGAGCCACAGCGAGCTGCGCCACACTTCTCTCTCTCTCTCTCGAGGTGAAGGTCACGGGCAGGCTGGACACTGGCAGGCCTGGACGTCGGCAGGGATGGAGACCATCTGTTTGACCACGGTTGGAGAGGTCTCTAGCTGGTTACCATTTTCATATGGGTTTCCTCTATAGGGCTGCTGCCCTTTTGTCTCGTCAGCGGCCCGGGGTTTGTCGATGATCTCCCGATGGTTACCCCGGGGCAGGACGCAGACTCGAATCACCTTCTTGATGGCTGCCTCGTTTTTCTTCGTCTTCAATCCTTCCGAGCTGGTGATCTGTGAAGGAGGATGATGAGCCTCCTGATAGCTACCGATAGCTACCCCGGGACTCCAAATATACTTTTCAAGAGAAGCCTTTATCTCCCGCCAAATCAAGGTTAGTCTTTGTTTAACTTTTGGCGGGCTTGTATCACAACGGGGTAGTTATTATATTTAAACTGCTTTCGGGATGGCCGGTGATGGCCATCTCTGGTCTGGAATGACCCTGCATTGTTTTGAATGTCTTCTTGATGTCTTTAATGGGTCTTTGATGCTCCCCTTATGAATATAAAACTGTTTCCCTTTGTCTGGGTAAACATTTAGATGGCCTTTATCTACAGGCCGATCTGACTGGATCTGCATCCAATCCATATGTATATGTTTGTGTCTGGTTTCGTTTTCTCCGAAACGGCTTCCAGAACTTACTGTGGGCTGAATCCACAAAGGCTGTCTGGGGACTGCAGGAACCATTTTAAAGTGTCCAAAAAGCTAGTCACGGGGTCTGGCGGCCATTTTATATGCCCCTTTTTCCTGGGCTTCTTTTAAAACAGTCTTTAAAACAAGGCCTCTTCTGCCAATAGACCCTTATAATACAATGTTCAATTTTGCGGATCTTACACGGTTTCAATCGCCTGAAAGGGTGGGAGAGGAATTTTTCAGATTTCTTTTTTCCATTATTGGCCCTGGGATTTTTTGGTTTTTTGCATCTCTCAGGAGACTCCATGGCTGAGGAGGGTAGGAAGTGTCTAGTTATGAAGCTCCAGGCATCATGATTGTGGGGCAAGCTTGATGGACCAGCTGGTCTTTTTCTGCCCCTCATATAATTGCAGAGAGTTTTAAACCTGCAATCCTATAATAAATTCATTCTACATTGAAATCTCTGTGCTGCAGACTAGATTTATTTTTCTATACCTTCTGTTCTGGCCTTACAATGGTTCAGTATTCAGTACTGCCTTCTTGAGTCATCTTTTAAATCTAATTTAACTGTGGTTAATTGAGGATGAAACATTTGATTACTGAATAGGACCCAGAAAAATCATCTGTGTTGCATTAAGCTGCTCAGGCTATTTTTACATCATTAATAATCTCACAGATCTTCGCTTGATAAAGTTTAAATCAACTGAAATCCACTTAAACATTGCAGTGGATGTATTTTTTCAAAAAATTGAGCAGCCAGTTTATAAAGTTGCTCGCCCTAAACTCTCTGGAACATCCGTCTTTCATTAAGACTAAGGAAAAGAATCTCTATAATATATAGAATAAAGCAGTTCTGTCTCGCATCAGTACTTGGATAGCCATAAAGAGTATACCAAACAGAACAAAACTTCAGATGCATTTAACTTGCAATTGATTAGAGACCAAGACTGAATCAGACTTACCGCATAATATTAAACTGCTCAAATTCACATAAGAAGAAACAAGAACACTTCACAAACTGATCCGTGTCCATCTTCTTATGAACCATATTCTGAAATACAAACCATAATTAAATTGTGAAAGGTTCATTTAGTATTTGTATGCTTGAGATCTCTAATGAAAGATAGTCCTTAGTCACTTCCTGAAACCTCTGCACTGAATAATTCTTTGAAGTAGAGTCAAACAACTATAGTAATTTTGAATTTCCGGCCGTGTAAGATTGAAATACTGTAAAGCTCGTGCAGAGATTTCCTGCAAAACAGCACCAGGCCACCCTTAACTTCATAATGGATGGTGACTAGTGCACTCATTCCCATTTATTTAATTTTTTCCTGAACACATAACTGAATTCAATGGAAAACATCTGATGGGGTGTAAAGCACCTGCCAATTCGCTATTGCCTGTTTTGCGCTACTGCCCATGGCCCATTTCACCCTCATCAGTTCTCCTGGCGCTGACCTACTCATTAATGCCTCACCACACAGTCACTGGATAACAATCAGAAGCAGGAACCCTAGCTGATTTTTCCTCTCCCTAGCCTGGGCTTTGAGGATGAGTTCCAGATGACTCAGCAGAGACTGGGAATCAAACCTAGGATTATGCAGGCCTATAGCCACTTACCAACAGAGGTAAATGGGCGATTTAATTTTTTCCCAGCCCTTTTTGTCTCCCCAGATAATGCTTTAGTTGTATTTGATCGGGCAGACATCTGACCATTTTCAGAACAGCTCTGGGACACAGAGAGACTATGAGCAATGCTGCTTTGACCTGGTTTTTTGGAATTATGTGAGAAAGCCCAAAAGGGTAATTCTGCTTCCAGTTCTCCTTCCCGCTATGGGAACTGCCTGGTCTATCACTCAATGGGGGTCATTTTCAAGTTCGCCATTTGGGCGGTAACCTGCCATAGCGGATATCCCGCCCTTTACAAAACCTGCTGGATTTTCATTCCATTGAAGTCAATGGAACAAAAGTCGAGCAGGCTCAACAGCGGGCGATCTGCTATGCCAGGTCACCGCCCAGGCGGCAAAGGTGAAAATTGCCCCCAGAGTGATGTGGCAGACATTGGGAACTCAGCAGATTCAAGAGAATATTAAGTGAGGAAATATTACAATTCATTTCTAATTCCCATCACATACCCATAAGAGAAAGGATGATTATCCAATGAAAAACCTAGTTATCTCTTAAACTGTCTCCAACAATTGTTTTACACTACTTGATCGTCTGATGGGATCCAATGACATTTTGAAGATAAATAAAAGATTCATATATCTGTAAGAAAGTTGTATCTGGAGACACCTTTACATCTTATTTCCTCACTGTATAGAATCAAAACCAATCGTACAGTCTCCTACTCTAACTTATTTTTGTCCAGGACTTTGAAACAACAACAACTTGCATTTACATAGCACCTTTAACGTAATACAATGTCCCAAGATGCTTCACAGGAGCATTATCAAACAAAATTTGACACCAATCTACATAAGGAGATACCAGGACAGGTGACCAAAATTTAATACAGAGAACTGTGAAGTGCTACATTTTGATAGGAACAATAAATAGCGGCAATATGAACTAAATGGTACAATTTTAAAGGGGATGCAGTAACAGAGAGGCTTGGGGTGTTGGTGCACAAATCTTTAAAGGTGGCAGGACAAGTTGACAAGGCTGTTAAAAAGCATATGGGTCTCTCTCT